>NC_051066.1:141738079-142040579 GCF_004664715.2 Peromyscus leucopus | reverse complement strand
AAACTGTTTCTCTGCCGCCAGAGGACGCCGGTCTCAGTGCTGAGCCGGCTCCGGGAGCGGGCTCCCCGTGCCGGCCATTCCCGACTTTGGGTAAGGGGGCTGATGAGCGCAGGCCTC
Source organism: Peromyscus leucopus (assembly GCF_004664715.2). NCBI lineage: Eukaryota > Metazoa > Chordata > Mammalia > Rodentia > Cricetidae > Peromyscus > Peromyscus leucopus. The sequence goes on along the minus strand of NC_051066.1, from coordinate 142,040,462 downwards.
GTAGGGACGCTCAGCTCCTTCCTCCTTCCTCTCCTCTCCCGGACTGATTCTGAGTCTCTCTTGCTCGCTTTTCTCTTGGCCAGAGCGAGCGCGCGCGCCCGTGCGCGTTGCTGGGACACGTGACGTAAGACGTGGGCATTGGTCTGTCAGAGTACAGGAGCAGAAACCCTCCCGCCCCATCTGATTCTTCGCGAGGGGAGGAGGGACTGCAGGAGGGCTCCATCACCCCAGATTACCCCAGTATGCGGCAAACTCCTTATTTGAAGACCCCAGACTCGGGCAATTACCCATATTCAGTTCCAAGTCAGGAAAAGGAGCCTTTAAGATACATGTGAAGGGGTAGAGGCGCGTGCATACAAATGCGACAGGTGGTCGTGAGCCCACCGGAAGGGCGGCGAGGTGGCGAAGGATGAGAGGCTCCCAAATGCGAACAAAAAAAATGTTTTTAAATGCTCCGGGGCAGTTTTATTCATTTATTTATTTATTTATTTATTTTGTTTGCTGTTTGTGGAGGATAGCTCTGGTAAATCCCTTCAACGTCCCCCTTCCCCATTACACTTCGGGACGGGGGTTCTCAGTAGTGATTTAATAAGACGCAGTCAAGGCTCGTTTTGTTTATGTGGATGGTGACGCAGTAGAAATAAGGGTCTCGGCGGTGCACTGCGGAAAAAATCAAGCGAAGACCCCTACGCGGTACTGTGGATGCCGCTGCAGCGGCCGCGCAGATAGGGGAGGGGGTGTAGGGCTTACCGGAAGACCCCCTACCTAGAGCAGGCCTCGGACTTCTGCCTTCTGGGGAAGGGTAAAAGGCGATTTGGGATGTGGTTCATGGCTGATTTAGAGTGGTCTTAAAGACTAGACAATCCGATTCGCACTGACCCACCAGCCAACCGTGCCGCGGCAGTAACAGCCACCGAGACTCGCGGCTTCCGGCCGCCGGAACCTGCTGCCGATTCAGTGTTCAGTTCATCTAGCCCCTCTCCAACTCCTTGTCAGCCCCCCTGCCAGTCTCTCCCCTTCTGGTGTGAGCACCGTACAGCAGATGATGCCCTTTGAATTGCAACAGTCCACCCAAGCGGCATTAAGCACAGGCTGCACGCCCCTTGCGGTGCCGTGGTGGGCTCAGAGCCGCAAGAGGTAAACAGCCGCATTGCCCGGTGGACTCAGTGAATTAAACATAAAATGCCATAGGGATGGGGTCTACAAAAGAATTCAAGGCAGAGGCAGGTTCATTTTGCTGTTGTTGTTTTGGAATTTTTTTTTTTTTTTCCGGCTTAGATCTGAGCCCGTAAACGCGGCACGCGCACCGCGGTCATGGCGCCAGGCATAGTCTTTTGTTGCAGTGCATCTAGGCAGTGGGCAGGTGTTTGTCTGGCCTGCAGGACCCTGGGGGAAGAGACAGCGTGTGGAGTGGTACACGGGGTGGATTACTGCAATCACGCACCATGTAGATGGCTGTATTGCAAGACACACGCGGGTGCACCGCGGCAAGCTCTAATTCTCCGAAGTCTAACATGTCCCTCTTCTCACTGCAGGCTCAGCACACTACAGACTCCTGCCTACATCATCCACGTGGTCGCCCCGAGTATAGGAAAGCAGACAAAGTGGACCCCTAGAAATTCCTGCAACCTCCCGAAGGCGTGTTATCTCAGCTCCACGGTTCGACACGGTTCGACACACTTCATGCCGAACACTTTGAACTTTGGTCCAAAGTTCGGTCAACTACCCCTACGCAAAATGGCGAAACAATTTGAACACACACTGAATGGTCCAACTGGGTCTCAGCCACCAACCCACTCCCCTCCGACCCCAGCGCCAGGTCAGCTATTGGGTTGGGGTCACGCCAATCACGGATTCTTGGCGAATGAGCAGGGGGCTTCGGACCGGAAACCGGATATGGGTGGGAGGTCCAAAAGGGGGCGCCGCGTTGGAACGCCCAAAGAGGTTGTGCTTGCTGGGTTGGTGGGAAGCGGTTGGCGGGCGGGCGTATGGCGGCCAGGCCTAGAAGGCCACGATCGCCGTGAGTGCCTTGAGGGTTAATCTTTTCGATGCCCTCCATCGCCAAGGCCCAGTGGGAAGGTCGGGGTCTCCCATGGACCATCCCTTGGGCTCATGATGGCGGTGGGCTAACACTCTTCACAGAGCACGCTAACGCTGAGGCACCGTGGAGAGGCGTTTCCAGGGCCTGAAGGTGGTGATCCAGGCCCCTGGAGAGAGAGAGACGAGCAGGACAAGATGGACAGAGTTCACTTCCCAAGGATGCTGAACCCTGCACAAGGTGGAAGGTCAGTAGACGCTGGGGTTGGAGACCCAAGGAGACCGCCACGCGGATTTCTTGTGCTCCTAGGCCTCTCACGCCCAACCCCAAAGCACCATTCATCGAAAAATGGGTTCAGGTTCTCTTTGTTCAGACATTCTTAGGGTCTGTGGGAATCCTTTGTTCCACGTTCTTTCTTATATCATGCTTCTCTGACTGGGAGAAAGATCCAGATCATGCCAATCTCCTTGCGAAGGAGCAAAACGGCATGAAAATGGAAAGAGAAGACCTCCAGTAGGAGGGGGTGGGAAGACCGAATGGAGAAAATGGCGCCTCGAATGGTTCTCCATAGAAAGATGTCTTGACTATGAACAGTAGGGGCGGGGCGGGGCGGGCACACCTTCACCTATCTGGAACAAAGAGTCCAACAAAAGGAAATGTGGGGCCTAGTTGCGTAAACGATCGGATACCTTTGCTCCTGTAGAAGCAGTGAGAAAAAGGGGGGGGGAGTGGATGGGCTTTCTTTGGAGTCCATGGAGCATCCGGGCTATTTTGGCAGGAAGTGAAGAGGAGGAAATGGATTAGATGGTAAAAGGTGTGTTTTCCGCCCCGATGCAGATGAGGATTTGAGTCAAGTATTGGGAAAGGCAGAATCAACATGGAGGCTGGTTCCGATGAAGGGAACAAAGGAGGGGGGGTGCACAAAGGGCTGCAACTGCGGAAGTCCCTTAAGGAGAGACTCAGACACAATGACAAAGAGAGGCAGGAGGGGTTCCCGGGTCCTCCTGGAAGCTCCTGTGTCAGATGGGTCACAAAAGGCGGAAGAGTCAAAGACTAGGACCTTGTTGTGGACACTGGGAACTGCACAGGGAGTCAGGGAGGAGCTGGTGTGGAGGCTGTCTGTTTGATTTCAATATGGCAGATGTGAACGGAAGATGGACGGTTTGAGGGAGATTTTTACAACCTATTTCTGGGAAGGAAAGGTTTAGGAGAAGGGTAGCAAGTATAAATTCAAATTGGCAATCAACCTTTACTAGGATTTGAGATCATCGTCGAATCAGATAAAAATTCTCCAGGGAAGGGATATGTTTGATGTGAGAAGAACAGTTGGAGAGAGCAGGGGGCAGAGGCTCCAGGGGGCAAACTGGGGAGCAGCTCCTGCCAGCACCCTGGCTCCCCAGCCTCTGCACTAGAGACGTGGGTTGGGGTAATTCTCTGCTATGGTGAATGCTCTATGCGTGGCAGGATATTAAATGACTTCCGTAGTCTGTTCCTACTAGATAGCACTAGCATCTCCTTAGTAGCCATAATAAAAATGTCCTCGTATTTTGTCCAAATATCTTCTGGGGTGCAAAATCACCCCTAGTTGAAAAAAAAAAACTGAGAAAGAATCCTTACACTTGATTAAAAACCACTTTAATTTAAAGGTAAATTTATACTAGGAAAAACAGCTCAGTGCTTAATTCTAATCGCCCCCCACCCTGCTCTCATTTTCCTGTAGTGACTGAGCAGTGCGAGTCAGTTGGATCAATGGAACTAAGGGCTATGGCTCTGTTGTATCCGTGGCTCAAGAAGGCCCTGCGGGGGAGCCGGGCATTTGAGACGCTGAGCAGCACAAAAGATAACTGGATGGTCTGGCCAAAGGACTTGGGGAACCCAGAGTGGTAAGAGCTGGAGGTGATCAGCATGCAGGTTGACTGGGGGTCACCTCGCTGGGCTGGGCTGTGTCGTGAGCCCTTGAGGGCTGGGGATTGTGCTGGCTTGATACAGAAATGTGCGCCTGACGCGGGTGGAAAGAAGAGACTTCGGTTGTTGGTGACCACCTGACCAGGGCCTCACCCCTACTAGGAATGAGGCTTTTTTAATGGTCTCCCATTATAACTGTATGCTAGCAAGAGATCGTTTTTCTTCCCTTTTGTATATGTACACGCTTTTGTGCGCGCCCGCGCATGTGCTCGGCAGGGCCTGGTTCTGTCCACCACGTGGGTTCCGTGAATCAAGCACCTTTGTCTGCTTAACCATATCACCAGCTCCCTAGCAAAGGATGTTCAGATACCTTCCCTGTTCCAGTTGACTTTGTAATAGGGGAGGAGGTAAATGTTTAGAGGGGTGAGTAAAAACAAGGAGTGCAAACTGCGCCAGTCATGAAGCAGTGGAAGAGGAAGTCAAGCGCGTGAGTGCCCGAAGAAGGGTAAATAGGTGCGAAGGACAAAAGCCAAGCTCAGGGTCTTGACCTCGTTCACACGAGGAATGTGCCAGAGTGGAAGGCTATAGGGAGAGAGTGGTCAGCTGGGGAACAGCGTTGGCTCTATTAGAAAAGAACGGTAAGTATTGCTCATGCATTGCTCATGCTTCCGTTAGGCTCGAGGAAAGTCGGCCTGCTCGGTGCGCTGGCCCAGACGCTCCAGTGAGAATCGGATGTCCTGGTGAATATTGCCAACTGAAAGCTCCCTCAGCTTCATTAACACCTGAAAACATGTGGTCCCCCTTCTCCATGACACCCCAGGCTTTTAAAACTTAGGCTCCTGGTGTTTGTTTGTGATCAGCAAGTATGTTTATACTTACATTTTAGGATTTTTTTTTTTAAACTGCCAAAAGCCCAAGGCCCATCCAGATATCAAGTAGCTACTTCCGACTTTCTTGATGCTTCCCTGTAGCCACAAAAGAAAGCCAAGTACAAAATGCCCCTTGGGAGGAAGAGAGGGTAGAGTGAACAAGAGGGAAGGGAGCAGAAGCCAGGAAAAGCAAGCCCATTGGCAGTAGGGTTCCTTTGGGTTTGTGGCTTTGGGGAAGGCGCAGCATGGAGGTAGCCTTCTCTGCATAGCTCATGTTTGTGCCGCTGGTTTTCAGGTAAAGGACTGACACACAAAGGGGGAAATAAAAAAAAATTCAGGTGACCACTTTTTTTCTAAGCTTCCCAGTGACAAAGGTTTTCTGAGTGCTTCTCTGAGTAGCAATAAGACTTAGAAGCTGTTCAATTAATTACTGTCCAATTAAGACCGCTGCAGTCCCCCTTCCTCTGCCAGCACCTCCACCAGCATTGGCCGGCCCACGGAGGCAGCAGCAAGCAGCTGACTGCTGTCTGCAGAAAGGGCTGTGTGGCTGGACTGTTTCAGGCAAATGCTAATTAAAGGAAAGATGCCTTTAACAGATAGGGCAAGATATTGGACTAGGGACTGATGTAGGGTGGATGTTAGGGGGATGAGATGATATTTATTAATACAGCCCATCAGCTCTGGATGAAAAGCCCTCATAAGAATTCAGGCCCTCGCTCAGGGTTGTTAGCGATGGTTCAGTCACAGCAGCCTTCTTTGTGGAAGGGTCACCAAATTGTGCCTTAGCCTGTCATGCTCCTGCTACTTGCGTCCGCACAGGGTGTCCACATGGCGCTATGGTTTCTTTGTGCAAAACAGCTGAGGATGTTACAGAGGCCATTAAGGGAGAAGTGCCTATGCCGAATGAGAGAAGGTGCCAGGGGAAGGCTGCTAGCAGGGGGGATGGGGGTGGGGTGGAAGGAGTCAGGGGTGGGATCCCGGAAGGTGGGTTTAGTGGAAAGGCTATTTAAGATTTCTGTAACTCTTGGTGGAAATTCCAGGCACCCTGAGGGCTTCTGGGGCCTGAATGCTACTTGAATTTAAGGGGAATGGTGTATTTCACCTTCACACACAACCTCAATTACCCAAAGCAGATTTTCCTAACAAAGTCTAATTGGAGCAGCAACATAAGCCAGGACACTCAGTCAGCTCTGGCCTGGGGGAAGGGAAACCTGCCAGCCTCGGCAGACCATCGGTCTTTGGGTCTGCACTCACAAGTCTGAGTGGGAGCCTCAGAAGCTGGTCTTCCTAGAGTCAAACCCAATGCTTAGGTTTTAAATTGTTAAACAAGATCACTGGCTTTTAAGTTTTTCTGGTTGATGAATTTGAGGCATTTGTATGAAAACTCCATTTTGTAGATGAAGCTGAAATTCCTATGCTAGGTCTGTGAGACTGTCAGGGGACAGTGACTTCAGGGTGACTGACTGTCTGAAACCCTCATTGGTGGCCATTTGGGGCTATTAGGGGTGACACCTGCTCCTTGTTGCACCTGGTTTTAACCCCGTCAGTTGCCAGAGACTTGCAGTCAGCCATATCTGATCGTCTTCAACCTTGTTCTTCCTTACCTTTTCAAAATACTGTTGCATAGCCATAAATGTCCTGGCTTGTAATCTCCTCCTTTTCTACACCTCTTCTGGAGCTCCGCCTGGGTGCCTCCGAGCTGGGCTTTACTCCCCGTAATCTCACCACACTTTTTGTCATCCTCAAATTTGCCCCAAGTTACTGCCTCCAGCTACCCTGTGTTATAGCTTGAATTAACCCTGGGGCAGCTGCATCCCCTGGCCAGTGTGTCATGTGCTCACCCAAAAATAGGTCCGTAGGAAAAAACATACAGGCTGTGCCCACACTTGGAGCAGGGCAGACAGCCTCCTGGCTCCACGCAGAATCATTTGCAGTAGAGGTGCCAAGCTGCCAGCCCCCTGGGGTGTCCTGCTTGTGCTGGCTGAGCACTGTGGGGCTCCACAAGGCGCTCTTGGGCTTGGGGGATCCAAGTCACTGGGTCATTTACTCTGGCAACCGGGCCGTGTGAACTGTCCTGCCTCCTAGTTGTGGGGGAGGGGCTCCTTATCAAGGAGATTTTGAGAAAAACACTAGTAAAATTTGACCAATTTTTTAAAAATGTCTGAAAAGGGACCAAAACATAAAATAAACGGTGACAGTATAGTAAGCCAGTCACTTCATTTGCATTTTGGGGAGAAGTGTTTGCTTTGTTTGCCCCCCGGCAATAGAGCCAAATGTGCCATGTGTGTGCAGGAGTGTTTGTGTGTGTCTGTGTGTATTTGTCTTCGTGGTGTGTGTGTGTGTGTGTGTGTGTGTGAACATAGCTATTACCAGACCTTGCAACATATAAAAGATGACGTAGTGCTGAAATTTTGTGGAGGCAGGAACCACTAAAGAAATGGCTGGAGAAAAGCCCTTGGGAGGGAGATAATGAACAGTAAGTGAAAGACTTGGCCCGTCCCTAACGAGAGCCTCTGGGCTGTTGTAGTTTAAACTACACTTGTCTGTCACTGTCTCCCATACTTTATAGCTAGCATCCCCCTATGGGTTTGTGCTGTACCGGGTTCTGGGAGGTTCCTTCCAGGCACTAAACACAAGGAGAGAATGCACCACTCCCAACACTAATGGGTGCTCTTAAGAATGCACCCCCCCCCCAGAACACAATCCTAAATTCACTACCTGCCCTCTTAAATATTTTTGCCATGAACTGAAAAGCATATTTAATAAAACTAATTTATTAGATCAACACAAAACAGACTTCTTCACAGCTGGTGTTTTTTAGTTAATCAACATTTGAGACTTGGGACTTCATTAGGGCTGAAGTCACTGGTTTACGTTCCTCTAGCCATAGGGTCATTTTGTTCAGCTAGTGCATTTTAGAAGAAACTGAAGCCGAGGACATTAGGGAAGACTGAAGCCAGTTAACAGGGTGGGATAGCGGCAGTCTGGGCTAGCCCAGTGTCTTCTGCCTTTGTGCTGCTGTGCGGTCTGGGTTTGGGATCCAAGGCTGATGAATGCCACAGCAGGACATTCCATTCCTCACGGCGGTAGGATTAAAGGTGTAACTTGAGTTTCCCATCTTGTTTCTGGGCATTATTTTAGAGGGGAGAAATATTTGAGTTGACATATGACATCACTGGTCTCTGGCCCTGCTGGATTTGATTGTTATGATTCGTGTTTGTGATAGGTTGCCACTCTGCATGCCTCATGCCATGGTCCATACCTTTTTTTTTTTTTTTAAGGACTTTATTCTTAACCAGTACTGATGTTTCAAATTTCTTGTTAATTGAGTACGGCTGCTAAAATGAAGGCTGGAGAGTCGGAGGTTGCAAACAGTTCCAATACAGAAGCAGCCTCGGCTTCGGGTGCGTTAAAATGGAACGACAGAAAACCTTAGAGGTTTGGTCCAGAGTTCCATCCCGCATCTCAGTTTCCAATTCTCATAAATAGAGCTATAAGTTTTATTGGTAAACTAAAAAAAATACTTCATCTGGGTTTTGCCATCACATGGTCTTTGAACTCTGCCACATAAAAGAAATTAACTTAAATTCAGTGATCAGTGCACCCTCCCCCTCACACAAGCAAAGTTTTTCCTTTAAGCAAATGATTAATGAAAAATCTTAAATGTTATGGCACATAGTTTTAACTAGCTTTACTGCCGATGCGCTCCCCACACACACACCCATGGCAGGGGTCTGCGGGGGGGGGGGGGGGGGGGATTCTGGTTTTCCCAGGGCTTGTCTCCCTCAGCCACTCTACCTCTGTTTAAGGGAAAGCCAGCCCATTCAAATGCTAACCTCAGCTTAACAGTGTGAGACAAAGGGCCATTTGGGAGGCTAGGGAGTTAGAAATGTTTAGGAACCTACTAGAAAAATCCCTGGAAAAGGAAAGAAAGTAGCTGAACCCCAGTGAGTGTTTGGAATCTCTGTCTCACAGAAAGAGGCTTGGAATGTGTGTTTAGCAAGTGTGCTACACTCCTGTGTGCCTCCTGGGCTTTTTCTCATGAAGTCAGAGAAACACTAGGGAGGGGATTGGCTGTGCTGGTCGGCAGCAGTCTGGGCTGCAAACGTGTCTGCTGTGGAAGATTACTGAGAGAGAGCAAAATGCACGTTCCTATTTGGGTGCCCCCTGTGAGAGCCTGGCATACTAATCAGACTTCATTGTTGTTTTGTTTTTTGTTTTGCTTTGTGTGTGTGTGTGTGTGTGTGTGTGTGTGTGTGTGTGTGTGTGTGTGTAAAGACAGGGTTTCTCTGTTTTAACAGCCCTGTCGGTCCTAGAACTCGAGACCTGGCTGGTCTGGAAGGCAGAGTTCCGGCTGCCTCTCCACACCCCTCCCCCACCCAGTGATTAAAAGGCATGCGCCACCAAGCCTGGCTCTGGGCTTCTTTTTAAAGGAGCAACGTAGGTGAGGTGGGGGCACTGGGGACTGAAGACCCTTTTAAATTTGTATTCATCCAGCAATCAAGGCAGTATTCTAATTTAGCTAATGAAGAACCTAACTGATGAAAACACTTCCCGATGGAGAAAACACGCTTAAAAGCGCGTCATCTCCACCTGTTAACTAGAAACCTGTTGCTTGGTAAACTCAGACTACTAATACATCATAGATAAAATGGCACCTAACGTCAAGAAAACGTCACCATCATCGTTTCATGTTGTCGAGAATTTTAACTTCGGAAAGATGTATTTTACTTAGGCCACTTAACGCTTTCAAACCAAAAGCCCCCACTTCCTTTCCGCAGGCTACCCGCGCATCCTCTACCCACTGCTAACAAACTGCTCCCCTATGTGGACCAAAGACGCAATTAGCCGCAGTGCGCACAGCCCACCCTCACTTAAGTTCTGGGAACTGCGACGCCATCCCAGGGAAGAGGGTAGGTCCTGGAAGGAGACTATGTAATGCATTCCTTCTAGCACCATTCTCCTCTTAGCGCAGGAGCCCAGCCGCCTTTGATTTCAAGCCTTGAAAACGCGTTCCTTAACCAGATTTTCCTAATCATCCCATCAAATTAACTCAAGCCGCCGCATGACCAGACGCGCGCACTTAAAAAAAAAAAAAAAAAAAAAATTCCAAATGGGTGAAATGTAGTAGTTGAGTTTTACTTTTATCGGCATTTCCGCCTAAGGTTGGAAAGGAAAGGATTCCAAGGTGTGTTACATGCTTGCGGCCGTTTGGGGATTATCACCGGCGATCTCCCCTCAGGTTACGGATTCCAAATACAGCCCCACCCGAGCTGAAGATGGCCAAAATGGCTGTAGCGTGTCCTCCCTGCCCCCTCTCTGTCCTAAGCGCAGGATCCGACATCTTCCCAGCTCGGGAAGTGCCACGATCTTTGGGGACGCTTTGGAAGGTGTCCAGGTGCTATCCACGCCCCCCTTACTCAGCCTATGCCTTGATCCACTTTATCTTTCCGCCCAAGACCACTTGGTATGGCTCTCATGCCTTCTTCCCTGCCTCTAGGGCCTAGGCGCACAGCCCTGTACCTCTCCAGACAAGTCGGATCCGCCCAACCAGCGGCGCCAAAAGGTTAGCTATACCCTGATGTGATCCTGCCTGTGCTGCCAACTCGGCTAGCCCAGAAGGGCACCCGGAAAGATCCCTGTACTTTCACTCTGTGTCCTCCAAGCACCACTCGCTAGCAAAAGGCGCCTATCCGTGCGGGAAGGTTGGCTAGGGCGCACGGGAGAGGTGCGCGCGCTCCTTTTCACGATCTCTGGCCTCCACAAACCTCCAGAGGTGAGCGGTGTTGGCCAAGACTGCTTGCGCGGCGTGGGAGGCACTGGCTCCAGGGTCCCGCAGCCCCCAAATTGGCCATGCCGGGACCCGATTTCCAGGCCCTGCGCCGGCTGAGCGCACGTGCGACTTTGCTCGGGAGCTGTAGGCTCCAGAGTTCTCACGGAATCCCAGCGCGGTTAGTTACTTTCCGCGCATTGCAACAGTGTAGCTACGGTGCCCCAGCTCTCAGATTGCCCAAGTTGGCGCGCGCACCTCCGCACCGAGCCCGGTGGGCTCTAGCCAAAGCCAACTCCAGCGCTGAAGACTAATCTTTCTAGGAGGGGGGTGGGGGGGAAACGTAGAAAACAAATGACTTACTTACCTTTGCCGTTTAGGTATGCGGCTCCAAACCTGGGGCGCGCTCAGAATTCAGTGTCGTGCACCGGATGCCAGCCCGGGGACCTCAGGTTGTCTCCAGCAAGGCGCCAGGAAAGCCTCGCCGTCCAACAAACCTTTGGCCTCCCGAGCGCCCCTGGGTGCCCTGGAGAAATTTGAGGAGCCCTCTCTCCTTTCCTGGGGTGTGTTTTAGGCTGATTAGTGGACAGCGCTCCCTTCCCACCTTGCCCCCCACCTATCCTAATTCCTCCCACCTCACTGTCTCGGGGTCCCCAGTTTTGTCAGTACAACTAACCTTTATCCATGAAAACCAGGAGAATCTGGACGGAGTCACCCATTAGTGACGCCGGATGGGGATGGGCCCCTTTCTGGGAGGGGATTCCGGGGACTGGTCGCGGCGGCGGCGGGCGGGCCTCCTGGTCTTGCAGCGGCGGGGCTGTCTGTCCTCCTCCTCCTCTGATTCCTCGGGGTCTAAGGGCTCGCGCTGGGGCTCCTCCCCCTCGCTTGCGCTCTCGAGCTCCTGAGTGGTGGGCTGCGCACGACTCGGGGAGGCGTGGGCGCTCTGCAACTTCAGAGCGTGCAGACGCTGGGTGAGAGACTGGTTGAAGGTGGCACCTCGGGGGCCGCGCTCGTCCTCGGGTTCGGTCTCAGGCTCAGTTGCGGGGGCGGTATCAGACTCGCTCTCAAATTCGGTCTCGGACTCGATATCAGACTCGGACTCGGTTGTCTCGGACTCGGTCGTCTCGGACTCGGTCGTCTCGGACTCGGTCGTCTCGGACTCGGTCTCCGACTCGGTCTCGTAGTCAATGTCTTCCAACCCGGGACACTCAGGCTGGCGGGCCAGCTGAGGCTCTGGCTCCTCGTGCTCGTGATCAGACTCAGATTCAGGGGACTCGGGGAGTACCTGCGCAGCGGCGGCGGCGGCAGCGGCGGAGCGGTGGTGGGCGTTAAGGAAGCTCCGACGCTGGGCAGCACGCTGCTGGGCACGGGCGTTGGAAGTGGCTAGGGCGCGGAGCAGAGCAATGGAGCAGGAGAGCCAGAGGAGCGCGGTGGCAGCCCGGCGGCCTATGGGCGGGCACAGGTCGTTGTAATTATGGCGAGCTCGGCGCCACTGCTGAGCCCGGGACCTGCGATCCATTCTCCTAGGCGCTCACCGGGAAGCCGACTCACCCTCTGGCTCTGCAGAGAGTGGCCCCACTGCGCAAGAACTGCTGGGGCCGAAAAGGATGAACCTTATGAGGTGAGAAGCTGGGTCCGGAGACCCCAGTCTCACCTCGGGGCGAAAAGGAGAAATTCACCTACCTTCGGGACCACTGAGAACTTTCTAAAGCTCCGCGCCTCAGCTTGCGTCTGTAAGTAAAAAAGAGGGATGGTAAGGAGAGAGAAGGGCTGTCTCCTCTGGGGCTCCTCTCGCTAAGTCTCAGACTCTGAAGTCTAAGACTCCGAGAGGTGCCTCCACTGGTCCTCTCGTCTGGGAGAGGACAGAGGAGACTGAGGAGGGATGGGGCAGTGAGGCTCTATAAAGTTGCGCGGACTTCTGCCGGGCATGTGCAGTAGGGAGGTGGGGGTGCCTCCCCGCTAGCTGCGCGGTGGCGCATAGCCCATGGTGCAGACCCTAGTGGGCCGGCAGGTGGCAGGCGGGAACCTTGTTTGAGACAATTTGGCCAAAGCGTTGAGGTGGGGGGTGGGAGGTGGGGGGTGGGGGTGGGTGGGAGGATGCTAGCGAGTTCCAGCGAGCGAAGCGGAGCAAGATATCTACAGGTTAGCGGACTCGAGAAGGAAGGTAAGCGGATTTCTCCCGGGGTTTGTCCCATTCCTCAACTTCTCCATGAACATAGCCCTTGAACAATTGAAAACTAGAATGCAAAATTGCAAATATTTAGTGGAATGAGGGCCCGTACATGAGTATTAATGACCCGGCAATAGGCAATCTCTAAGGGCTTGATGGTTTGAGGGATCGGAACCTCAAATAGCGGTTAACTGCGGCAAAGGTGGTTCATTTTGTCAGGGTTTGTTACGGTAACTAATTAGAACAGCTTCCGGAAAAAGTGCACGGGGTCGACAAACAAGCCTTCCCTCAGGAAAGGCCCCCCGGAGCTGTAGAGGTCGGAGTTTGCGAGGTGATGGTTGACAAATGCTGAACTCTGTTCCAGTGAGGTGTGTTGGAAGACCATGGGAAGCTGAGGGCGTCTAGGAAAAGGCCCTAGAGCCGATACTCCGGGTGGGTTTTTGGGGTAGTCACTGAGCACAGATAGATAGATTTCAGCTGAGAGGGAGGGTTCAACCAACACACTTGAGTCCGAACACAGGCGGAGCTCTGTTCTAGGTGCTGAAGACAGCAGTGAGCCCGAGCAGGTCTTGGATTAGAAAAAGAGTATTGAGGGGTCAATGTACCTTAACCAGAGAGAGCTTCAACTCATTCTTCCATCATCGTTACTTCATGCAGCTCAAATTCTACATGAGGAAAGCAGATGCATCAACCAGAACATCATGGTAGGGGGCGGCCAGAGACCACTAGATCGTGGTAAGGACTCGGAAAGCTAAGGACTCAGAGGTAACTAGTCCTGCTCCTGAGCCCTGGAAAACCTGATGAACACGGTAGGTCCGGGAGGGGATAGATCACGGATCCCTGTGGTGGGAAGTTCTCGATCCCACTTGTGTGTGGCCGCTGCTCTGGGGGGGGGGTATGCAAGGCAGTTGGGGGGGTTATCTTGCCTTGTTTGTTAAATGTAGAGTGCCTTCCACCACCACCACCCCACAGAGACAAGCAGAGCTGTGTTCGTGGGATGCAGGAAGTCCCAGCAGGGTTATTTTACACGGAACGCACATGTCACAGGTTGGGCTTTTTTTTTTTTTTCTTGAGTCCATGTGAAGAAACTGGAAGAAGAGGTGCTTCCACTTCTCCAAACTCTCCTACTCCCCTGGGGTTCCTTTCTAGAGATGGGATTCTCAGTCGTGTCCTAAACGGGTGCTGTCCATAGATCACTTACCCTCAGCACCAGGCTGCATTAAAGCTTCCAGATGCAGAGTTAAGGGCTTAGCAAGAGCCCAGCCACTGCTCTGGATGGGTTGAGGATTTTGTTCTGTCTCTTGGCTGTGTCTACACTGCATCTTGTGGTCCAGCAGTTCATGTGTAGCCCTAAGAGGCTGACTGCCCTGCTAGAGCAGGTTTGGTTTAGCAGAGCTCATAAACAAAAAGGGGCTGTATTCCAGCTGTGCCCCTTTCTACCCTGCTTGATGGGGGGTGTCTGAGGGATCTGACCGCTTCCACGCACCTACCTCATTGTTTTCAATTAGCACAGCTCTGCCAGCAGCATATGGTGCACAGAGACATTGGTCAAGCTGATTTTAGGGCACACTGAGGGAGAAATCAGGGTTGTGTGGGTGCTGGTAAATGCCCATTTGATGGAAACTGATGCCAGATGTCAGCAGTAAGGTAGGTTATAGTTCTTCAGTAGATGGAGGAAAGTGCTTCATTTTTCAGGTGGATGCTTTATGCCTGTAACGGAGATGGCAGCCCAGAGCCGATTCACTAATACGAATACACTGAGATTGCCTGCATTATTAAAAAATATGCATTACATAATACATATTTTTTGGACTAGGATTCTGCATTAGCAATGCTCTTTCTTTGCAAGATGCATTTTAATCAGCCAGTGGACATTTAACAAAATGCTGCATTTTCAAGCCCCAGTCATATGTATAGTTACAAATTCCTTTCAGCGTGTGTTCAGCATGGGCTCCAGGAGGAGCGGGACTGCACTGAAAGACAGTTCCATCTTGCACTTAGTGCCGAGGTCGAGCAAATGGATCTGCACAGAAAATGCTCTTTAAAATGCATTATGTGCATGACTTTAAAAAGTGCTTGCTGCAGAGTGAATTTCAAAAGGAACCAAGTGGGTGATGAACGACCTCGGTTGTTACCAGGCTAAGGAACAAGGGGCTCTGTCTGTCTGCTGGTACATAAAGTATGGTCGTACATCACCTTCGGGCTCTGCCAGAGGGGGCTCCTAGACCAGCTGGACAGGAAAGCCATTTCCAGTTCATTACAGTATAATACAGGGGGCTTTATTTGGATGTATTGTGAGGAGGATTGTACTGTGGAAGACGTTTAGAATCACTTCACATAGCTCCAGAGGGCAGAATGAGAACCTATGGGTGGTGTTTACAGATAGGCTTCAGCCCATGGAGGAATATTCTAGCAATCAGGGCTCTGAAGTGGAATGTGCTCTTCCTCAGAAGCTGTGCTAGGTCAAAGGACAAATGACCACATACTGGAGATGTTTCCATGGTGCTCATGAACCTGCTAGAGCTAGCTAGAGATAAAACTGAAGGTCGACAGCAACCTTCTTTAGATGTTGTCCCCTGGGGGAGGGGGGCGGCTATAGGAGAGGGCTTGGGTGCTCAAGCCTTTTACTCTGCTTCTGTTTCAGAAGAATCTGAAGGTGCCTGCAGCTCAATGACAGAAAGGAGTGTTTGAGTGACAGCTTTGAGACAACCCAGGTAACCACAAATGGACCCAGTGGCCTGTCGTGGAGCTCCTGTACGTTGGCAGGGCTCTGAGGTTCTTTGCTCTACAACATTCACATTAGTCAGGTCCATCTATTAATTGCATTGGCCTTCTTTGCCTCCCCTCCTGGAGCTGTCTCGGAAATTACAAATGAAATTGGCTATTTAGCAATCACGAATTGAGTCACTTCTATGACCAAGACGCTATTCCTGGCATTGTGGGGAGATCGAAGTAAATGCAGATGAACAATCCCTGCTACCCAGCAACACGCAGATCAATTTGAGATGCCCCCCATTAGTAACAACAGAATACCAGTGGGCACAGAGCAACAACTTCTACCCTGGCAAATGAGCAGGGGAGGGAGGCTGAGAGCCAGACTTGAAGTCACAGGTAGAGTTCTTCCAGTTTCTGGGGCCAGTGCTGGTTGTTGTTGACCATTTGTCTTTTAAAACCTAATCCAACTTTGAGATTTGGGGGTGTTTTTTTTTGTTTTTTTTTTTTTTCCAAATTCATAAGAAGATTGTTTCCATTCTACCTGCTCCCGTGTCCAAAGCAATGTGCTTGTTGCTCTGGGCAACAGATGAGTCGCATGAGTCTGCAAAAGCTTGCAGCCTATTGTCAGAGGTCCTACAGACACCAGCACATTTTCCAACATGAGACTTAAGATAGAGGCTGGGTTCTGTTCTGCCTAGCAAGCGGGTACAATCGCTCTTGAACATGTTTTTTGGACAATCATTGGAAAGGACTATTTTTGGAGATGGAGAGCTTTTCAAACTTTCATTTGGAGAGAAATGAATTGAGGGACTTTGAAGTGCTCCCCACCCCTCACTGTGGCAATCAGCCAGGAAGGCTCACCCCCACTGGGAATTTGACATGGCCCCTCCCTCCTGTTCTCTAAGGGGACTAGGCACAATTCGGGAACATTTGGTTCATCTCTCCAGGGCGCTATTTTGCTATTACTCTGCCTGCACTGATCTTCATTGGCTCTCACCAGTAGAAATGGTGAAAACTCCGAGATCCTGGTTTTGTGGTTTATGGGGAAAGGCCAGCTAGAGCTAGAAGCAAACAACAGGGTAAATAGCCATCTTTAGGGTCTGTCCTGGCCATCGCTGGGCTCATCTGTACTGCTCTTGTGGGGAAGAAGGTGGGGTCAGCTGAACACACCAGCCCCAGGAGGCTTAAAGTTTCCCCTTCTTGCCCTCTACTCTATACAGATACACAGACACAGACACACACACACCACACACCACACACACACACACACACACCCCGAGTTCCTTCTGTCTTTCCATCTTCCGTGGAATGAGTGATTTCTAAACTCAGAAGCCAGAAAAGTGCCCAGTAGCTCCTTCTCTCACGTACAAGCCCTTCTGAAAAGGAGCCTCCTTGTTTGGATTTTGGCCCTGGAGCTCGTGAGCCCTGTTTCAGTACTGCAAACCCTCTGGCTTCCCAGCCTGGTGTTAGGGTTAGCTAGCCCACTGCTCTCCAGTGCATGAGAAGTCACTATCCCAGATGCCCCGACGCCTCGCGTCTCCTGGGGTGGAAACACTGCTGGTTGCTAGGGACGCAGCCGTCCAGAAGGCCCTTGGCCCCCAGCTATGCCTTTGTCTGACTTTCCTGAGTCTCTCGGTGCCCCGCCCCCACCCCAGCTTCAGCCACCAGCGCGGACAGAGCCTGGGAGTTGTTTTCTTCTTGCCTGAGGTAGTGACTCACCCTTCAGACCTGGGGGAGGGAGCGAGGGAGCGAGGGAGCGAGGGAGCCTCCATCTTAGAGGGGAGAAAGAAAGCCCTTAGTGGTGTCATGGTTCAGGCTCACGCTCGTAGAATCCTTTCAGCTGGAGCTCTTCAAACTATGATTAGACCAATTTTACATGTCTAGTCACTGAGGCTGCAGTAGATTGGGACTCTTTCTATATGTGCAGAGTGAAGTGGAGAATTGAGGCAATTATCTCAGGCAAATGAGTCTGTGCTCGTAATCAGCCTGTCCTGATAACTGGGCAAAATCGGCCTCATGCACAGAGCTTTGCTTTGAGTTAAAGAGGAGTCTGAGATATTTGTTTATTATTTTTCACTTGGCTTTGTTTTTCAAAGGTAGTCTAGTAGACATCCCATCCCGCCCTATGCAGTGGTCGGGCTATACCCTGTGCCCCTGTGGGCTCAGTATACTACTCAGAAGTTCTGGGTTCCCTTTAATCTGCCTTTGTCCTTCCAGTGGACACCTTTTCCTGTACAGCACACTGAGATCTTGAGCCAGGTTACTGATCCTCCATGTTAAGGTGACATCATTCCTAATGGGACCCATGAAGACTTGGCATGGCACACAATGAAGGGGATTAAAGTGTAGATTGTAGGTCCAGAAATGAAGACAGTGCTCCCAGCCCTCACTGTCATGATAAAAAAGTGTTCATTAGTTGTAGGCCTTTCCTCGAGTTGCCCATGGCTTCCCTCCTGGCCCCTCCATCATCTGTGATGAAAGGAAGAAGAGCCAGGGGGCCTGGATGGGTAGGAGCCAGATGAAAACATCTCCCATGGGTTCTCTGAGAGCCACTGTCCCATGGGAAGGCCCCACAGTACCTATTGAGTGCCCACCTGACAGATAGCAGGCTGTAGACGCTCCTGCACAGCCTCCCTCCCTCACACTATATGCATAATTAGAGAACATTGTGGGTTTAATTAGCTGCCTCTGCGTGATTTTAACTGTAAGTGCTCTAGGAATGGAGAGCTTGAGATGGACCTTGGGAAATTGAAAATTAAAAAAGACTGTTTTTCTCCAGAGCCAGGAAGTCTCCATCTTGTCCCTTGGAAATTTTCTGATCTGTTATTAAAAAGAAAGCATGGAAAGGAGAAAGAGCCTTGCCAGGGCTCAGAAGGTTTGGAAAAACAGTTTTGCCCTCTGAGTGTTGATGCATCAGTGATCTGAAGTTTTTTTTTTTTTTTTTTTTTTTTATTGTGATCTGGTTTATTTCTATTGAGTTTGTTAAATTGTATGTCTTCCCAATGCTTCCCTCACTTGGTTTACAGCCCAACCATCGATGTTTTATGCTGAGTTTTAAGACCTGCCAGAGCCCGTACCGTCTTCCCCAATTCTGTTTCCTAGCTCTTTGATAGTTTTACCCGTTTATTTTCCTATACAGATTTAAAAACCATTTTTATTAAGTTCTGTAATGACCTTGGTGATGTTTTGCCTGGAACTGCATTCAGTCTATAAATTAGATGAGGAAGCTCTGTGCTCTTTTTTGTGTTTAGTATTAAGCCTGGAGTCTGGTCTCTTCATCTATTCAACTCTTTCCCACATTAAGGCTTTTATTTCTGTATACAATTTGAATATAAAATGTGGCATTTGATGCTTGAAGAGATGGCATACGTAGATTTCTCAGGCATTTGATACTTATGTTGCTTTGTGAATGGGCTGTCTGTTTTTCATTAGGTTTTCCGGCTGTTTATAATGTGTTTATGGGATGATATTGATTTCTGTACATTTTCCTCATATTCTGCTACTTCAAGTGTCTGGTTGATGAGGTCCCTGGTCGCTCCCTAGTGTGTGCTCAGCCGACTTTTGGAGGCAGCAGTGGAGGACTCAGCTCCACCACAGATCGCCCAGCGCTGGTCTGAGGGGAGTGGGGATGGTACTCTGAGCTCTCATCACCGAAATTGAGTTGGGAAAGGCATTCACCCTGACTGGGCTCCGCAAGCCTCCCACCTTTTGGGATTTTGTTTTTTGGGGTTTTTTTTTGTTTGTTTGTTTTTTGTTTTTTTCCTTTTTAGAAGAATAGAAGATGATTAATAGAAGTTTGAATGGGCTTGTTTGTTTTGCTTTAAGTTTTAAGGTAGTTTAAAAATAAGTAAGAAATGTTTTTTTAAAAATTTTAAACTGAATTTTACCACTCCCCAAATAATTTAAAATAGAGGACACACAGAGAGCCTCAACAAATCTAGGAACTTAGTCGAATTCCTTGCATTGTGTCTGCTGATGTTGTCAAACTACTGATTAGCAGGAGAAACAATAGGACATTCACAAACTCAGGAGACCAAATAGCACACTTCTGGGTGATGAGACAGGCGAATGAAGGACTAAAGAGGAAATCCAGAAACTCCTAGAAGCAAGTGGAAATGCAGACACAGCAAACCCAACCACTGGCATGCAGTGAAGCAGTTTTAAGAGAGAATTTGCAGCTCGGCATTTCCTTAAGAAAGAGCAGAGCCAGAAGGGGGCTTTTCAATCCCAGGACCCACGTGGTCAAGTTGTCCTCTGACCTCTGTATATAGATATGTGTGCGTGTGTGCATGTATGCATGCATGCATGCACCCCCCCCAATAAATAAATAAATGCATGAATGAATGTTTAAAAAGAACCCTTGAAATACTAAATGAGCAGCTCTGTGATGCATATCAGGGCCTTAGACAAACATGAACAGTAAAAACCAGAATGAGTAGCCAAGAGACAGTTACATTGGAGCAGAAGCCAGCTAAACAGAAATGTTGAAAATACAAAGAATCAATGAAACAAAGAGCTGGATTTTTGAAAAGATGAGTAAGATTGACAAGCCTTTAACCAAACTAACCAAAAGAAAGGGACAGAAGACCCAATTAATAAAATTAAACCTGAAATTGGAGACATGACAGCAGAAGTGAGGAACTAGCAGGTCACATGTGCACACTACCTTCAGTACATATTCCACTAAACTAGACAATCTAAAGAAATGGATTTTGAATTTTTTTTAATTCAAAAAGAAATTTTGATTTCTAATTCATGTGGCTGACTAATGTTAACCCCAGATGAGATATAATTTAAACAAATCCATAGCAAGTAGTGATGCTGCTGCAGTAACCGAGACGGTCTCCTGACGGCGTGAGCCCTGTATTAAGCAAGAGAAATGGGGAATACAGCTGGTATGTGATATAGTACCCCAAGTCCCCCATGCTGAACACCCTTCTGCATTAGCCTGTGGGTTTAGAAGTACTCTTGGGCCCCACAGGAAAAGGTATCAGATGATGCAAAGATGTCTGAACCTGGCCCTCAATGAAGACACTTGGATGGAAGTAGAAGAAATGTATTGTCAAGGAGGCCACCTCAAGGGATACTTCACATTACATCCAGCTTGTTGGACTTGCACAGAAGTTCTAGAGCTGGACGGGACCAGAGATCAAGTCTTAGTCCCCCTCAGTTTGCAAGTAAGGGCACAAGCTGGGAGAGGGAGAATGGGGCCTGCAAGTCTGGTAAAACCAGCTTGTAGGCTCTCTTCCTAGTCTGAGCTCTGTCTCAGGTTTTCATGCATCAAGTGAAGAGTCTTGGAGTGGAGACAGAAGGTGAGCCCAGGGCTCAGATGCCAACCCTCTTGATAGCAGATCTATTTTTTGTCCACAACCAAATGGACAGTTCAGAGTTTCACATTCCTCTCTTGATCACTTTAGAACTGACATTCCACTGGCTCCTTACTGAAGAAAGCAGGAGCTAGAAGTGCCTTGGAGGCTAGAAATAGAACCATACTGTGCCCCGGATAGTCAGGCCTAGCCAAGTCCACACGATAGCCGGAAGGACATGGCCAAGGTGAAAGCCAATGTAGTTTAGTGACATTTTTTCTACTGGCTGTTCAAAATCTCTATCTAGCTCTAAAAGCATCAGTTATTACTTAAACTGGGCCCCAAACTGTGGAGTTGAGGTGCAAGAAAGGTGAGCACCTGCTTTTTCTCAAGATGTCTGCCCTGTGAACCCATGGCAGGCCAGCAGCTCCAGCAGACACATGCAGTTGTCTAAATGATATGTACTATCTAATAACTCCACAATACCATGCAGAGCTAAGGCTTAAGTCACTTTGTGCCCAGTGTCTGTGCGTGGGAGAGGACTGGGATTGTTTTCTTTGCCTGTGGGGCTGGGGTGTGACCTTGGTTTAATCAGTCTTTAGCCATAGAGAACCGTTGAAAGTACCAACCTGTGTTTCAAAGCTTTGCTGTGAAGGAAAAGGGAGAGAGGACCTAAGGGCAGGGGAGGGGGAGTGGTGGCTGTATTCTGAGGAAGGAGGGGTGAGTGGTCATTTTCTTTCCTCTAGTCTTGGTGGCTGTTTGCAAGCCTTGGTGGTGACCCCTGGAGTACCCTTAATAGCACTCAGAACAAGCATGCACCCCTCATCCTGTGACACTACTGAAGCCCAGAGGAGACCTCCCTTGCTAATCCTGGATCTAGACATTTGAAGCTGGGGATGGCCACAATTGAAAGAATGCTTTCCAGTTTAGACAACAAGGTGCTTGTCCCCAGTCCCACCCGCTGCCTCTCCCCAGACATTTTTGAGTTAGTCACAGTATAAGTAGGGCTACCTTATAAATGCCATGTGACTCTCTAAGACACACATGAGTGTAGAGTGTGTGGTGGTAATTATAGCAAATAATGCTGTCTTGTTACTTTTGATGCACTGAACAGAGAGTAACTTCCCTCGCCCACAGCTCCTTTACTTTTAGCCTTTGACTTTTCCTTTTTTAGCATTCCTTTGTGTATGCTGGTGCGCACATGTACAGAGGTCGGAGGACAGAGAGTTTGTGGATTCTGGGATTGGAGCTCAGGTCGTGAAGCTTGGCAGTAATCACCCATACTGGCTGGGCCATCTCACCAGCCTTCTTCCAGCCTTCAGACTGGACTCGGGTGCGTGATCAGGTAGTCTGCCCTGGGGAGTGTGTGTGTGTGTGTGTGTGTGTGTGTGTGTGTGTGTGTGGCGTGGAACGGGGGCTCCAGTTCCAATAAGGTGAATTGCAACCAGGATAAATGACTTGGACCTATTTTCCTTCCTTGACATTTGCCTCCCAATAATACACAGACAGAAGTCATCGTCTTGCGGGACTTGGATGTGACATTTGCTGTCACCGTGCATGTTTACATTGCAGACAAAGCAGCCTTATCATAAAGAGCTTGCCCTTGCCCTCGGCCTCTAGTGAGCTGCTTCCCAGAGTGCCATGTGCCAGGGCCAGCTCTGCGGCTGGTCAGTCTAGTCAGCCACATAGGATGACATCTGTCCTCAAGGACCTTTGGGTTCTCAGGGATTTAGGTGGAAGAAGGTAGTCTTTCGCTTTATGTCATCTGTCTGAGGTGCCAAGAAGATCTTTGCCTAAAAATACTGATTGGTCTTGTAGTCTAGGCTTTCTTTCATAGAGAGAGAGCTTATCATGCATGCATGATGGACCAGAACTAGTCACAGCAAGCGTGACATACACCTGACCGGACCTAGTCCCCAGGTGACAGGGGCTCGTGATAGTATTTTAAATATTAGATTGTATTTCTTTTTCTTGTTTGCCTCTGGTGCCAGAGCTAGGATCCAGGGACTCAGGCCTACAAGGCAAATGCTCTGCTATTGAGCCGGCACTCTGAGCCCCCAATGCTAAAATTTAAAAGCATGCATTCAGCCTGTCTCCACAGGTCTGGAATAGTTAGAGCCATCTTGGGTTCTCTGGGGAATAACACCACCCCCATGCTCCAGGTGGGTAGGTAAGGGCTTCACTCTTTTCTTCTTTCCATAAGTCAGGAGGTTCCCAGGAAAGGACTCTGTACACAGGTCTCTCTTAGTATTTCTAGAATCCTGCTTTCATGTGCACATTCTTAAGCTTGTTAAGGAAGTTTTTAAATACACCCAAGTAGAGGTGAGGCCAACAAGCTCCGAGTATGGCTGTGGTAGCCACTTGTTATCTGCCTTTCTGCTCCCTGCTGCCTGGCACCCTTTTCTCCCTGGAGCCAGCCCTTCCTCTAGGGTGGGTCCGGAGAGCACACAGCTCTCTTGGCAGTCTTGGGCAACAGTGGCTTTCCCTGTTCTCAGCTTGTAGTTGTTGCCCCTCGATTCTCTGTGTAAGTTGAAGCCACCTTCTCTGCCTTGCAGGGAGCTGGTAGGGAGCATTCAAGCAGCTTCCCCAGCTCTTGGTGGCGTGTGCCATTCAACTTGGATGGACACGACCTTGGATCCTCAGGCAGTTGTAAACCCCAGGAGTTCCCTACAGCTACCTCTTGCATTTGGAGCCCCTTGAAAGACCTCCAAATTGGTCTTCGGCAATGTCTGTTTTTGTCGGGACCAGGTCAACACATCTTCAGTAGCAGGCACCCAGACAGATTCAGCTGTGCCTTTTTTGGAAGAATGTATGGTGGGGACATTTGGAGTCCATATTATGACAGTTGTCACTGCCTGTGGAAAGATTTTGTCCCAGCCAGCTGCTAGGCCTCTTTGTATTATATTAATAGCAGGGCCATGGGGCCCACTGGGGTTGGAAGCCAAGGAGAAGGAGACAGCTGTGGCGGACATCACACCACGCTCTAGGCATGTGCTCCTATGTCACAGGCACACAGATGGCCCACACCTTGTCCTGCCGCTCAAAACAACCCCAGTCCCCTGCCTGACTTCTCCTTATAGGGGCAGGAATGGGCTTGTGTGGACCATCCATGGGAGGAAGGAGCCAAATTAAGGCAGCCTGACTGGAAGAGGGTTGAATGGCCTGAGCTGTAGGTCAGCAAGCAAGTGAGCTGGGAGCCAGGCATGTGAGGCCAAGTAAGGCAGCAGTATCCCGACAACTGGGAGTATTTGGTCCTGCGTGGCAAGGGCAGGCAGGTGGTTTTAAATGTCATAGGCAAATGGCAGCTTGGTTGGCAGCAGGGTGGAGAGATGGGGTTTGGAGGACACTTTTGCTATGCCTAGATATGGTCAGAAGAGCGGGCAGGATCAGGGACTGGGCAATGCCTAGCCCAGGAAGAGGGGCCATGTGAGTAATGAGTAAGCCGGAGGTGCCAGGGACAGGTGAGGACTGTTGAGGCAGTGCTGGGGCCGGAGGCAAACAGAGCGGCTGAAGCGGAGCGTGTAGAGCTCATGGGGATAGTGTGGGGTGAAAAGCCTATGGATCGGGCCCTGTTCTGGTGTCAAGGAGAATCTGAGTGGGTCCAGAGGGAGAGAGACCAAGTCCTGGCCCTCTGAAAGGACTATGAAACAATATCCCTGGTGATAAGTAGTAAATATGAACACCCACCATTGTAAGGTAGAGTTAGAGACTGCCTCCCAATACTAGTCTCATCTAGATACATGATACTTTAGCCACACATAATTTTCTTCCTTTCTTTCTTTGTCTGAATAACAATAGCTCATTCACTAGTGTTTAGATACTAGGTTTTACCAAAATCCTCAGATATTTAGCTTAAGATATAGAGGAACTGCTAGTCTTCTGGATCTGCTATCCGCCTGTCCACGGGGGGCCATGGGTGAGGGGCGACTGCCCCCTGTTGGTCTTCTCAGATGCCTGCTGTCACCCAACCCTGTCACTCATTTTGAGAGGGAGCCTTTGCCTTTTCTGAAGTGCAGTGCAGCTGTTCTTGTCCCAGGAATAGGGGGCCCTCAGGGCTAGGCGGGGGGCCCAGCAGCTGACTTGTTGGCAGGGACCAAGCAGCTGACTTGTTGGCCGGGCCCTCCTTGACTTTGCTATGACATTGGTCTAGAAGGCATAGGCTTGTTCATTAACACAGGCTGGGTCTGCAAGAGGGAAGACCAGGGAAATGGAGAGTGAGCGTCCATGGGGGCCTGGGATAGGCTTAATAAGCCAACAGGGCCACCCAATTCCCTCTTTGTGGCTCCTTAGTAACCTGGCCTGTACCAGAGTTAGGTAGTTACCATGGCAACATAACATCTGTGCTGTCTGCCCCTGGGCCTCCCTCCACCCCAGCTGGGTAGGGCCTGGCCAGGCACAGAAAGCACAGAAGTCCTCAGGAAGGTCCTGGACTCTGGGGATTGCCTCTAAGCACATAAGCAGACAAGAAGGGATTGAGACTGGGGAAGACTCTTGGGTGGGGATCAAGCAGTCCCTAAGTTCATCTATTCTCATCCCTGCTGGGGCTTCCTCCATTTCCTTGGCTGTACAGATTTCTTCCCAGCTCACTCTTGCTTCTTGGCAGAAATTATAGTGTAAAAAAGAATATAGCACGGATGGTCCCTATCTCCTGAAGCGTGTGGCACGGTGTCACCTGCTTACTGCTCTGTGCTCAGTCTTGGTGATTCAGAGGCTCCTCATTCTTATTGACCTGTTTATAGTGTCTGCAGTGTGGAGTCCTAGGCCTCAAGGGACTATATATTCATTTAATTCACTTAATTTTCATGGCACCTTAAAGAGAAAGCTTAACTACAAGAGAGGTCCTGATTTGCCCAGGGCCACACAGCTGGGAAGTGGGATAGCCTAGCTTCTAACTTAGGAAGTCGGTTGACTTCCAGAGCCAATTTTCCAAACACTACCATATGGTACTAGTTGGAAACTGAGGGGCCTTTGAGGAAGGTCCAAGATGATACTTGGACTAAGGTGATATTTAGAGTGGGTTTGTTACCCATAATGGTAGTTGAGATCAAGGATGGACCTCATTGGTTCCTCTGTTTCAGTCCCTTGTCCTTGCTCTGCTGGATCAGCTGGAGCACCATGGCTCTGTCCTCTTTCTCCAAGGGTTGCAGAAAAGGAAGGCTTGATCTTTCTTTTCTGACTTGAGAAATCCAATCTCTAGACTTGAGTTCCTGTCCTCTGTGCTTGCCTGGGTGAGGGCCCAGAAGAAGTGGGCTCTGGAGAGGTGACTTGTCTAGGGTCGTGAACAAAGGTCTTAGAAGATGACTTCCAAGCCTATTTCATTAATGACCTGCATTCCCTCATTAGAAAAGGACCCGTATTTTCAAACCATGGCTCTTATGTCTCACATGGTCAGACAGTAACCCAAAGATCGCCCATGAATATGTCTTCTGATGGCTGTTTGGCCGTTAGGTCAGAGACATTAAGTTCCTTAGGAGGTTGTGTGTATCTGTTTGTTTACGTTGTGGACATTCCCACCCCATTTTTCTCTCCATGCCAAGCTTTCCTCCTAAGCATCGCTGGAGCCTTCAGCAGCACGGTGCTGCCTTTGGATCCTTGCCATTGCTGTGTGTGACGTGGAACCTCACACATGTCCCGTCCTGACTGGAAACCTGCTCTGCTTCAGCCCCCTACGTGGAGCACAACCTCCAGTCCTGAAGGGGAAGGTTTGCTAAGCAGGAGAGCTGGGGGAGCTCTGTCTCCGAAGGTAGGAACTGGTTTTCACCTTACACAGACCCAATACGTTGAATAGAGAGACGAGTCTTGCTGGAACATAGACCCAGCCAGGTGGCTCCTTCTTAGAGCCATGGAATCTACACGGCTTTTGGAAATGGTTTGATTAATTCATAATAGCAATGCTACCGCTAAAAAACCACCTAGAACAAGAGGGTTTATTGTACCAGATACTTGCCACACCGTGGCCCACTTTGTGCTGCTGCATGTAAGTGAGCCCATTAGATACAGTGGCCATAGGCTCATCTGGCCACAGGACAAGTGGTCTCTCCTGCCCCTTTCCCAGCAGCACTTGGAGAGTGGCCTTCAGAGCACCAGCTAGCTCATTCCCAGTTCACTGTCTCCAGGCTGCTCCCTGTGCACCACAGCCAGCTGAGATAGGCGGGGAAGTTCCTGCTGTGCTTGAAGGAGATACTGACACACTGGGACACCGCAGAAAAGGCCCGGGCCTTTGGCAGAGGAGGGCTGTTCTTCCCTTGGGTTCTGTGACTGGGAGGAACTAGCCTTCTCTCTGCTTAGGAGTGGGCCAACAGCTTCCTTTGTCCACGGTCAGCCTGGACTCCGGCAAAATGTTCCTGGTTGATGCACAGAACTCATCCTCAAAGTTCCCCTTCCCTGTCAAGGTAGCTGGGAGAGATAGAAAGTGCCAGAGACAACTGTATCTGGAGGCCACGGAGAATGGGGAGGGTCTTGTCACAGTGCTTGGAGCCTGCTGCTCAGGCCACCATCCTCCCATGTCAAAGTCATGGCTTTTGAGTCCAGACAGCAGGGAGGGGGCTTGGCTAGCTGAGCAGATTATCCAAAGGTTCTGCTGTGTTATAGCCAAGATGCTGGGTTAGTGATCATTTTGAAACCTTGTCCAGAAAGAGACTGCCTAGGGTCGTGGGGTTAGAGAGTCAGAGGCAGAGCTGGGAGGGTCCCAGAGGGGATCTTCATCCTATACAAACAGCACAGTCTCCTGCGGAAGACAACGAGGAAGGAGCTTTCTGGAGGGCCCCCCCTCAATCCTGTTGTGCTCGCTTCAGAGGGTTGGGTGGAGGCTCTCCTGAAGGTGTCTACAGAGCATCACGCCGTAAGTAGACTCTTGTCGTTTTTCTGGGCATTGGCTGCTGTGCTTGGCCTCTGGCAGCCTCTGCTAGGCTATTCCTGCCCCAGTCGGTGCCCATGCTATGGCCGAGGCCAAGGCACCAGAGACCTGGCCCTTCCCTGTCTGCTCTAGGCTGACGGTCTTCTTGCCCTGGGCTTGCACCACCATGTGTAGAGTCTTCTTCCCCCTCCTGCATCCTTTTCACAGAAACCTCCCACCACTCACCCCTCTTGCTTCCTAACACTAGTCCTTCCATGATATGGATGATTTATTTATTTTTCTTTTATGTCCTTTTTTTCCCTTTTCCACAGGACTATGATTGAACCCAGGTCCACATGAATGTTCTACCACTGATCGACATTGAACTCCCTTTTTATTTTATTTTGAGACAAGATCTCACTGAGTTGCCCATACTGGCCTCTCAAACTTGGAACACTCATGCCTTAGACTCCCAAGTAACCAGTATTATAGGCATGAACCACCATGCCCTGTCTGGAGGGTTTCTTGGTTAACCACCTCTGTAAGAATGAGCTTGGGGGGGGGGGGGTAGCAAACCCCCAGCATTATGAATTAATACCCTGCCTCTCCCATATATGGCACAGTATCTGCCTAATAAAGTTGTGTAAAAGAATTGATGGATGTCGTTTTCCTCTGTTCTCTGCGCACTGCCCAATTCTGCTTCCTGGGCTAAAAAACAGACTTTGTGAGATTTTAGTTCTTAATGTCTGTTCCCATTAATTAGATTGTACTCAACTACAACAGGACAGGAGCATCTTTCATTTAGAATACAGTAAACCTTGAAGGGAAGGATGGGTGGATGGATGGGATGAGTGGGTGGCAGCTGAAAGAATGGATGGATATATGGATGGATGGATAAATGAGTACCTAACTGGATGGATGGATGGATGAATGGATGATGGATGGGTGGATGGATGGATGGATGGATGGATGATGGATGGATGATGATGGATGGGTGGATGATGGATGATGGATGGATGGGTGGATGGATGATGGATGGATGATGGATGGATGGATGGGTGGATGGATGGTGGATGATGGATGGATGGATGATGGTGGGTGGGAGGATGGATGAGTGGGTGGGTGGGTGGGTGGATGGATGATGAGAAATTAAAGATTCAAACACAAATAGGGCAGGTTAAGTGTTAAAAAGTGGAATGGCTATGAAGCTCAGCTGGGGGATTATTTATCAACTGTCTTGTGAGCAGAAGCCAGAGTCAGACTCTTAGCACTTAGAGCACATGAGTTGTGTAAAATCTGACTCTCTTCCCTTTGGGAAGCCAACATCTAGGGGAAGGAGGACCCGGCCCTCGGCAGCCACAGGCCTCTTGTCCGCTCTTGCTCCTCCCACACTCCTGTGCAGCTGGCCTCCTTCCTTCCCATTGTCACCTGCTCCTCATCTTCCCACCCTCTTCCTCATCTGTAACCATTGTCCTCACAAAGAGCTGAGGCTCTCTCCTGGGTGTGTCTCTAGTGGGGAGAGGACAGTTCAGGAACTGTGAAAATCTCCCTATGTATCAAGAGAGATGCTCTGGGAGAAAGAAGACATGGGGCAGCTGCCCTCTACTCAAAGACCCCCTGGGGTCCTTACCCCTAGTCATGTGTAGTCTAGGCCTCTCCTCTGGCCACTGCTCATATAAGGCTGGGTTGGGGTCCTGGGGGCCCTCTTGGCTTCTGTTCACTAGATATCAGTAGCCACTCCCACCTGGTCTTGGCAACCAGACACTTTCTAGACCTCGTCCTGTTGAGGAGAAATGACTTCAGAGGGAGAACATGGGATCTATTAGCTGCACTGATTCTCACCTTATTTGCAAATTAATTCAAAGGAAACAAATTGAAATACATCACGCATCTGGCTGTCACTGTCCTTCAACTCCATCTAACTGTCCTGCTGCCTGGGAGTTAGAGTCTAAGGACCTGTGACCTAGCAAGAGTCCTGGGAGTGTGAGGATGCTTTCCTTCGTTGAGAGACAGATGAAGAGAGAATAACTCACTGGGTGTACATTCACTCCTGGAAACAACGAGAGTACCTAGATTTTGGTAAAAATGCCATTTACCAACTAAAGACACCAACCTCCCAGTGAAGAAAATGGGTGGTTCTTGGTAAGACAGACTAGATGAGCCTTGAGTATGTATGTATGTAGATTCAACGTGACCTAGGACTGACCTCACAGCTGGGCCTCAGTAGTCCAAGATTATAACTGTCTTAGGGTTTCTATTGCTGTGAAGAGACATCATGACCATAGCAACTCTTTTGACGGAAAACATTTAATTGGGGTGGCTTACAGTTCAGAGGTTTAGCTCATTATCAGCATGGTGGCACACAGGCAGACATGGTGCTGGAGAAGGAGCTACATCTTGACCCACAGGCAACAGGAAGTGAACTGACACTTGGTGTGGCTTGAGCATATATGAGACCTCAAGGCCCGCCTCCATAGTGACACACTTCCTCCAAACAAATACCCATTGCAACAAGGCCACACCTAATAGTGCCTCTTCCTATGGCTTATGGGGGCCAATTACATTCAAATGTCTGAAAGTTGCTGAGATGGTTCCACTGGTAAACATGACTGTGGGGCAAACCTGCATACTTCCATCCCTAGAACTCATGTAGAAAGAGAACCAACTCCACAAAGTTGTGGTTGACCTCCACATACACATAATAATAATAGTTTTTTAAAAAATTATGTTAAACTGTCCGTGAGCTGTTAAGGCACACAAATCATTGAATAGGTAAATAGGGAGAGAGAGAGGTAACTCTGAATAATTTGTGGTGGTGCCTTTCCATCTAGACAGCAACTAAATATGGGTGGTGACACTTGTGACTGTCTCTGATGAAAGGCTTAAGGGCATTGAACCTCGTGGAGGAGGAGCCCGGAAGGATCCACCTCAGTGTGGCAGTGCAGACTGGCATTCCTGGGGATCCCTTGTGTACAACATATACCCTGGGTCGATTAACCTGAAAAGACACTGCATCACCCCCAATAGGACCAAAAACCAAACATCAGACTACCAAAATTGAAGAGCATCCTACAAAGGACTCAACAGTTAATCCAACTTGAGGGACATCCTACAAAGAACTCAAACAGTCAAGTCACAGAAAGCAGAGTCTGGAGAGGACCAAGTGTCCTTTGGGGTCTGGATGGGACAGGGTGGGGAGTTAAATGAAGTGAGCACTGAACGTGCGCTGAAACACAGTCCTCCACTGAACACCTAGCAAAATGGGGTGAAACTGCAAGGTCATGGAAGCTCTGGGCCGTCGTTCCAATGTGTCTGTAAATCTAAAAGTTTTACATCAGAATCCTTTACAACATATGTCTCCACAAATGCAAAATTACAGCCCAGCTCTCCAGAGCTGAATAGACAGGCCAGTCAAATGGGTGTCACTCTCCAAATGAGATGGGCACCGCAGAGAATAATAATAAATTGGCCCCATGAGGCCTGTTGCCTGGCCCCCCAGGAGTGAGAACCCTCACGGGCCACAGTGAGAGATGCAGAGATGAAAGCTCCACTGAGCACAGGAGCATTCAGGGTGAAGCAGGGTGAGCAGCTGCGCGGCAGCACGTGCATGCGTACGGCATTTGTACGTGCGGCACCTGCCTGCATCAGTGGTGGCCTCGTCATGTGCACCCACCTATGATGGAGTCCCGGATGGTCTCTTACTAAGCAACTGTGGTTCAAGTAAGAAGGAAGAATCTAATGCCTGGCTGTGGTGCCATGGGGGAGATGGCAGTATGGGGGCTCTGATGGGCCATAAAGGAGACATGTCAGCGTGCAGGAACCATGAGGTCCAGTGGGCAAGTCAGAAGGCTACCTGCTGCATCTGGGCTCTGGGCTCAACCAGGCTGGTAGACAGGGACTAGGAGGCTCCATGCTTACCTATGGGGTGTTTTAGGGAAAGGCTTTGGTTGCCTCTAACAGGAGGACCTATGAGTTCAGAAGCGCCCTCGGTCATCTGGGCCCACCCAGCAGAGCCCATCCCATCTGACGACTATGGTCTGAGTTTGACCCTTGGCAGCGTTTTCCACGAGTTGAGGAAAACCTAGAGTGCTTGGCAGAAGGAACTCAGAGGAGGCCCTGTTTGCCCAAAATACCTCCCTACACTCCCCCGAAATTCTTCACTTTCTTGAAAGGCAGGATGTTCTTGTAATTTGAGGTGATTCTGGGCTGATGCCACCCTCTGAGAGAGCAAATGTGCCCGAGTAGCAGACATTGGCACCCGCCTGTGAATGGAGCCATCTGTGCCCTGTGCCTTCACACCTAGGGTACATCTGTGCCCACAGGTCAGCCAAAAGGGAGGAGGCCCTCAGCCTGTCACCAAGGCCCAGAGGGTTCAAGGAAGGGAGAGGATAGAGTGAGGTAACTTCTCCCTCCTCGGCTTCGCGAGGGCAAGCTCCCTCAGGACAGGGTCCTAGGAAGGCTGGAGGAAGCAGAGAGAAGTCAGGGCCACAGTGTCATCCCTATTCCCATGTGACGAGTCACTTATTCTCTACTCCACTGGGGGCAAACAGCCCACAAGACATATGTCAGCCATTGCTGGTCCTATTCTGGGCCTCCAAAGGTACAGCAAGGACCGGTAGACGTGGCCTGTTGTGGCGTTTATATCCTGAGAGTCCTGCAGAGTGAGTAGAAGGGACTTCTTAAAGCAAGTGCCATAGGGGAGAGAAGTAGACCGTGGAAGACCCTGACCTCCCCACAGAGCCATCTTTGTCCTGAGCTTGAATTTTTACCAGGGATGGGGGTGAGATCATGGCATGCTTCTCAAGTGTCAGGGGGCATGACTCAGTCTGCAATCTGGAAATTTCTTTGTAGACTGCTAATTGAAGCCAAAGTAGAAGCCAGGAGACTCAGCAGGGGCTGGTGGAATTGTCCTGGAAAGGTGTCAATACTTCAACCACGGAGGAGGTGACAGAGAGTAGAATGAGCCCCACAGCTGAGGAAGCTGAGCCCTGGTGGCTGAGGGCTGTAGAAGGCACAGAGAGAGAGCAGGCATTGTGTTCTGTGTGATGTGTGGTCCACTTGCTAAGTGGTCTCCAAGATAGAAAGCCCTCCAAGGTAACACGAATGATGTCCTGATGTCCTAAGGCCACCAAGAAGGGGTCAGGGCCCCAGCACTCTCCCGTAGCCTCTCTTGTATCACTCCTACCCTGGAATTCTGCCATGCTCAGCTGTCCCCCACTCACAGCAGTCTAATGCCCTTTCTGCATGGGTGGCTCACTAGAACGAATGCTCTTTTGATTTTTACTATAAATTGCATCTCACATAATTTCTCCATTATGGCCGAGGATGTTCCCTGCGAAGGGCTGGAGCAGGTGCCATAGCCACTGGAGCGGGGTGCTGATTCATGGCTTCTCTCCCACACTGGCTGGCGGGTGGAGGAGGAGCCACTGGAGTGGGGTGCTAATTCATGGCTTCTCTCCCACACTGGACTGGCTGGGTGGAGGAGGAGCCACTGGAGCGGGGTGCTGATTCATGGCTTCTCTCCCACACTGGATGGCTGGCGGCGGAGGAGCCACTGGGCCACCAGGCAGGTGGTTTAACGGATGAATCTCCCAAACCTACTAATGGAACATGTTCCTCTCAGTCCCTAAATGAAGGAAAAGTTGTGCATGCTCCAAGTGAGTGTGAAGTTGTGCATGTTCCAGATGAGTGTGGAGTTATGTGTGCTCCAGGTGAGTATGAAAGACCATGATGCTGAAAATTTAAAAAATAAATCACATCTTTAGCATTGAAAACATGCCCTTCCCTTCAAAAAAATCGACTGAGGATTCTGGGCAGTCATGTAAGATGGCCTCAATACAACTGTGAGCAAATTTAGGGACCCAGTCCTCAGGGTACTGTCAGAGAGTCCCAGAAGGGTAGAGTCAACAAAGGAGACCTGACCATAGCGAAGACACTGAAGAGTCCCAGGCACCTGAGGAGAGAGGGACAGTGAGGGGTAGGGGTAGGAGACAGGCCTTTCAGGCTTGCTGGCCCCTGGGGAGCATGGTACCAGGGGGATGCTGACGTCATTATGCTATGGCCAAGGAAACAGAGGTCAGTGAGAGCAGTGGCCTGCTGAGGTCATTCTCCAGGTTTGCCCTCGGGGACCAGGGAAGGAATGGTTTCTTTCCATGGGAACCTGACACAAAAAACGGTATTGGGTCAGAAGGCCTCCCAGAGCCACCCAAGGGTGCAATGGAGTCTGTGTGGGAATAGAGGCAGGCTGGGACAGGGTCCAGAAAGACAGCTTCCAGAGCCCCTTCTCCC
The DNA here is from genome assembly GCF_004664715.2 of Peromyscus leucopus. NCBI lineage: Eukaryota > Metazoa > Chordata > Mammalia > Rodentia > Cricetidae > Peromyscus > Peromyscus leucopus. The sequence goes on along the minus strand of NC_051066.1, from coordinate 142,006,566 downwards.
CCCACCCCACCCCTCCCCGCAGTAGCTGAAACCACTGGTTACTTTGTGAAAACCAACAAAGACAGGCTATGACTCATTCACCCTCCCCCCATCCCCCGGCTCGGCTCTGCTCAGATCTCAACAGCTCTGCTCACCTCCCCATCCCCCGGCTCTGCTCAGATCTCAACAGCTCTGCTCAGATCTCAACAGGTCCCGAAAATCTGTCTCCCCCCCCCCTTCTTCCTGTTTTAAAATACCTGAAGCTCAAAAGACAACAAAGTTTACATGGAAAAAAAAGGAAAAGAGAAAACTCAACCCCCCACCCCCACCCACTCTACTCTCACCCCCACACTGAATCTTAGCCTCCTGGGTTGAGGCAGATTTCATTCTGTTTTCAAAAGAATTCAATTAAAACCAAACCTCAACCTCAAGACTCCTCATCCACCTGCCTGGGATAAGGGGCTGCAACAGATTCCCTGAGGTTTCTGCTCCCTCCCTTCCCGCCCCCACTGCCCCACGAAGCTAGGTATCCAAGGGATCTACCAGATGCAAAATTTTCCCAAAGGACCCCCACCCCCACCCCCACCCCTCATCCCATCCCCAGCATCCTGGGACACTGCTCAGCCATCTATTGGACAGGCATTGGCCTATCACCTTTCCATTTTGTAGGGCTTAAAACTGAGGCTCAGGGAAAACAATTTACATAAAGCTCTTGGCCTCCTAATCTCCCATATTGAAACCCAAAGGGTAGCTGGGGCATGGTGGCCTGTGCACACACATCCTTAAACCCAATTCTTGGGAGACAGAGGCAGACAGCATTCTATGGGTTCCAGGCCAGCCTAGTCTATTTAGTGAGATCTGTCTAAAAGAATTTAAAACAAAACAAAACAAACAAAAAACAAAACAAAACAACAACAACAACAAAAAAAAAAACCCTTGGAATTTAGAATCTTGTGGCTCTGGGGTAATTGGCAATATCTAGAGACAATTTTTGGTTGTCACAGTTGAGGCTAGGTATATTTCTGGTTTCCTGAGCAGAGGTTAAGGAAACTGTTCAATAGCTTACAATGGGCAAGACCCCAAAGAACCAACCAGCCTGAAACATCAATGTTGCTGAGAATGAAGTCCCCCCCACCCCACCCCAGCCAACCCTGTATTTCAGGAGAATATACAGACCTATGCCACAGAAAGACCTAGAAAGATAAGCACCAAGATGTCTACATTTGTTTCTCCTGCTGTCAGAACTGGGGTGATTTTTTTATGTCTCATTCTCATGTTTTCCTGTACAGTTAGAATTTTTTAAGAGAGAATGTGCATGTATCATTTTTATAATCAGGAAGAAAGAGCTGTTTTCATTTTGTAAAAATAAAAAAAAAGGGCGGGGGGCTTCAGGACATATCGATTCTGACCCAGCCCCCTCACTAACTAGCTTTTGGGAACAGCTGTCTAGAAAATATGGGCATCTGGAAGGCAAAAGGATCAGTCCTTCTCAGGTTATATTATAGGGATATAAAGTAACATTGTCCTGGGGAAGCTCTCTGAGCTCAGAGAGGAAAATTGTTAAAAATCCTGAAATATTGTCCTCTCTCTCCCTCACTCTCCCTCTCTTTCCCTCTCTCTCTCTCTCTCATTTCCCCTCTGAGGTTGTGCGTATGCTTTTGTAGCATAGAAATCAAGGAGACTCAGTAAGGGCCCATCTGTACTGGCTATCTGGCCAGCGACAGACCCAGGACAGACACAACACCCTCCTACCCTCGGGATGTGTGGAGTAGATATTCCCATCGCACCAAGGCAGCTATCAGTTCCTGCATAATTTTGATTTTTATCTCAAAGCTGAGCTAGGGCAGATTTCTATACCAGAGAGCCTTTGACCATTTGGGTGAGATCATTCTTAGCTGTACAGACCATTCCTGGGCCCTGTAAGATGCTTAGCAGCATCCGTGGCCTCTTCCCATTAGATGCTAATAGCACTCTCCAACCCCCACTCCAGCAAGTCGTGACAAACCTAAAATGTCTCCAGATAAGGGCAAATGTCCTGTGGGGGCGCCCAAGGTCACAGCTGGTACAGACCCCTCGGCTCCAGCCTGCCTGGTGTTTTAGAAAAAAAAGGCTTCATAACGCTGACAGTCCCCCACCTCAGGATCCTGCTCACTGCATTTCTGAGTCACTGCCCATGTTTTTCTGTCTTTAAAAAATCTTCCATTTGTGTCTGCGCCCTCTGAGACAGCCCTGAACCTAAATGGGAGCCCCTCGGTGGTCCTGGAATTTCTGGGTCTGGGTCTCTGTTTTTTTCCTACAAACAATGCCAGGACCAACAGGAACCACAGAAAGGGGCCCCTGAACACAGAAAAATAAATCCCTTGTTTCCTGGGATTGCAAACACCTACCACACCGACTAATTGGGAGAAGAGCAGAGGAGATGCTGTTCGGCCACTTTTCACGCCAGAGCCTAAATCAGAACAAGAAGATGAACTTTAAATCGAGTAAGATAAAACCAGTTTGGGAAATTCAATATCTCACCTCCCTTCCTGTCTTTTTAAAAATCCATAATTCATACAGAACCCAGTCAGGGGGTGTGCAGCTCAGATTGAATTATCTTTCCCCCCTTCTACAGACTGAGACCAGGAGAAACATTTTCTTGACGTGGAGAAAATAAAAAGCAAATTTTCTGAGCCTTTATTTCCTTGTCTCAAAGTCCTCACCACAGCTCCTGCAGCCGTAGGGATGGGGGCATTATAAACCAGTACTAAACGACCCTCTAAAGCATATGCTAATTACAGTGCTGGGATTCACCCTGCTGCTGTCCACAGAAGCTCAGGTGATGAATACCCAGGTTTATTCATCACAGAGTCGCTGGTAAGAGCAACAGCCTTGAAACAAGGAGGGTGCCCATCACCGAGGGCTCAATAACCCTCTCTACTCCTCCCCCATGCAATGGAGTCACAATGCAGGCCTGAAAAAAAAAAAATAGAATTTAAAACTCATCGGATAATGACAGCAGCCCTGTTACTGCATTGTGGAAGCAAGGAACAGAACAGCGTTCATGGTTCCTGGCATGCGACAAGAGAGGAGGAAGTCACACATATGCAGTGGCTATCTGTGCTTTATATGGCTCCAAGCAGAGGGCCAGTGAAAGACACTGCAAGGGCACCTCCATGGCTGCCCTTTGGTGTGTTGATTTGTGTGTGTGTGTGTGTGTGTGTGTGTTGTGTGTGTGTGTGTAGGGGTGTGGTGTACATGTGCACATGTGTGTGCATGTACGTAGAGGCTGGTGATCAATGTCTGTGTTTTCCTCAATTGTTCTCCATCTTAGTTTTTGAGAAAGGACCTTTCATTTTACCCAAAGATTTCACTGATTTCAGACAGAATGACCAGCTAGTAAGCTTCAAGAGATCCACCTGTCCCCCCTTCAAGGTGCAGGGATTACACAGCACATCCCTCCTTGTATCTAGATTTTTTTCCTAATGTAGCTGTTGAGTGGGAGTGGTCCTGAAGTCAGATCCTCATGCTTGCATAGTAAGCCCTGAACTGACTGAATCTTCTCCCCTGTCCCTCATGTGTTGTTTTGAACCAGAAATAAAATCCTCAAAAAAAAAAAAATCAAAATTATAAAATTTAATTTCTTACCAAACAAAACAAGATAGCTGAAACCACCCAGTGCTGATTTGTTATGAAAACTACGTCATAGCAGAGGCATGATGGATTCCTGAGACACAAACTCAAGCATCCTTGTCTCCTGGGAAACCTGGGCCTGGCGTCAGCTCCCAGCTTGTCAGTTTCTGCTCTTGTTTTGCTAATGCTCTGTGATGCCTTGGGGGTCTTCCAGAGACTGAGGTGTCAATACCTCTAGTTACGGACCAAAACATATTCCAAAGCTCCTGTTCCCTCAACCCTCTGCTTTCTAATGAGAAACAAAGGAGGCTTGGGTGACTGGAGGGTTATTATGCTAATAAGCACATTATGGACTATTACTATGGAGAATTCCCTATTTGTAGCAAGTGACTCAGATTTTTCCACTCACAATGGTGGTGTCAAATTTCCTTTTCAAATCATGTATTTAAATAAAGAGAGAACAAAAGAAGAGGAAGGAAATATTAACTAGGTCTGCAATGGCTGAAATTCAGGGATGTACGGTTCTGTACTCATCACCCCATTTTTCCCAGTAAATGTACATTACTTCCAATGTCCCATCCTTTCGGACTCTCGGAATCAACTATCAACGGAAAAGAGAAAAATAATGTGCATTTTCGGTAAGCTTTCAGTGACTCGAGAGCAACAGATCAGATGTGGGGAAACAGCCTCCCCAAAGTACGAGATGTCCACCTCTGAACAGCGAGACTGACCTTCACTTGCTATTCCATTTTAAAGTGTATTTTGTGTTCTGTTCTAGAATGTATTGTCCATTCTGTCATGCCAATTACGCCTTAAGTGCTGTGTATCCGAAACTGAGAGGGGAGGCCTTGATGAGCTCTGGGGCTGGGCTAGATCCACACTTGCCTGAAATCCTTTCTCAGGGATGTCAGAGAGACCATCAGAGATAGGTTAGGGGACAAAGTCCTCTACCCAAAGATCCGTGGTCTAAGAACCAGTTAACACATGAGAGGGTGGCTTTGTGGGTCGCTTTGTGAGTCCCTCAATGCAAATGGACTCCAAAACACCCTGCACTTCTGTACATAAGAGGTTTCCCACAGAGCAGGCACAATGGCTTCTCCTAACTGGGGCAAAGAGAACTCCAGCTGAGTATTTGCAGAGTCACTGTCACCCAGGAGAGCATCCTCCAGTCACACCTTTTACCTAACTCATCCTCTTACGTGATCCTTATGGTATGGTCTCCTTGTGAGACCTTTTTTGGTGGGCATCTATCTGCTTGTTCATTTTCCTCTACTGATTCTTCTCTCCAATAAGAATCTTAGTTGTGGACCATAAATTAGGAAAGCCAGCTCTGGAGAGCCACAGTTCTTGACTGGTCCATGATCCTTCTAGGACAGAAATGGTACATCCTTTTGAGATTTGAAGATAATCTTGACAATTGTGCTGATAGATGCAAGTAGACTTGGGTTCAGAGAGCCTTCTACACCTGCCCATTGGGTAATAATGCGACCCCAAACCATTTGCTATTTTCTGTATGAAGGATGTAGCCATCTAACTGGGATTTAGAGGGTGTGCTGGTGTTGCCCCTACCATTTTTAGAAGGCTCTCCTTCTTAGAGCCATGGTCACAAAGACATGGACCAATGGGGACAGGTCTCCAATCCAGATCTGATTCTACAAGTAGGATCACCTTTAAGGCATGATGGGAAAGGTAAAACAACTTCAGCTGCCTCTGGCTGCAGATGCAGCAAGCTGGAAGCCACGAAGAGTTCAAAACACATTGTACAAATTCTAGTTCTGAATGCATGTTCCTTAGAGAAAGGCCAGGGCATATCCAAACGGCAGCACATTTTAGCACCTCAGCTCCAAGTTGGAGAGGACAGACCTGCAAAAGAAGCTTAGAAGAGGCCCATGGTAGTGAATCTTTGTCTTTGTGGTCCAGGCACCTACTTTTGGCCCAAGCTTACATGTAGGGAGTGGCTTTGTCTCTACTTTCAGGGACATCATAGACCCTGTCTCCTGGGTTTAGATGGGTACCCCTCCACCCCAAGAAGGTATTGACAAATTCCACTTCTCCATCTCCATGAGTAGCTGTGGTTTATTGTCTATCATTACCTACAATGCATCAAGTTGAACCAAGAGATAGTTCAGCTCTTGTTGGTTAAAGACAGTCACATATTACCCATGTCCTGTTTGCTACATGATGGACTCTACCAGGATGGAGTTTTTCTCTGAGTCCCCGCTGAACTTCTACTAACTACACCAGTGCCTGCCACCAAGTAGGCATTCAATACAGGGTATTGAGTGAGTGGACAAAAGCAGCTTTGGGGAGGGCATGCTGATCCCCTGGGCCATCAGTGCCAGAGACCAGGGTTACCATCAGGACCAGCTCTGGCATCAGGCCTGAAGATGCTCTTACCCAGCTGCCCTCCCCGCATAAGAGAACAATTGTCAACTCAGATCACTGGCCTGCTTGGGGCGGGGGTGGGGGGAGACAGGGACTCGACACTAAGGGGGAGTGGTCTGCAGAGGGTACAAAGCCATTCCCCCACTCCAAGTCACTTCCCTTCAGCACTCAGTGGGGACAAGGAACTGTTGTCAGCTGTCCCCATGGAGGAAGCAGGCGGCGTGGGTGGAGGGCTGGGAGGAGGGTTCAGCCCAGTTGGCTGTGTATGCAGAGAGATGACCATTTTATACACCAGTGTCTAATGAAGGTTGCAGGTGAATGTGAATGGAACTGATGAGAACATAATTACCCAAGCCCGGGCCTTGGAAGCTGCACTGTTTGTGCTAATGGAAATGAGCCTGAGGGAGGGTGGCCAGAAGGAGGGCTGCTTCTATTTGCCTGAATTTAAAGTTTCTGGGCTCAGAAAGAGTGGGGGTGGGGCAGAGATTAGCTGAGGAGCCATCTCAGCCTGTTTCACAAATCAGCTCTTTTCTTCTTTATAGAGTGAAGATGTGAACCCAGTCCCAAATGCTGGAGCCTCCTGAAACCAGGGGATATGGATAAAGGTAGGCAGGTCCAGAGCACCTCTTTTCTCCACTCAAGTACTACTCTCTCAGCTTAAAAAGGAAGCTTGGTGAAGGAGGTAGCCCAGGAGGGGACAGGCAAAAGATGGCTGAAGCCAATGCTGTGGAGGGCATGTCCAGGCTCTTCTTCCAAAGCCTGCTGTTGGGCAGGGACATTCCACCAACTAGACATCTGTGCCCAGAGCTTTCAATAACTTCAGCCTTCTTGGATGTGTTCACCTTCTGCTTCTGTCCACCTGCTTTTTCCATTGTGGTAAAGCTGCAGAGGGGATAAAGCCATGAGCCTGGAGTCTGGGAAATTCTATTCATCTAGTCCTTGGCTTTCTCTCCATTTTCTGGAAGCTGGAACAACTGGAAAAGAAGGCCTCTGCCCAGGGTACACAGCCATATACCTAGGGACTCCCAGAACAAGATGGTAAACCCAGGACCTCTCTGCAGAGCCCACGCACAGGCTGAAGTCTACATTGCAGCAGAGCCTGAGATATGGGAGAGAAAAGTCCACAATCTGTGGCTCGCTTCCTTCCAGACATTGGATTCAGCCTTGAATCTACAAATCACCACTGTAACTGTTCATGTATTAACTACGGTGGTTTAACATATCAGCTAGATGGATTTTGAAAATACAGGTTCCCAGGCCTTACCCCAGACCTGCTAGAGTTAATTCTCCTAGAGGGGGGGCTGGCATCTGTGTTCTTATTAAAGCACCCCTTCCCCAAACCAGCCTACAGAGACTGGCCTGAGGATAATTCCAAAATGGAATCTTCACTCAGGAGTCAGATGAGAATTGCAGCGGATGGTGAGGACCGGGCTTGATTTGCATGAGGGTAGGGGCCCCGAAGTTTTCCTCCACCCTGAGACTTGCTCTCCAAACAACTTGAGGCTGTAATTATACATGCAAAGTGAAAGAGGAGTACCTGGAGACTTCAAGTCAGAAGAAGCACGTTCCTCTGAAATACCTAGATAATGAAAGAAAAAAAATACGTTCATTGCACAGAGTGCTCATTAATTCTCTCCTCTGGGGGGGCACACGGCTTAAAAGCAGGCACTTTGATTAATCCAAGCCATATTAATTCCACAGTGCTTTTTTCCCCCTCCCTCTGCCTAGATCTTCATATTTCTTTCCTTAAAAAAAATCATAAATAAACTTGTCCTTTTGCAAAAACGCATTTCCAATCTGGCTGGGCAGAATGGCCCTGGCGTTGGTAGAATCAATCTGGGCGCCCCTTTTCTTTTTCTAAGTACGCATTTTGAAATCAGATGCATTCTTTCCAGTTCACTGGAAATGCTAATTTTTTTCCTCCATCACATTTCAAAGTTACATTCTGTGTGGCTAAGGAGTCCCCCCCTGCACAATAGCACTTCAGAAGGACCAGGTGGGGCTTGATCCTAATCAGAAGGCAAGCTGGGGAAATGGTTAATTTCAAAGATGGACATCTGATTGGGAGAAAAGCATCTATAGAATTATTTATGTCCCCCTAAAAAAGAAACCCCACCTAATCCTAAGAATTCAAAACCCACTTGAAAAGAACAAGAGTCTAATCCTGACAGGTTGATTTTTCAAGACCCTCTAATGAAGTCTCATCCTGTCTGTCCCTCACTCATCCCTGGCAGGAACTACATAGTGGATCCTAGGTCTGTCTTCCTTTCTTTCCCCCCGCCCCCTGGATGTTCTATGTTGACATATTGTATGTTGTCCATGGCTTTTCTGCCTTGGTTTCTCTATTCTCCAAACCCCGGGGCTAGCTTTCTGAGAGCAGCTATCCTAAACCTTTAGTTAGCTCTCTCAGAGGCAGCTGGTACCCCATAGAAGACTTCTACAGGTTTTAGTAAAGCCTTCCACCAAATTGTGGATCTAGCCTTATCATAAAAGAGCATTTTTGTGGCCTATTGGCTAGACATAAGAGTGTGCTCACAGTCTTCATGGGATCAGCATTACACACTCTGTCATGCCTTGTTTTATGGATCTCATGGAGGAGCTTGCAGTTAAAAGGGGTGAGGGGTCACCGTGAACTATTTGGGAGTGTTGCTTGGGGGCATTCTTCTCCATTCAAATTACACACTATAATCTTATTCTGATGATATTAAAGGAACAGCTTGCTAGATTTGGAATTATTGAGAATGACACACAAAATAAAAATAATGAATAGGGAACGATGCTACTTGTTAATTTTAAAACATCAAAAAGAAACTACCTTCTCAGATTAAATCTCATAAATGATGATAATTTGAATTCCCCAAGAGCAATGTGGCAACAATGACCAAATTTCAGTACTGCTGGAGTGACAGTGTGCACCCTTTCTAGTCCAGCAGCATCTTAAGACTTGGGTGGTACAATGGTTAATCTTGGTTGTCAATTTGACACACCTAGGAAAAAGATAACCTCATCAGATTGTCCTGTGGACCTATTGGTGGGGACATTTTCTTGACTACTAATTGCTACAGGAGGGCCCAGCCTACTGTGGGTGGTACCATCCCTAGGCAGATTGATTCTGCATTGTATAAGAAAGGTAGCTGAACACGAGCCTGGAGCAAACCAGTAAATATTGTTTCTCCATGGCCTCTGCTCCAGTTCCTATCTCCAGGATCTTCCCTTGGCTTCCCTCGATGATGGACTGTAACCTGTAAACTAAGCTAACCCTCTCCTCTCCCAAGTTGTTTTTGGTTCATGTTTTGTCACACAGCAACAGAAGCAAACTAGGACAGATGGGTATGAGCAAGGTCCTCCTCCAGTCACAGCCTTGACTCTGGGTCCATCAACCTGTGAAAGGCTGGCTCTTTGTCTTTTCTTGCATCCTTTTCATGGGTATCTAGGACCAGGACTATCAGGGCCAATGCGTACTCAACCTGGAGTGATGGGGTGTCATATGATGCTAATAGTGCTTTGTCAGCAAAGGGGAAATCACCACATATCATTTAGACCTGCTGGGACCATACTACACATCCAGTGTGGCTTCCACCATGAAGACTGAAGTGACCCATTTGAGCAGGAAACCAGGAGCAAGTCAGTAAATGGCTCAGGGGTGAATCCATGGAAGACAAAAAAGGCCGACCTATTTCATATCCAAAAGCTGTGACTGGAGGAGGACCTTGCTCATACCCATACCTTCCAGGAACCCCAGACTCCAGTTATCTGCTGGTGTCAGTGGGACTTGGCTTCAGTTCATCAGTTGCCAGTCCTTTGTGCCCACCAGAATGAAGCCCAGGCTACACCCTTCTGCTACATGGAGGTTTTCAGCCAGTGTGGACAATGGGATAGGTGGTATGACCAAGAAGCTGAAGACTGCCAAGGACAACACTAAGAGAGTACCCATCTGTAAATTCCAGCACTCAGGAGGCAGAAAAAAAGAGGATCTTCAAGCTCAAGGACACCTGTGGTGGTTTGAATTAAAATGGGCCCCATAAACCCGTAGGGAGTGGCACTATTAGGAGGTGTGGCCTTGTTGGAGGAAGTGTGTCACTAGGGATAGGCTTTGAGGTTTCAGAGGTTCAAGCCAGGCCCAGTGTCGCTCTCTGTTCCTGCTGCCTGCCAGTCCAGATGTAGAACTCTTGGCTCCTCCAGCACCATGTCAGCCTGCATGCTGCTGTGCTTCCTGCCATGAGGACAATCCACTAAACCACTGAACCTGTAAGCAAGCCCCAACTAAACGTTTTCCTTTATAAGAGTTGTTGTGGTCATGACGTCTCTTTACAGCAACAGAACACTGACTAAGACACTAGCCTAGGTAGATAGGAAGTTTTATATCAACTTGAGGTGCAGAACAAGACCATGTTTCAAAAACAGCCGCAGCAAGAACAAGAGGTTGAGAGTTGACTTGTGAATTACTCATAGGCAAGCATCTGTCTGTAGGTGGAGTTTTCCCATCCTGGCAGCCATTTCCCAAAAAAACCACAAGAGAGTCTTATTATCAATGATACATGCTTGGCTGATAGCTCCAGCTTGTTACTAGCTAACTCTGATATTTAAATTCACCCATATTTCTTATCTATACTTTGCCATATGGCTCGGTACCTTTTCTCAGTACAGCATGTCCATCTTGCATCTCCCTGATTCTGCTCAAAACTCTCTGACTCTGCCCTTCTTCTTCCCATTATTTTCAGTTTGGCTCTCCCACCCAAATTACCTGTTCAGCTATTGGCCAGTCAGCTTCTTTATTAAACCAATCACAGTGACAAATCTTCACAGTGTACAAAAGGATTATTCCACAGCATCTGTCTGCCCTTGTCTTGGGGAGAATTGGATCCCAGCCTTGTGCTTGCCCTGACAGGGGACAGCAGACCTCTTTCTTCCTCTAGTTTCCTGAAGAGAGATGGCATTCATGAAAAGGTATCTCACGGGAGGCTCCTAGGATATAGTAGCATATGGTGGGTAGTGCTGAGAGTGACGGAGAATCTGGTGGTGAGAATGTTAGGTTCCAGGGTCTGCACACTGTGGCCCATGGGCCACATCCCATCTTTTGGAAAAGAATGATTTTTATATTTTTTTCAATGGTTGTAAAGAAAATATTAAAAGGAAAATATTTTTTTCTTGATACATGGGAATCAGCCCCTCCCTCTCTTTCTCTCTCTCTTTCTCTCTCTACCATCTGTAGAGCTGTATGTAAAATATTTGCTGGCAAGGCCTTAGAGAAAGTCTAATGCGTCCTGGATGGACATTAAGAGATTTTGTGACATAGGTAGGTTTAGGGTCTTTCCATATTTTCCCTCAATACAGGAATCAGAACAGACACCTGCAAATACAAGACATTAAAGATCTGTCATCTATCTGAAGATCCAGCGTCACTAGACAGCTTACACTTTACCATCTGATTAGAATGGTACAAAGGGCTCGGTCCCTAAGTGTTCCCTTCTCATGGTTCTGCTTTTGGTCATTAACTGAACTCCCTCCTGGACTGAGAATCTACCTGCTCTGTATTAGTCAGGGTTCTCTAGAGAACTTATAGGATGAATCTCTCTATATACTTATGTGATTTATTAGAATGACTTTCAGGCTGTGGCCCAGCTAATCCAACAATGGTTGGCTGTGAACAGAAAGTCCAAGAACCCAGTAGTTACTCAGTCTATGAGGCTGGATGTCTCAGCTGGTCTTCAGTACACACTGAAATGCCAAAGAAGAAGGCTGTACTGGCAGCGAAGGGATGGACTGGCTAGCGAGTCAATGGCAAGCAGACAGAGCAAAAGCTTCCTTCTACCATCTCCTTACATAGGCTTCCAGAGAAGGTAAGGTCCCGATTAGAGGTGTATTCAAGATCTGGATTAAATGTGTATCTTCCCACTCAAGATCTAGATTAAAGAGGTGTCTTCCTACCTCAAAGATTCAGATTAGAAGTGGATCTTCTACTTCAAATTAAGCAAATATCCCTCATAAAAATGTGCCCTCGGTTTTGGGGGTTTAGTTCCAGATGTAGTCAAGTTGATAACCAAGAACAGCCATCACAGGCGCATTTCTGTTTCCTGATGTGCCGCCCCACTGACATGTCTTAGACCACTGATGGCTGAGCAAGGAGTATGAATACACATATTTCTTCTAAGCTTCTTCTTCTGTATTTTAAGGTACAATGTCTTCTCTGATTGCAACAGAAATCATGGTGAAATGGGGACTGAATGAAAAGTGTGTGGGTCATCAATGGGCAGCTAGCCCCCCTCTTTCCCCGGAACCTAGAACAATCCACTAAGACTCACCTGCCCACTCATGTTTTGCCACATCAGCATAGAAGAGACACCTTCTCCACTGCCAGATGGAAGTAATTAAGAAGAAGTATTTATGATGGCTCATGTCTGAGCGTACAATCTGCCACAGTGGAAAATCCATGACAGAAGAGCTTGAGGCAGCTGGTCAAATTGTGTCCACAGCAAGGAAGCAAAGAGAGATGAATGCTGACACTTAGATCTTTTTTTTTTTCTTTTTTTCATTTTCATTCAGTTCACAACTCCAGCTCATGGGATCTGTCCACATTCAGGGTGGGTCTGGAAATGCCTTTACAGAAACAGTCAGGGATCTTGTCCTCTAGGTCCTCTGAGTCATTTCAAAGTCACAATCAATATTTACATGTACTAATCCATCCCTTGTCAACTTGACACACAATCATGTCACCTTTAAATCAGAACATTTGTTCCTGGTCCCTTAAGTCTCAAGTACATCCCATAATGCAAAAAAAAAAAAAAAAAAAAAAAAAAAATTAGAAATGCATTTAATCCAACTCCAAAAGTCCCCAAATCTTAACAGTTCCCAAATTGTTAAAAATAAAGTGTAGACTTTTCTATGAGCTAGGAAATCTCCTATATTATGAGCCCCTGAAAGTCACAAAAGGAACATACATGCGTTTCTTCTAAGCTTATTTTTATGTATTTATGGCATGGTCTCTTCTTTGGGTGCAATAGAAGTCATGGGGAAATGGATACTAAATGAAGGCGGTGTGGGTTATTAATGGGCAGCTAGCCATCCCTGATTCCCATCTTACATATTCTAATACACATGACATAGAGGAAATACCACCATTCTGCAAGGGAGGAGAGGGGACATGGCAGGAAAGGATTGAGTTAAATTGAGGCTGGGACCCAGCTAGACAAACAACAAACCCTGCGGCTCCATGCCCTGCATTTAGGATTCCTAGTGGCATCATTTGGGCCCCAATAGCTTTAATATCCCCATCCCTCCAATTATGATTCCTGTAGAACCAACAGCATCTCTCTTGGGCCAGTTCCACTCCATGCTTGAAGGTTTCCTTGCCTCATAACCCTGGCATCTCCATCATTCTGGGTTCTCTACTGTAGTGTAGCTTCACTCTCATAGTTTCAAGAAATGGTTTTTCAGGGTTTAAGCAGTTTGGAACTCTGGTGCATGCCTGCACGACCCGTAACTCTTGCATTTTGGCATGCCTGTGACACGAGCATCAGGTGGAAGTCCCAGCTGAGTCCTGTTCCTCTCTGAAACCTCATGAGCTGGGCATCTACTGCCAGGCTCAGTAGCCAGCTCGGATGTGGTCTGGCCTCTTCTGCTGCAGCCATGGTGGCCTCTGTGTGCCTTAGAACCTAAACCTGAGGAAACACTTCCCAGCCAGTTGTTTTTGAGCAGGGAGCCTCTTCCACAGCATTTCCAGTTCAGGTTCTCCTCTTTCCAATGAATCTGAGTTTTTGTAAGTTGGAATGTCAGAGGAGAAGTCTTGCTCTCAGGTTATCTGCTGTGTTTCCCAGTGCTGAGCCCCAGCTTTCCTTCCACAGTCCAGCTTCCTCCATCCCACCGTGTATGGGGCATTAAACCCACACTCTTTTGCTTGTCAAACAGCACAATTTCCAACCTTTCCGATCCACTTGCTTTCTCCACTGTAAACCTGCATAAGGACAGTGAGCAATAACCATGCCACAACCTGAATGCTGTCCTGCCTTGAAATTTTCTTCATCAGACAAATTCATCCATCACTTTTGAGTTCAGCTTCGCTCAAGTCCTCAGGACAGGGCCAGCTGCTTTGCCAGACTTTAACACGAATGGCCTCTAGACCTGGTACCAGTGGAGTCCTCATTTCTCTCTGAAACCTCCTGTACTGGGCCTTCCGTGTCTGTGTGTATCCCTGTATGCTTGTCTTCTAGACACTCACCAGGAAGTCCCAGTAGGCTCTGTCTGCAGCATATCAGGACTTCTGTAGCTGCAGCTCTTAACTTCTTCCACAGACCAGTCCTAAAGGCTGACCACGTGGGCTTATCAGCCGCAGGCCCCACTCCTTGGTACCAGTTTTCTGTATTAGTTATTGAATTAGTCAGGGTCTCTAGAGGAACAGAAACAATAGGATGAGTGTGGAGAGAGAGAGGTTAATTTATGAAGTCAGCTTCTGCTGAAAAAGTAACCACAGCTGTCTCATCCCTGAGGCTGACAGGCTAAGCCCCCTGGAGGTTATCTGGCCCACGGCTGGCTGGGTGCTCTAGCAGTCCCGATCTAGCACCAAACCCCTGGAGAACTGCTGGTATTTACCCAAGGATGAAAGCTTAGAAATGCTGGTTCTGACATCAGTGGCGGGATCAGCAGGAGCAACAACAAGGCGAATAAACTCAGTAGAAAGAGGGAAAAAAGTAAAAGACACACACTTTTCCTTCCGCCATGCCGTTCTCAGCGTGGGCTGCTACCCAAAGGTGCTGGCCACATTTGAGCAGGTCTTCCCACGTCAATCAAGGCAGTTAAGAGAATTCTTCAGGTGAGGCTTCCTTCTCAGGTGGTGCTCCTTTGTGGCAAGTCAGTATTAAAATCAATTGCCATAGCTACATTGCTTTGGCAGGGTGCCTGACAAAAGCCACCAAGGGAAGGCTTATTGTTTGAAGGGTCACAGTCATCGTGGAAGAAGGGATGGAGCAGGAGTGTGAGGCGGCTGTTTACAGTGCACTCACAGGGAACCAGAGACATGGCATCCTCCTCATTCTCTCCTTTTTCTTCAATCTGGCACCCTGTACAATGGAATGATGGCACTCACATCCAGAGTGGGTCTTCCCTTAGTTAATCCTCTCTGGAAGACACACCCAAAGGATTTTATCTCCTAGGTGATCCTAATCCTTATCAAACTGATGACCAAGATTAGTTAGTGTGTGCAATATATATTCTCTAAACACTGGGTTCAGAGGTCATACCCAAGAGTCTTAGCAGGTCCCTGGCCCACTGCGGCATTCAGGGAGAGGGCTGCGGTGGGAACGTGTGGAGACGGTACCAACAACAGACTGAGACTGTCCTGGGCTAGAGGAGTAGCAGTCAGATTGGTTAAATGCAGAGCTTCAAGCCCAAGAAATGTCAGCTGTCATCTACCATGGGCTTCATAGGCACCAGGGAACCCGAGAACTGCCGAGTGAACCCGAGAACTGCCGAGTGACTTGATTTAGTCATGATTTCCCTCTGGGCTGCCTGGCTGGCACCTGCCAGAGGCCTCGTGTTTACAGATGTATGAAGTGTTGATCCTGAGTCTTTCGGGAGTCCTCTCCAGATTCCAAAATGTCCTGCCCTTTTATCAGATGAGGGCGGGGAAGGGAGAGGCTGTTAGGACTCTGTTGGCTGGTATTTTTTCATTCCTGCTTTTCCTGGGGTCACATGAGCCACCAAGGCTGCTGTCACCAACTTGCACTCTTGCGTTGAGGAGTGTAGAGGTTCAGCAAGGATCCTGTCCTGAGAGTCGCTGCCTTACTTTAGGCTTGGAAGTCAATAGTCTTAGTGACTCTTCTGGAGGCTTGGCAGGTACCAAGAGGTCTCTGGTGGGAAATAACTGTGGGCTACCTGATGGACCAGGCACATCCAAGGAGTCTGGGAAGACCTGGGGCTTGCAAGGTGGTGTCAGGCTTTTAGGAGACAACCAGATAGCTGTGGGGCAGTGATTGATGAACTTTCCATAGCACAGCAGCAATAAAGAACCATAGTGATTTATTGATAAAACCCTTCTGCACAGTGACCAAGATAGGATCTATTTGCTTAGGATTTGGTGTTATTGGATGGAGGGTATAGAACTCTGTGCTCAGACCACTGAAAGAAACCCAAACTTGGGCCCCACATCCTGCTCACAGCAATGCAATGTGCCTTGGGACTGTGTCTCTGCAGGCTGCTGTCAAAACTGATTTATCTCCTGGGATCTAAGATCAAGGTTGGGGGCTTGGCCTGGCAGGGCTTTGGATTATGAGGGTGGGTGTTACCTTCCCACTGGCAATTTCTTCTTCTGTGACTTCAGGGTTTTCTTGGGCTAGGCTCCTGGTGGGCACGAAGTTGGCTCCAAACACTGAAGCCTTCAGCTAGCCACCTTTTCAGAAGATCTACTTCTTCCCGGATCCCATGCCTCCCAACATTTCACCAGACAGAGGTTCTCCCAGCCCCTACTACACACACCCAGTTGGGCCCCAAAACAGAGCTCAAAGCAGCCACAGTAGCTAGCAGAGGTGTCTAAGAAGCTGCCTATGACCATGGAGGGCACATTCTTCATCCCATCACTTAGGACCTGCCCTGTCAAGGCACACGTGGCTTCTTGGTATCAAAACATGGCCAGTTCACTATGGTATGAACACAATTGCCTTCACTGCGACTTAAGATGAAAACACTTGGTTGAGTTGCTGGAAACTTTAGAGCTTGGTTATTGCGTTGAGAGTGGTGTGGCATGAAGAGCAAGAGTATGGTATGAAGGGTGAAGCTGGGACACCTGGAGAACTAGATCTGTACCATGCGCTCCAAGATTGTTTATGAAATCTGAGTACAGCTTGGCTATATTTCTATCAAAATCTAGCGTTGGAAACTGTACATGGTGGTGCATGCATGTAACCTCAGTACTTAGGAGGCAGAGACAGGACCAGGAAGTTAGCATGATTCTGTGTTAGAGGGTGAGTGAGTCCAAGTCAGCTTCGGTGAAGTGAGACTTCGTCTCTTGAAACAAAACAAAACAACAACAACAGCAAAGTACCTGAAAATTGAGATACATTAAATAAAAATACTTGTTTGGTTTTTTTTTTTTATTTAACATGCTATTGGGAAGAAACATATGAAGTGTTACACTAATGTTTATTCGGCTACCATGTTAAGTGATGCTTCAGAGGCTGTAGTAGTTTTTGGTTCTGCCCACAGAGCAGCGAGCTGAGATTTGGGGCAAGAGATTCTTGCTCCAGGGCCTGGAGATCTGCAGGTGGCGTTTGCTGGGATGACTACCTTCAATTTGCAACATTACACTTTTCAGTCTCTTCCTCCATGGAGAGTTTCTTTGCAGCAGAGGCTCTCCTCAGTGGAACTCTGCTGAGGCCAGTGCCTTCATTCAATGTTTTACCCCCAGAAACAGCCAGAGAGGAGTGCTTTCCAGAGCCACCAAGGAGGCGTGAAGACATCAAGCTGTGGTTTGTGCCATAGGCTCCCAGGGAGAAAACCCAAGGAGCAGGTGCTCACCAGGGACTATGTGGCCTTGGGGATGATCTTTTAAAGAGTCTAATAGTGACTGGCGAGATGGCTTAATCTGCGACATGCTTGCTGGGATCTTAGTCTCTTTTTTTGTGGCTGTGATAAAATACTCTGACAAATGCAACTTCAGGGAGAAAGGGCTTGTTCTGACATCCTGGTGCTGGGGAGGAAGAGAGGGGTATGTGTGGAGTCTCCATTAGCCTGGCCTAGACTAATCAGTGGGCCCAGACACCACTGAGAAACCCTTTCTCAAAAAAGAAAAATGTAGATAGAGCCTAAGCTGATATCTGACTCACACGCACACATACCCATAACTTCCCACCCCCAAAGAGCTTAATAGTCCTAGCAAAGGCAGTGAGAAGTCCATTTACTGGGGGTCCCTCCACATCAGTACAATTTCAGTGGCTTGCTTCTTCCTCAGGCAGGAATTTCACCATTCATATCCTGGCAATGTGAGTGATAACACTGGGATTGGAACCCAAGCATCGGAACACCAAAGCTCCTCCTTTAATGGCTCACACTGCTGTCTCTTTAGCAAAGCGTGGGTATGACCCTTGCCACGAAAGTATTTCCAGAGTTGAGTTCAAATAAACCACCAGAAAAATCCCAAGCCTCCAAACCAAGAAGACTCCAGGAGACAGCGTACCCATGGAGCAGCATTGTGTGGCTAGAGTATTCCTGACACCTTGGAAGCACTCAATAAGAGCCTGCTTAATGAATAAGGCTGGCCCTGGGGAGCTGAGCAAGGAGCTTGCCTTCCATCTCAGGGCCAAGTCTGGCGCCCACACATCATTCATCACTTCCCTTACCCGGCGTGCGCTGGAATAAAGAAGCGGTTGGGGTGGGGAGGGCTCATAGATGTGCCCTGGGGACTAGTTGGCAAGGACTGCTCATCCACAGATTGGGAGGGGGCAGTGAGGAGGTAGAGTTCCCAGAAGCAAATAACTTGTCCAAGGTCACAAACCCAGCTCCCCTGAGTCCTGATGAGAAGCTGTCCATCTTGGAAAAAAATGGTCTGTATGAATAATTACCCAAACCCCTGGCTCCAGGGTGATTATACACCTGATCACCTTGTCGGGACAGAGCCTATTCTTCATCCTGCATCTGCCTCCGTACATCTCCCTGTGACAACAGTGGTACCCAAGCCAGGGAGACTTGCGACAATTTGTAATACATGGAAAAGGAAGCCTTCAGACAGACAGCTCTGCTCCTCCAAGTGTGAGCAGGCTGCAGATGTGGTCACCTGGGACACAGCTCCCCTTTATTTCTGAACTTCGGGGTGCATGTGCCTACTTCTGTTCATATGCTCAGCGTGGAGGGTGTGTGGTGCCTCCATGGCTTTCCAGCTGCCCCTGTGTACATGGAGAGGCTGGGATCATCAAAAGCATTTCTGTTGCCCAGATGCTCACCCCATAGTGCCTATCATGTTGCTCTGGACACGAGAAATTTTATGGATGGTTTGCTAATAGCTCTTTCTGTTCTGAATTTCACAACTAGCTATAGGAGAAAAGACAGAGATGTGTCATTAATAGACCATCAATGACCTCAACTCATTTATTTAACCATTGAACCAGACTGACCTAACATGACATACACCCATCTCATCATGGCATGCCCAGGATGGAAACTTCAAAAGTAGAATCCTCTAGGTTAGTTAAACAAACAAACAACAAACCCAAGACCTTGGCTGGAAAGATGACTCATGGGTGAGGTGTTGAACTGTGATCATGAGGACCCTCAGAACCCTGGTAAAAAGCTGGGCATAGCAATGTACACCTGCTGGTCCAGCTGTGAGGAGATGAAGGCAGGAGGACCTGTAGGGCTTGCTGAGTAACCAGCCTAGCAAAACACATGAGTGCTGGGTTCAGTGAGAGACCCTGTCTCAAAAAATGAGGTTTAGAGCAACAGAAGAGGACACCTGGCTTCAACCCCTGGTCTCCACAGACACGCAGGTTCACACACATACACTCCACACATGAACACCCCCCAATCATACCTATTTGCCTGTGTCTTGAGGTAGTCTTCCAAATGTTTCTTGTCTACAGAGAAGCTGTCTTCATGTTCAGATATGTCCAAGTAGGACCAAGAACACTAGGTCCTACCTTTCCTGATGGCTATGGAGCAGCGTGGCTCTTTCCATAATTCGCCCAAATAAGAACCTTATTGCATGCTATTCCAATAAGCTGGGACCTGTGCTTTCCTGTCCTGCTGGTCTAGGAGCCTCCCCCAGCAGAGCCCCCTAGGTGATATATGACCACACTTTATTTACCGGCAGACAGACAGAGCCCCTTGTTCCTTAGCCTGGTAACAACCTGAGGTCATTCATCACTGGCTTGCTCCTTTTTGAAATTCACCGAGCAGCAGGCATCTCTTTAAACTCACGCACGTAATGCATTTTAAAGAGCGTTTTCTGCACAGATCCATTTGCACGACCTCGGCTTGGAGCATAAGATGGAATGATGTTTTAGCAAGCACTTCCCTCAGCCCATTTGGAATGCATACCCTGACATGTAAATGCAGCTGTGCCCCACCACTTGGGAAGGGGGACTGTTATTCAACAAGGGCACTGGGTGACAACTCAGAGCAAGACCTCAGGTGTGGGTCTGGGGAGAGCCCCGACACTACAAGGCAGGGTTTCTGTCCACCAGGCAGGGTGCTAAGAAACCAGAGACTAAGTTGAGGAGAGGCCCAAGTGGAGCCTGGTTGTATGAAGAGAATTCCTTGGGTATTCTGTGTTGAAAGATGGTGGCCAGGTCTTGTATTGCTGCTTCAGTCTGGGTACCAGATGAAAAATGTGCTGGGTAACAACACAATGATATGGTTAGGTGTAGAGGGAGTAGCTGCCAGGTGGACATGGCAATGGCTGGACAAGGGAATGGACTTGGATGTCCTAAAGGCCCTCAGTCCTGCCCTCTCTCAAATCAGTCAGGATTTCCCACTCTCCTTGGTTTTCTCCTCTGCTTCTTCCACAGCCAATGGGGTACCCACTGTAGGCAACTTCTCTCCCTCATCCTCAGCATGTACCTACCCAACTCTTGGGATGCAAGGAGATGCCTCACCCACACAGATCTCCTTGTACCTCTGCAATGTCCCACTGCTCTGCTCCCATATGTTCGTCCTCTCTAGTCTCTTATTGGTATAGCGGTTAGATGCGCTTTTTCATGTGTATATGTGTGTCATGTGTGCTTGTGTTCATGTGTGTGAAGTACACATTTTCATATGTGTTTGTGTCCCCTCAGAGATCAGAGGACAGCCTTAGGTGTTGATTTCTAGGTGGCGTCCATCTTCTGTTTGAGACAGGATCTTTCATGGGCCTGAAACTTCATCAGTTTGGCTAGGGTAGCTGACTACTGAGCTCCAAGGATCTGCCTACCTTAACCTCCAATCTCTCCACTGACAGATGCATGCTACCACACCTGGAATTTTTTTTTTTTGCGTGTATGTGGTGTGTGTGAATGTGTATATGTGTGTGCACTCATGTGGAGAGGCCAGAGGTTAATGTCAAGTGTCTTCCTTGATTTCTCTCTACTTATTTAAGACAGCCTCTTATTTGGGCTGATTTCTCACCGATTCTGGCCAGTCTAGCTCATCATCTTTCCCTAACATCTTCCATGTTTACCTCCCAGGTGCTGGAGTTATGGGCAGCGAGTTCTGGAGATTGAACCTTGCTGTGGGATGTTCTGTATGGCAAATATGTTGCTCTCATTGGTCAATAAATAAAACACTGATTGGCCAGTGGCCAGGCAGGAAGTATAGGTGGGACTAACAGAGAGGAGAACTGAGAGAACAGGAAGGTGGGAGGGGACACTGCCAGCTGCCACCATGACAAGCAGCATGTGAAGACACCGGTAAGCCACAAGCCATGTGGCAAGGTATAGATTTATAGAAATGGACTAATTTAAGATATAAGAACAGTTAGCAAGAAGCCTGCCATGGCCATACAGTTTGTAAGCAATATAAGTGTCTGCGTTTACTTGGTTGGGTCCAAGTGGCTGTGGGACTGGCGGATGACAAAGATTTGTCCTGACTGTGGGCAAGGCAGGAAAACTCTAACTACAGAACCTCTAGTCATCAATCTGATGAGGCAAGTTCTTTGCCCACAGAACCTTCTCTCCAGCTGGGCCTGGAGCTGTTTAAACTGTGGTTCTCATGCTTGTTGAGACAAGCCCTTTACTGACTGGGCCATCTCCAGTCTCCAGTCTGAGACATCCTTTTTGAGTTACTCTATGTTCCCTCTCTAACTAAACCTTTCTCTTGGGATGAAGCCTAATATGCCCATGATGGCCTTCAGCACACAATGGGGACCTTCCTTCTCCATGAGCATGCTTCTTGCCATCAGGGCTCCTGCCCTCTGCCTGCCTGCCTTGAATTCTCAAGGTCTTTTCATTCCTTCTCTCCACCCAGTTCTTCCTGTCTCCAGAAAACCTACCCTGGTCTCTGTGATTATTCTCTCCACTTCTGTCTTCACTGGGTGTCTATGGGCACAGCTGGAATTTTATACTTGTATGTGAATAGTTTTCATTTGTCCATCTGCTGCCAGGCAATGTGAAGTGGGGATGCTCTCATGCTGCTCACTTTTGCTCATGGTTGCATGTACCGCACATCACAGGCTCTTGAGAAAATAGTTGCATGGGATCTGGGAGCAGACTGGGAGGTTGATTTTTGTTTGTTGTTGTTTTTTAAGAAAAAACATTATTTTTACTTATTTATCTTGTGTGTGTTGGGGGTGGATAGTGTGGGTTGTAGTGCACATGTGGAAGCCAGAGGATAATTTGTGGGAGTCAGTTCTCTCCTTCTACCATGTAGTTTTGGGGATCTAACTCAGGTCATCAGACTTGGTGACAGACTTCTTGACCCACAGAATCCTCTCAGTGGCCTGGCCTGGGAGATTAAATGCTGTGGTTGGACCACGAGACTACTCAAAGCTGTCGATGTGTTAAAGGGATTGTCACTGGGGAGGGACACAGTATGGGTGGTGAAAGAAGATTCTTCAAGAAAGACGAGAGATTAGGTAAGACGAAGAACAGGCAGGAGACGGCAAGAACAGTAAAGACTATGGCGGTCCTGCTGGGAAGATCAAGTTTGGGAGAAGGAAGAGAGTGAGCACGAGGGAGGGACAGAGGAGAAGACAGGCTCCTTGAGCACCACAGCACAGACGCCCACAGCCCCTGAGTCTCCATGGGCCAGGGTCTCCACAGCACACCCCAGGTGTCCTGAAGGTGCCGCCCTCTCTTTTGTTCTTCCTGGTGGGAATTGGTATGACCTGTGCATCCTGAGACAGGAGCCCTAGCAACTCCATCTGGGTCAAAGAAAGACCTTTGAAGGGAGCAACATGATGGGGTCCCCAAGCCATCTCAGGCACTCGGTGCTTGAAACCCTTGCTCTGGGAGGTAACAGCCAGTGTCAGAATCATGGTCACAGGCCTCTGGAGTACAGGGTAGGCTGGAAACCCTTGCACCTCACCCTTGAATGGTGGAACCATGTGTGTTGGGAGTGGGCTGAACCCACTTGGGAACACTGAGATGAATTCCAAGACAAGCCAGGTTGGACTTTACAGCCTGTTGTGGAACTTTCCTGGGCTAAGAAAACTGCGAGCGGTGGGGGTGAGGTTCATGAGTTTCTGTTCCAGTTTGACAATTTTTAGGTTCATAGTCACTGAGAGAACGAAACCGTTTAAATGCATGAGCTAGGAGCTGCCCTCCAGCCTTCAACATGCACCATCTCAATCTGTTCTCACAGGATGAAATGAGCCTGCCTCGGAGATGCTGCCGCTGCTTTCGATGAAGGAGTGGAGGGCTGTGGCAGTTAAGCATCTAACCCCATGGCGGGCTGCCTTGAAACCTGAGCTATTTATTAACTGCTGTACTGGAGCAGAACTTCATACCCCAGCCTTGCCAGTGTGTAAGGCTGGATTATCCTGCATGGTGGGGTGTCCCTCACTTATACCCATGATACATCAGTAGTTCCAGGTGTTGCAGATGTCACGAGTGACAGGGGAGATTGCCTGTGGTTGAGACTCACTAGATTAAACTTCTCTTTGCAAGAAGGGCTGTGATGACCCAAACAAGTAAGACCGGTCCATGTTCCTCTCTGCACACCCTCATCTCTGCGGTGATTCTGAACAGCCCGAATGACCCGATCACATGCTGTTTTATTGATTTCCAGCAATTTTCTTTGGATTATCTTCACTGACCTGGATGGTGTTGCCACCTCTCTGGTGGTCTCTGCAATCCTTAGTGCAGCCAGAGCGCACAGGAGGAACCTCAGAATGGCTTCTTGAATAACTGAGAGTCACGGACCATGTTTTAGAAGATGTCCAAAGCTCCATGGACTCCTGCTGTGGGGTGTCTGCTTTGTTTATTCTGGAAATATCTACTAAGGAGGTTCCAATTGCCAGGCCCTGTGTGAAGAAGGGATAGCCCTCTGGGTCACAACATTGACTCCTGAGTTTTGCAAAGGGCCGTTGTCCCTAAAGACAATCCCCAGCAAGACACAGAGGGTGCAGTCTGATCTAAGTGGGTGGCGGTGGGAACATCCCTGGCTGGAGATGCATGTATAGAACTTGGGATCAGACAGAAAATGAGTCCTCGGTGAGATGAGGACTCAGGTCCTTCCCACTGACACTCCAGCTTCTTCAACACCCCTGGCATTGGCATTGTCCAGGTTCCCTGAAGGCCGAGCTTGGAAAATCCAGTCTGGTGCCCTGGGCTTGTATACTGGTCTTCCTTCACCCACCTCTGCTTCTGCTCTCTACTCTTACACAGTGGTGGATGGGGTCAGAGAGGCACAGGAGAAACCACCAGAAGCACATTTGCATTTGTCAATAAGGTCACATGACCGGATCCACATCCCACTTCTGTAGATAACCCTAAAGTTTCCCAACACAGGTAGAGGAAGGGAGGGATTGATTTCCAATACTACCCAAATCACCGCTCAATAACCAGGCAGAGCTTCCAGCCACAGGCGGCCAGCCTCCTTGGTGATACACTGTGCTCTCAGCTTGCCTTTTCCTGCAGGCTGCTTTGCTAAAGCTACAGCCTTTGAATTTGTTTTGGTGTCTCATAAAAACTGATACAGATCTTGTTTGAGAACGAGCTTCATCTCTCTCCAGCAAAGGTTTCCTATAGAACAGGGGTTTGAATTGGAGTTATCTTCATTCCAGACTTTTGTTGGATTTTTGCAAGTTATAGCCGCCTCAAGCCATAGGTTATTTCCACAAGGACCTACAGTGTATTTCACTGAGGCACCTGGTCCAACTGCAGACGCTCCACAGTTCATGAAGAAGGATCCTCATGAGATGCTCATGATCACTTACTTAACATGATCTCTCCAACTGTCTGTACTGGTCAGCCTCAAAGCATTGCTGACTGGGTTTTTCATCCAAATCCAGACTGTCAGAGAGAATGGAGAATCTTGTTCTCCTCCTGTGTCTGCAGCACTACTGCTCTGACAGCCCTCTGGGGGGTCGGTGGAGCCGTGACCAGCAGTGAGAGAACCCAGGAAGGTGCTCCTTCCCGGTGGCTTTGTCCCTACTTTAAGGCACTTCAGCCGCATTCTCAGCTCTTTGAGGCTCTGAGGATCTCCAGTGTTTTAAGGTTGGAGCTCTGATGTCCAGGACAGGGTAGGCATCGCAGAGCCTATCAGGCGCCTCTGCTTTGCTGGGTCCTGAGACCATGATCAGGCCCACAGTGTTCTTACTCCCACGTCTCCTCTCCAACCCTCTCCCCTGGGTTTGGTTGGTCAGAGCAAGTTTTCAGCAAAAGTACATACATACTCCTAACCATTCTTAGAATACTGGGCTTTCTCATGTCAAAGGAGTCAACTTGTCAAAGAACCCCAAGAAGGTCCAAAGTAGATCCATCCATTGAAGCCATGTGCAGTTTTTAAAATCACTGTCAGCTGGTTGTAAGAGGCAGGGAGGGCTACCTTGGCCTGCAGGACCCAGTTAAAGGCCTGTCTTCAGGACTCCCTTGCA
Organism: Peromyscus leucopus; assembly: GCF_004664715.2. NCBI lineage: Eukaryota > Metazoa > Chordata > Mammalia > Rodentia > Cricetidae > Peromyscus > Peromyscus leucopus. Next base: position 141,981,098 of record NC_051066.1, on the reverse strand, counting down.
CCATTTCAGTCCATGTGATGTTTCTTGGAGTAGCATGGCATGGCAGAGCTGTTTGCTAGGAGTCCGCTGCCTGCTGTTTCTCTGTTAGCATGCATCCTTCAACTTCATTACTATAATGATCACTTTCTGAAGACCACCAGCTTGCATAATATTCCCATTTAACAGGAAGGCACACCTGACAGGCCCTGCTGTCCCCAGGGTGGCAATTGGAGATTCTGCTAATAGACTCAGCGAATGGGCTCTGCTCTGCAGAAGGGAATTAGATTTTCTTCCCATTTGCCGAGTCATCCATTGTAGGCGTTCTTTTGGAGTTGCTGGGGGAAGTCAGAACCTTGAGGCTCTTTGCAGGGCACCTTGGGCAGATGTTGTGGCATCTGTCCTCTGTGAAGGTGGCTCCTCGTTTTCTGAGTCCCCAGGAAACATTTAGGTGCAGGGCATCATTCATAGATGGTCTATATGCTTAAGGATTTACTTTGTTTTTTACTGTTCTGTACTTTAACTAAATTAAGAAGCGGGCTGTGAAACTTGGCTTAATTTTTAAACCCAAATCACTAATATGGTGGACTATTTCACAGAATTCTTATTTTAAAAGGTGGTGTGTGCCAAAGCAATTCAGTTTCTTGCTATGAAATATTAAGCAGGAGTCTGTAGCCTTCTTAATGCCTGAGTCTGTTTTTCTGTGCAGTACCCTACCCACCTTACCTGAGAAAGTACACAAAATGCCACAATTTGGTTATTGTTTCCTCCAGGGATTGGAAAACAGGCTCTCTCGCTCACTCTTATCATCCTGAGGTTTTTGTTTTTTACCACGCTTCACTGCATCTGAGCTGGGAGCTTTACGGACCCCAAGAAAGCAGGAGGGGGATATTGTGAGATTAGGGTCCCCTGGGAATGGGAAGTCACACCTGGCCCTCTAAAATATGTGCTGGGAAGCCCACAGCATGGAGTGGATCTCTGCAGTGGAGCTGGAGGGAGCTGGGTGGGGTGGACCTATCCTTTGAAGCCACCTATGGGGTCAAGTCCTCAGACACTTTTGGGAGGCAAACTTGTCTATCTTATTTCCCGGAGGAGAAGGTCGACAATATTTGGGGGCCAGGTTGCCTTCCTAATGTAATGTGGATACCAGCTTCATGCTCCCCCACCACAGGCAGGGGTGTGCATCTTGGGTCCTCCTGGAGGCTCTTCTGGAAAAGAGTGGCCTCTGCACCTCCCTCACCAGCCTGTGCCCACCACAAGCTTCGCCTTGCTTAGCTGCCATGTCTCATTCTCTGAAACACTTCAGCTGAGAATGAATGTCCCTCACTAGGGGGCTGGGTAAACAAATTATGGTGTGTCTCAGCAGCATGATGCTATGCAGCCTTTAAAAAGAACGAGGCAGCTTTATATATATATACTGATATGGAATAAGCTTCAAGATATATAGCTGAGGGAAGGAAGCAAAGGACAGAGTACTGTGTACAGGACGTGCTGCTATTTGTTTGAAAATGAGATATATGCATGTGCACATGCTTTTACATACAAAGTGCTGCCTTTGGAGGCTCACAGAAAAAAACAGTCATGGCGCTTGCCTGGAGGGAGGGCGAGAGTGACTTCTCACTGCTAACCCTTTTAGACCATTTGAATTATTTTTTTAACTACACACATGCATTATCTACTTAATATAATAAATGAGCCAAATATTAGAAATCTATTAGGGAGTTTGCAGTTTAAATAAATCCAATGGAAAATTAATTCTTTTCTAAACATGAGGCCTTCTCTCTCCCCTCCACCAGCCCCTCTTCCCTCTCAGCTTTAAATAAGAGCTGAATTGTGAAGGAAAGTGTTTTCTAGTTTGAGTTCTGTAATCAACTGTGACCCAACAGTAAGAGAAAAAAAACCATGTACTTTCTAACAGTCTAGAATGAACCAAGTCACACTGATTTTCTTTTTGTTAGCAGACCAAGCCAATTACGATGTCTCCCCGCAGAATCTCCCAGTGGCCTGAACACATTTTCCTCAGAGTCTTTGGAAGGACAGGCCTACAAGTCAAATCTAGAGTCTTTCATTTTAACATCTACAAGTGTCCATCCAGCCTTGGATTCTTAGCCCAGGACTCCATCATGACAAAAGGAGATGACTCATAACTCTGTATCCACAGCCAGTGGTAATGCAAGGTGAGTCACAGAGGCAGAAGGAGATGGTGAGCTGGGTGGAAGCCAGGGCTGGCAACTGTTCTTTCTCCCAAAGCCTACACTATGCTGCTGTGATGCTCTGAATATCACTAAGAGTCCTCAAGGGTCAGGCAAGCAACTGATGCATTTTGACCAGTGGATCAGGATGGCTGCTCTGTTCAACTCGGGCTCTCTTTTCCAGTTAGGTCAGGAGCAGCGAAGGAAAGAGAGCCAACTGTCCCCAGTGAAGGAGAGCAACTTGCTCACTGACCAAGGTAGCCGTGCTTCAGTCTTCGGGTTGGATGGGGGACTGGTGCACACGAGGTGGACCTGATAGCCCTGGGATGATGCCTGCCAATGCACTTCCCATGACAACGCAGTTTGCAAATGAACAGTAATGGGGATTTCTAAAGTGTATTTTGCTTCCTTGGGGACCAACTATGAGTGGCTGAAAGGCACATAGGTGACAAGGCAGTTTGTCATTCAGACTGAGATGAGATGTTAGTGATGGAGTCCATGGCCATGATGATTTCTTCATTAAAAGAACAGCAACTACAGAAATACTTCTCTTGGGCAATGCGGTTGGCTTTTGTCCATTTGTTAGCAAACAGTGGCCAGTGAGCCATATTCAAGCCTCTAGCTTTTGTAGCTAAAGCTGTCTGTGTGATGTCCACAGATGCTGCCATGTCACATAGCAGGATGGGTTGGAGAGACCAGCACAAAGGATGTAAGATATTTACTGTGCCTCTCTGGGAACAGCTCTCTAGTCCCTGTTGTCCAGAGGGGGCAGACATATGAACAGATACTCAGATCACCAGGAATGCTTTTTATGTTAATGGGAACACACACATCTCTGGGAGCAGATAGGAGGGGAGCCCAGCCTAGGCCCAGGACCCTGTCATGGGTACTTAGTTGCACTGGAAAACAGCATTAAAAAAATACCCTTCACATCTCAATTTTCTACAGTCTCCCTTCAAACACAGGGGTCTTCATGCTGTTTTACAGGGGAAAGCAAAGCCTGTGCATTCGCCAGGGTGACTAGTGGCTTTCCCCTCCCTTCAGGAAGGAAACGCATGCTTGGTACTCTGGCAGTTGAAAATCTGGCTGCTGGTTTTCTGAAGCTTCTAGAATGGCTAATGGGACTCAGGCACTTCTGTGGCATATTCTAGAAATATGCAATCTGTCCTTGGTGGTCACTGAGCTCACACTGTAAGGCACCAGGGGTTGGTTGGGAGCGGGTGTCACAGTGGGGTTTGGAAATGACAGGGCAGGTTTAAGACCTTTCTTCCTGTCTTTATGTCGTGGGAAGATGGGTGGCTGCAAACACATTTATGTGCATTTGTGTGTGTGTGTGTGTACATGTGTGTGTGTGTGTGTACATGGAAGTCAGAAAACAACCTCGTGTCATTCCTCAGATCTGTTTACTTTGTTTTTTTGAGACAAGGTCCCTCACTGGCCTGGTGTTTGTAAAGCACGCTAAGCTAACTAGTCATGGAGCCCAACAGATCCACCTGGCTCCACTTGCCCAGCACCGGGATTGCAAGCATGCACTGCCATGCCTGGATTTTACCTTCCTGCCTTTGGAGCAGTGTTGACTTTCACTGAAGGTCTGGGAGTGCATTTTTATTTTCTGTGTTCACTCTACTCTGAGATGCCCTGATCAGAGCCAGGGACAAGCACCAAGGCCAGGAAGTCCCCAGACTTTAGCATGTTCTTGCAGGTTTCTCGGGTGTCCCCTTGCTCCACTCCTTCCATATACTATAGCCCTCCTCATGCCTGCTGCCTGCCTGAAGCTGGGTGTGTGCGATGGTGCTTTGCAAGATGAAATGTGCTGTGTGCTGCTCTACTCTTCCCACTGTGATCATGTGGGCTCTCTTCCAGATGGGAGCTTTTCTCTACCCAAGTAGGAGTGCCTTGGTGGGGAGGCAGGGACCAAGTCTGACCTCCCTAGTGCTTCCCTTAATAGAGCCCTCCATAAGAGGAATTATGGAGTGAACCATTAAATCACAAACGATCTGGAAAAAGCCATTGAGTGCAAACTCTACTATTTTAAAGACAAAAAAAAAAAAAAAAAAAAGACCCTGAATGGGAGGAACATGAAGGACTCATCTAACAGTCCACTTTTCATCCATCCATACACCCAACCATCTATCCATTCATCCATCCACTCATCCGTCCATCCACCCACCAATTAATCCATCCATCCATCCACTCACTCATTCATCTATCCATCCATCCACCTACTCATCCATCCATCCATCCATCCACTCATCCATCTATCCATCCATCCATCAATTCATCTATCCGCCCATCCATCCATCCATTTATCTATCTATCCATCCATTCATCTATCTATCCATCCATCCATCCACCCACCATCCACCACCCCATCCATCCACCCATCCATCCATCCATCCATCCATCCATCCATCCATCCATCCACCCATCCATCCATTTGTTCTGTCAAATACTGTGCTTTAGAATGGATCTTTCAGGAGACCCTGCAGAGATCACTCCAAAGTGATAGATAAATAGTGCAAGTAGGGACAACTATTGTTAGAGGTGGTGAAGAATGGTGAAGGAACTTAGAGTTTGGGAACCAGGTGGCAGAGCAGAGAGCTCAGTGAGATTGAGTATGAAGGGGAACAGAGTCATGAGGAAATTGAGGGGTGGAGAGAGACAAGTGATAGAGCAAACCCTAGCATCTAGGTCTTCTGGCTTCCAAGCAACCTTCAGAATTATTATTCTGTGGGATTGTTTTGATGGTGCATTCAAGGCAGCAGGGAATGAGTGGAGCATAATTCTGGGTGGAGAGTTGGGATGGAATGGGGAAACAGGAGGCTTGCTGTTGGGTCACTCTGCAGGAAGCTTGGAGAAGACCGTGTAAAGACCAGGTCATGAGAAGCAGAGCTTCCTGGGCATTGGGACTACTGAGGGGCAAATCTTGGGGAATACAGCAGTTCTTTATTCCTTTGTAGCTCAGTCGCCTGAAGATGATTTGAGGCCTGGGGAAAGCCATGGAGGTGACAGAGTTTCAAAGGATTTGGGAAAGATGATCATGTTCTTAGGGAGTTCCATACAGAACCAAGGACTCAACCAGTGAAGGGAGGTATCACAGCCTGAAGACTGTAAAGAAGGCATGGGCCTAAGGACTTTTGGGTCCATCTTGGTCTTTTACAGATGGAGAAATGGCTTCTGTGTGTCTGAAGCTCCTTGTTTTCAACTTTAGTTCATCCTGTGATTATCAGATGGGACCAACTAATTACGAAGTACACTGGGTGTCTCTCCTATCTCTCCCAAGGTGTGGTTAGGAAGCAAAGCTACCCATTGGCCAAGTTTCCTTGAAGCCCATGGAATGGACACAGGGTCTTGGAGCAGAGACAAAGAGTAATGGCTGAATGTTACCTTGTATAAAAGTAGGGATGGCATAATGGCTCATAATTAGTGGGTACAAATATATAAGGGTGTCAGAGAAGTATGAACCTCCAGAATCTGCACATCATGGAGGATTAGAGGAGATGAAGTGCCCAGTTTGGGCCTGGCACACTGTCGGCACCCACTCAATAAGCTCAGTGTCCCCACCCCTTCCCAAGGAACATTACATTAAGTAATTGCTTTAGTGGCCAAGTTATATATTACCGAGAATGAACCTAGCTCCGACTTATCATTCACTTTTACTGTTTTGCCTAGAGAGGTTCCCGTGGCAGCTCGGAAAGCCAGAAATGAATAAGGAGAGAGGTGACATTAAAGGCAGGCTGTTAGCAGAAGTGAAAATTAAACAACTCAGCCAAAATCGAAGCCTGGTACTGCCTCGCCTGCACCAACGGGGAGATTAATTGCTCCCTTCTGGGGCTCCATCCAAGTGCCAGGAGGCTGCAGAAATCTCTGCTCACCTTAACTTTTAACTCAACCCCATAACTTAAGGGATGAAGCTCCACATTCTAGAGAGGATTCTGGGACTTGGTGAGGTATGCTTTTTTTGACCAATGTCACTGTGACTGTAGTGAGGCCCTGTCTTGGGGGTCATCCTTAAGCCGGTAGAATGTCTTATGTCACTGAGTCACACTTTAAGAAGCTCAGAGTGACTGGAGAGGCCCCAGACCTCTGCAGGAAGGAGAGAGGGCAGCCATGGCAGGCTGAATGGAGATAATTGAGAGCTGCTGGTGTCTGGATGTCCCCTAGCATCTTCCTGGGGCAATCAATATACTTGCAGCAATTCAACCTCTTCTCTTGCTTATTGCATTCTTAATTCTGGGCTGATGAAGAAGGGATCCATTGAGTAGAGGACTCTTGAATCCAGAAGGCTCAAGGGTACAGAGAGAAAACAGCCCAGACTTCAGACAGTGCTGGCCTTTGAACTCATTCTCCTGTCAGGAACCTTCTAGACCAGAGAGAGAGAGCTGGCCATCGTAGGGTTAACGCAAGCTGAGCTCCAGTAGGGAGGAAGGCTTGGTCTTCCTGGTCAAAGAAGGAGTTAGGTCTGTTTGGTATTCACTGATGAGGAGGCAGGAAAAAGCAGAGCCCATTTTTTGATACATTTTCCCAAGATTAACAACAAGGCTTTGTGGTGCCCCTGGGGAGCTGAGGGCTCAGCGCTCTCCTGAGTCACCATGGTTGCCCTCAGTGATTCACTTCCTGGGAGTTCGGGAGAGCTTGATTGTGAGGCAGTTTATTTAAAGAATTGCTAGGCTCTGCTGCTTCCCACTCGACACCAGCCTTTGCCCCCAGTTCATAGCAAAAGACAAGCCGGCCATCCTCACCCTCTCTAACAGAGGCCCTATTTAGTTTGCTCTCCGGCAACACTGAGAGACACGGCACAGAAGGTCCCTGCTCAGCCAGAGGCAGGGAGAACAGAGAATCTCTATGAAGCCATGAAAGAAACATCTGCCCAGGACCAGGGGTGGCCATGGGACGTCTGGGGGCCCTAAACAGACCTCATACATCATCTCATATAATTAGTGAGTTTCTTACAAGTGCCCTGAGTCAAGCACACAGGGCATCCTTAGGCCTAAATATAGTCTAATAAGGTAATCCTTTTCATTTTGCTGCCATCTAATCAATATGGAAAAAAGCATATTTATAACCAACAATCAGGCTTTCAATGCTTCCCTTCGCAACAACAGCCCCCAACAAACAGCCTCTATAAACTCTATCCCCGAATCTGAGCTCTCCATACTCTGCCAGTCAAGTCTTCCTGGATTTAGAGAAGATTGCACTGTATAACATGGCACAAAAACAAACAAACAAATTAATTAAATTAAAATTAAAAAATAAGAGCCCACTCGGAATGGACTTGAAATTCATATGGCATATAGCGAGATGGATTTCAGTATTAACTGACAGCGTTATTAAGTGCAGGGAGCTCAGAAAGGGGGGGTAGTAGCCCTTGTGGGGGGTGTTGGTATACATATTGTGTTATCAAGCAATATAATCAAGCAAAGTAAATGGACACATTACAATCGGCTTCTTACCCCCCACTTGTCAGGAGTCATAACTGTATGAAGCATTTTCTGCCTCTATCAATTGGAAAATCAATACCTTGGTATTTGTCCAGGGCATCTCTTATAGGAAGGAATGAGAGGAAATGCTTGGGAAATATTCAGGAAATCATTTAGCCCTCTGAAGGTCGTATCTGAGAGCCGTCACTCTTCTCTCCTCCCACCCCCAAGGGTACTCAAATTGGTTCTTCCTCTGGTTGAGTGGGCGAATGGTTGGTTGATTCTACTAAACAAACTGTCCCTTCGCTCAGAGTGGAGGCCTGTTAGCCCTGCTAAGGAGCCCTTGGTCCTGGATGGTGCTGGGTGCTGGGTACTGGGTCTGCTTTGTGTGTGGGTGAGACAGCTCACCAGCTTGGACCTCATGACTTTGGTTCCTTAAGATGGGAAACTTCCAGCAAAGATCTCAGTGGAGCCATTACCAGCCTCACACTTGAAGCAGCCACTGGCCAGCAGCTTGGCCATGTACATGAATGTCAGAGGCCAACATCTGATGTCTTCTTCAGTTACTCTCCACCTTATTTTTTCCACACAGGCTCTCTCTCTCTCTCTCTCTCTCTCTCTCTCTCTCTCTCTCTCTCTCTCTCTCTTCTCTCTCTCTCTCTCTTGGCTGGACAGGAACCCCAGGGGTCCTTCTGGTTCTGCTCTCTGAGCACTTGGATTATAAGCAAAATCATGCCCAGCTTTCTGCACGGGTGGGTGCCAGGGATCCAAACTTGGATCCTTGTATTTGCATGGCAGGCTCTTTACCTGATGAACCATCACCCCAGCCCCTGGCCTGATATTCTTAATATGGAAAATACCCAACATACACACAGCAGAACAGTACCCCAAAGGCCTACATCTTCCTCACCACCTGCCACGGTCCACCTTCTATGGTCCTTCCATGGGAGGAAACATCACCAGTACTCCTGTAAAAAATCTCTGAAAGATACAGATCCTTTCAGAAACATCAAAACAATTCTGTGATCTAACGTAAAATATTAACAACCCTTCATACTCACAGATTCAACCTATGCCCAGACTTTCTAATGACTCACAATTTTCAAAGAGTTTGTTGAATTTAGGCTCCAAGGAATGCCCACTGGTTACCATGGGTTACTTGGTGGATACAGCTTCTAAATTTCTTAATCTGTGGATACTCTCTCCAGTCTGTGATTTATAGGTTGAAGGATGTGTGCAGATAACCGATTGGGGTCTATATTTTACGGGCTGTAGCCCATGGTTTCGTTTACAATGGTAGTACTCTAAACCAGGTGTGGTGGCACACATCTGCAATCCCAGAATTCAGGAGACTGAGGCAGGAGGACAGTGAGTCAAGAGCAGCTCAGGCTGTGTGGTAAGATCCTATCTCAAAAATAAGAGGCAGCAGAAACAAAAGCGACAGGAAGTGGTCTGGTCTTCGCCTATCTTTGCATTACTGAAAGTCTTCTGTGAAGAGAAACTTCCCTCACCAAGAAGTCTCTTTCTGCTACTGACATTCTTTTATTTTTATTCTTTTATATTTCTTTATTTATTTTAAGACAAGTTCTCACTATGTATCCCTGGCTCTTCTGGAATTCACTATGTGGACCAGGCTGGAGATCTGCCTGTCTCTACCTCCCGAGTGCTAGAATTAAAGGTATTTGCCACCACACCGGGCCAGGTCTTATTTTTAAAAAGCAAAGTATGTGCTTGACTCTGAGTTGATTCTCCTGTCTCTTGCTTAGGTACACAGAGAGCTTTCCATATGTACAACCATTATCCTTACCATGCCCTATAAATCCACCAGCTTTTACTACATGGGAACGGTGTGTGTGTGTTCATATGTATGTTTGCTCATGCGTGTGTGGGTGTGTTTGTGTGCATTGTGTTTACCTGTATTGCTTGGATGTGTCCCAGGGACCTCTCTGCCTAAGCTGTCATCACTGTCATCAGCCGTGCAGGCCAGTGGGCCCAGTTTGTTGTTGTTGGGTTTTTTGTTTGTTTGAATGTGAATTCTCAGGATTGAATTTGGATAATTATATGAGTACTTTACATCTGAGCTACCTCCATAGCCCCTGGCATTTTTTTTTTCAGGCTCTGCCCTTGCCTTGTTTTCCATGGTGATGTCACCACCAAGAGCCCCATGAGGCTACCATGCTCACGGCAGAGAGCAGCCTGCCTCCTCCTCACCCTGTGGTGGACGGACTCTGCTCTATGCTCTAACAAACTGGGTCTTGTTATTTATCCAGTTGGCTAATACATCAATGGCTGTGATGAATTTCTGGGCTATAGTAAGAATGTCTTTTAAAAGCAATAAAGAAAAAAATTAACAAACCCAGTGCCCCACCCTCCCCAAACCCCAGCCATCTTCTCACCCCAGGGCCCCAGTTGCTGTCCTGTCTCTTGCCTTCCGCAGGCCGCAGTTGGTGGACATTTGCCTCACATCCTTCATCCACATGTGAGCTGTGTTTTGTGGCCGCCCTCAGTGCCATAGGGCAGCATGTGGGTTTCTACTTCGTCACCCATGGCATCTGATTGATTCATTCTCCGAATCTGCAGTGGGAAAAGCAATTGCCAAGGTCTGGTGCGGAGGCTGCGACTTCTCGTCGGCCTTTCTTGAGCCCTAGGCCCTGCCTTCTGCCTTCTACACAAGAAAGCTCAGTGCTCGGCCTGACCACTCTCTCTCAGGCATCCATGAATTTTGAGTGATTTTGATGTAGACATGTTGGGGGATGTCTTTAAACACAAGCCATGGCTCCTGTGTCTCCCCCCACTTCTTTATTTCTTTTACAGTTTTTTAAGTGTACATGTGGTGTGTGTGTGTGTGTGTGTGTGTGTGTGTGTGTGTGTGTGTGTAGACCAGAGATTGACATCAGGTATTTTTCTGAATTGTTCTCTACCTTATATACTAAGGCAGGTTTTCACACTGGAGCCTCAAGCTCACAGATTCAGCTAGGCTGGCTAGTTAGCTTGTTCCAGGAATCCCTTGTTTCTACCTCCTGAGTTCCAAGATGGGTTCTGGAGTTGTGGACTCTGATCCTCACACTTGTGAGGCGAGCGCGTCACCAACTGAGCCATCTCTTCAGACCTCATCAGTTTCTTTGCGTAGGAGAAAGGCTACATTGAAGAACAATAGACCTCCAGAGTGATTCACTATGATGCCCAGGACACCTTATTTCAGGGGATAATTGATGACTCTTCAAACAGTCCAAGAACAGAGCCAGTTAGAGCTGTCCATCCCATCAGGCTTGCCTGGAGAGAGAAGTTGGCCCAACTGCATCCTAAAATACAAACAAAGGTGAAAGGAACAGGACCAGCAGTGTTCTTGCACCCAGACACACTCTCGGCTCCTCACACCCATCCCATCTCACTGTGTCTGGCAATCCTATTAGGCTAGGGCAGCCAGACACCAGCATCCCTTCCACACAGGTGGAGAAGCTTAGGATGGTACCAGGCTGCATCTGGGTGTTGTGCTACCTTCTAGCCAACGTCTTGGTTGCATGGGCAGTGGGTTCTGACCCTGTAGTCTTCTCATTGGATTATCTCACTTGGAACACAAGGCTCAAAACCCTTCCCCAAGTCAAACATAAAACTCTGCCCCTCTTGATGTGACACAGTGCTCAGAGGACTCACCAGTCACTCTGGCTTCACTCTCTGCTTCCTTGACTCTCCTGGTTTCTCTTTTCTCCCTTCCTCCTCCTTCTTCTCCTTCTCTTCTTCCATCTCTCCTTCTTCTCTCTTGCCTTCCTAGGCTATCAGAGCCTCTCTCATCTCCAGGTCCCCCCTTTCTCTCCCCCTCTCCCCCTTCTCTCACCACTTTCCTCATCTCTCTCTCTTTCTAGCTCTTCTTTTTCTTTGTCTTACCCACCCAAGAGTAAACACACACACACACACACACACACCACACACACACACACACACACACACACACACATCAATTTCTCTCTGGTTCTTGCTTCTACTTTTGGGTCTCTTCTTGGACAGCCATGATCCTACCTCTAGGTAGGTACACATGGCTTCTCTTGTCTCTTATGGCCTTGTTCAACTCTCATCTGTCACCTCCTGCAGTAGAGAATTCCTTGCCTAGGTTTTCTACTTGCAGATCAACCTAACTGATTCCCAGGATTAAATGTAAACCATGTGACTGCCACCCCTAGGCATCCTAAACACCACTCTTCAGGCATGTGGGGGTTACACAGACAAGTCAGTTGCTGGATTTTCTGAAGCAGCCCTGAGCATCCTTTGGCCTTTGAAACAATAAAACATCCTTCACTTGACCTTAGAGTCATACCCAGCATCTTAGTCATTTCATATGATTTGGAAGAATCATTAAGAGAACATAGACCCAATGATCTTTAGAAAAATAATAAGACAAAGAGAAAATGGCTCCTTCCTTTACGGTTACCCATGGAGATTCTCAAGGGCAGATACCTTTAAATCTCACTAAGTGGTTATCTCTCTGGTTTTGCCAAGAAACACACGCCAAATTGTTACTCGGCAAGTGCTGTGTGTGTCCAAGTACCTCCCCACTTCAGGGGCCTCAGACTAGGCAGGCAGTGGTGGACTCAGGGTGTTCCAAGTGGCATTTCAGCCCTCCTTCCCTGCCAGCCTTCCTTCCAACATTTCTCCATTTCATCTTCTTCTAATCAGCTAGATGAGCTCAGTGAAGAAATATAGTGACCAGGTTCCAAGGTCTCTGTCTAATTAAAAAGTGCTTGTGTCGGAGAGAATTTTAATTCCTAAGCATTATTCTGATGGGGTGAAGGGGGTGGGTCGGACTTTCAATAGATGATTTAAAATCCAGAGATTTAGTAAGACACTAAATAAAAAGGGGATGGCTGATTTGCAAATAAGATTTCTGAATGTGGCTTTGAAATAAAGACCCTGAATTTGGGTTTGAGAATCAGAGCTTACCCAGCTAACAGCAAACTTATTGTGTGTGCACGTGTGTGCTCGAGTGTGTGTGCTCGAGTGTGTGTGCTCGAGTGTGTGTGCATGTGAGGCCGGAGGTCACCATCTGCTTTCTTCCTTGGGAACTTTCCCCTTTAGTTTTAGAGACAGGATATCTCACTGAACCAGAACTCACCGATTTATCTGGACTGGCTGATCAGTGAGCCCCAGGGGTCCTCTTGCCTCTGCTTCCTAGCATGAGCTATGCCATGCTTCCTTTTTTTTTTTTTTTTAAATAAAACAAACAACCATGGGTACCAGGGATCCTAACTCCGGTCCTTATGTTCCCATTGGACGTACTTCACTGAGTTAAGTATCTCCCCAGGCCCCTCCTTTTCTGTGCTCTTGTAGGAGTTCCTCCTCCCCACTTAGTCAGAAAGTAACCATCCACTTTAAATCAGTTTGAGTAACATGGAAAGATGTAGCTGGAGGTGGTAGGATTGGAATGCATTTCCTTCCTCCACTTCCTGCATTTCAACAAATTCTGTTGCATATAAAATCCATTTTCTTTTTTCCGAGGCCTAGGGATATTCAGTTGTTCACCTGCATTTGTTGGAAAGGCCCTACCTTTGGATCTCCATTCGAGGATCTAGGGCTCTGCTCTGGCACCCTCCCACCGCCTTTCTAGATACTGGACTCTACAGGAAGTCTTAGAAGTCTCTACAGGAGCCTCAGTGTTCAAGCTTATTCATAAGTCCCCTTAGATCTTTGGGGTCCTTTGCTTTTCCATCTATATTCTGTCAGTTTCATAAATAGCTGGGTGAGAATCAGGAACTAGACAATACCCAACATGGGTGCTCAGTACTGTCTTCGAATACCCGGATCATGATCAGCAAAGCGGGAACCCCACATATATCCAGGCCTGGGAGTGGTGTTCAGAAAGTTAGGGACAATGCTACAATAGCTTTGGAGAAGCATTTGGCAATATGTTGAAAATGTTCACTAGATAGGCAATCACCCTGACACCCAGAAATTCCTTTTCATTTAGGTATTTATACAGAGAAATAAATATATGTCTACAGAAGTCCTGTTCCAAGTTTTCTTGTGAAAGATTTATTGATATCAGCCCAAACTAGGAATACCAGGGTCATCAAGATGGTTTACTAGAGAAAAAACATTTGCTGCCAAGTCTGAGAACTGGAGTTCGATCCCCAGAGAAAGAAGGACGAACTTCTACAAGTTGTCCTTTGACCTCTGCATATGTGCTCACACACACACACACACACACACACACACACACACACACACACACACACCTTAAAAATCCAAATAAACAAAGAATGTCCTACTGAGACATTCTACAGAAGATGAGTCTCAAAAACATTATGACGAGTGACAGAAGCCAGGTATAAAAACATGCATGTCACAAGATGATGATGACCTAGAACATGCAAAACATGCCTTTGTTGGTAGAAGTCAGAACAAGGATTCACAGGGGTTCAGGTTGGGTAATAGACTTGAGAAGAGGAATGAGGGGGCTGGAAAGATGGCTCAGCAGTTCAGAGCACTGGCTGCTCTTGCGGAGGCCTAGGTTTAGTTCCCAGCACCCACATCATGGTGGACAATCACCTGAAACTCCAGTTCCAGGGCATCTTACACCCTTTTCTGAACTCTGTGGGTACTGGGCACACTGGTGGTACGCATACACACATGAAGGCACAACACTTGCACATAGAAAAAATAAATGTCTTCGAAGAAGAAGAAGAAGAAGAAGAAGAAGAAGAAGAAGAAGAAGAAGAAGAAGAAAGAAGAAAAGAAAAGAAAAGAAAAAAAAAAGAAAGAAAGAAAGAAAGAAAGAAAGAAAGAAAGAAAGAGAAGGAGGAAAGGAGGAGGAGGAAGTGGAGGAGGAGGAGAAGGAGGGAGGAAAATTTCCAGAATAATGGAAATGTCTGTGTCTTGACAAGCATTTATCAGAACTAATGGAACATTATCATTAAGACATGTGGTTTGGGCCTGGGGAGGGGGCTCAGTCAATAAAGTGCTTGTCACATAAGCCTGAGTGCCTGAGTCTGATCCTCAGCAGCCGTGTAAACAGCTGAGCACAAGAACGAACGCCTGTAATCCCGATACTGAGAGGCAGAGCCAGGAAGATCCCTGGGACTTGCTGGCCAGCCAATCAGGGCCTTTGCAACAAATACTATGAACAACGGAAGGTTCCCAGGTCTCTGAAAAGACTCCTGAACATAAAACCTGGGTCCCAATCTCATGCCACATCTGGCAAATAACTGGCAATGGATTATGGACATGGGATTAAGAGCCCAGCTGCAAATGTCTCTTAGGAAAAATTATTCTAGTGATGTGGCCCAGTGAGTGGAGTACTTGCTTAACATGCATGAAGCCCTGGGTTCTAAACCCCAGTGCCACACAGACTGGGTGGTGTATGACACACACTCATAAGCCTAGCTCTCAAGGTTGGAGAATCAGAGGTTCAAGGTCATTTTCAGATGCATAGTGGGTTCCAGGCCACTCTGGAATACATGAGAGCCTGTCTCAAAAGGAAAAATATAGAAAAAGAAAATCTCTACCACCATAAGTTGGAGCAAGGATTTTTTAGGGAATGAAAGTTAGTAAATTCAATTTCATGTAAAAAAATATATAAATAAACAAAAACTCCTTTTTCTGCTCTTAAAAAGCTACCACTGAGCTCAGGGAAAGGCAAGCCACAAGCAAGGAGAAAGTATTTTCAAAACACATGTCTGGTAAAGGACTTATATCCAGAATATGCATCGTCACAGCCTGTATTCTCAGCATTAAGGAAGCTGAGGCAAGAGGATTATAGTTTGAAGCCAGTCATGTTACATAGTGAGGCCCTGCCCCCCAAAAGAAAAACGCCCAAATCTCTGCAAGCTCACTAAAATCAGCTTAGCTTTAAAAATTAAACAAAAGATTTAAATAGACAATAATAAAGATTACAAGGCAAGCAGAGTATTTTGAAAGCTATTTACATCATTAGTCATCAGGAAAGTGCAAATTAAAGTGTTTATTTGATTTCTTTTAATTTCACTTATTATTGCTATTGTGTGTGAGGTGTGCGCATGGTGTGGAGGGTGGAGGGTGCAGCTCAGAGGGTAACTTTCTGGAATTGGTTGTCTTTGTCTACAGTGGGACCGGAACTCAGGGGGTCAGGCTCACATGCAAGGCAAACGCCTTTACTCACAGGGTCATCTCGCTGACCCAGGAAATACACAGTGACATGTAGAGAAAATGGCTAAAATGAAAACACAGCACATCAGAAGCAAACAGTGGTAATCCCAGGTTTGGGAAGAACACAGAGTAACAAGAGTTCTCTCTCATTGCTGGTAGGAATGCAAAATGCTAGCACTACCTTGAAATGGAGTTGGCAGTTCCTTAAAAAGAAGTATGTATGAGTATAGCTATACCATGGAATATTACTCAGCAAAGCAAGTGTAGTGAGTGATCTCTAAACCTGTGCAGCAGTAGCCACACTATTATTGTGACTGTAGGCAAGAAATCAGGGCAGAGAATTACCGGGGGTGGGGGGGGGGGGGGGGGGGGTTGGTTTCAAAGGGCCAGGAAACTTTGGCCCACGATGGAAGGCATCCCTATCTGGTTGAGGCAGGATAAAAAGATAGGGAAGATGCTGGGGATAAAGAATGGGGGAAGGAGCCCCCACTGTGGAGTCTGGCTCAAAGTTCTTACCAGCTGAGAGGCCAGAGTCCAGCATAAACAACAACCACTGTGTGGGTTGTCAGTACAGAGACGACATTCCTTCTGCATACAGAGACGTGCTGAAACTGCAATGACCCAGATTAAAGCCTGAATGTATATGACCTTGTGCAGGTGCCCTCCTTCCCCCAGACATTTTCTGGGAATCTCAAACAAAATTGTTAACTTGGTGTACAGGGCAGATCTCCTACCTTCTTACCTCCTGTGATCTAGACCTTATCAGTTGCAATCTTGACTGGCCTCCTCAAGGACCACCCTGCAATCTCATTTAGGTTTCTCAGCCACCCTTTGAGAGAGAATAGCTTTGAGGCCCAGCAAAGTCCCATGTATGAATACTGTAAGGACCATGAAGTGTGACTTTCTCAGAGAGGTCCACACTCAAGCTCTCAAGTGGCTCTCACATTCTTCCCCAGTGTCTTTCTCTTAATTCTTATGTTTAAAATCTATACTAAGGGCTGGGCGTGGTGGGTCATGCCTTCAATACCAGCACTGGGAAGGCAGAGGCAGGCAGATCTCTGAGAGTTCCAGGATAACCAGGGCTACATAGTTATGCCTATTTCAAAACAAACAAAACAAAAACAACACATATACAAACCCTAAACAACAGCAGAACCCCAGACCAAAAACATCTGTATTAAAATATCCTAAATAAATGTCATCTTTGCTTAACATTGCCTAGTCCTAATTTTTTTTTTTTTTTTTTTTTTTTTTTTTTTTTTTTTTTTTTTTTTTTTTTGTGTGTGTGTGTGTGTAAGTTGAGGGCCTGGTTTTATTTGAGTCAAGGTGCCTCAAAAATTCAGGGAACTCCTCCTCAGGCTGTAGGAAATCATGGGAAGCTGTGTCTCTGTCCCCACCACCACTGACTTTAGCTATGGTGGTGTTTACTGGGTTGTGTGGAATTGTCTAGAATTAAAGAGCTGTTCTAATAAGGGGGAGCTTCAGCACCTGAAAGCCACAGCTTGCTAAGCCTACACACAAGGCCCTGGCCTGTGTAGCTTCCACCAGCCTGAAGAGCCTCTCTCTGGCTCCTTGCCTCTCTCTCCCTGCAGGGAAGCCACCATTTCTTGGAACCCATGAAATTCTTGGTCTGAATTTGGTCATTGGAGCTGCAATGGAGGCTCCTTTCTGGACAGGAGACTTCTTCTAGCAGATGGGCTCTTTGTTTTTGGTTCCTGACTCCCATCTTACTGCTCTACAGTCAGGGACTGCCCAAACCAAGAGATACCTTAAAAGTTCTCTCTCAAGGATGTGTTGATCAAAGGTGGTGAAATGTAAAACCGTCCTCCAAGGTCACACATGAGGTGGCCTGTGCTTTTTGAAGCAACCTTTGATGTTACAGAGCTGGGAACTTACAGGGGATCAAGAGGTGAAGAGGAGAAAGCCCCCCCCCAAAAAAAAAAACCCGCTTCCTAAGATAGCTCTCAAGGATGCCAGTCAATCCCACATCCGTTCCTCTTGATAAACCTGCCCCGTTGCTGGTATGTTCGAAGCATTGCCCTGTACAGCTAGGTGAATTACTGAGCAGCTTAGAGATAAATAGGGAGGTCGGGAGATTTTTGTTTGCTTACCCTCCCTCAGTCCTGCTGCTTGGTTGGTTGGAATGGAAGATTCCCTCGAAGTAGACAAGACAAAAAAGATCAGCTCAGCTAGTCTAGAAGAGGCTAGAGCAGTCTCTAGACACTGCTACTGAATTCCCTATCCAGTCTACAGTGCCCACTGCATGGCCCTCCAACCTAGCCAGCCATTAAACTCTCTCCAGCATAAACGGAGTCGTTCTATGGAGGCTCTGAGACCTTAGCCTATCATTTAGAATAGCGGCCCTCATCTGCCCGAGACTTCTGAGTGATTGCCTGTCGGATAAACTAGCTTTTACTGTAATGGTGACATTCCTGCCACCCATTCATCTTGCTGCATCTCTATGGGCAGAGATACCAGTGTCCTTCAGCATAATACATCTTAGGACTTCATCCTCCTAATGGCCAATAGGTCTTCCTTTATGAATAACACAGCTCAAGAGGCAAGAAGGCTTCCAGGAGGACATAGCGACATTGCAGTTAGTACACTGAGTGGGGCACAGAGACAGTGGTGAGCTCTGGGCCATGTAGTTTTGTATGCATGCAGCTACTCACTGTCTACCAATATATTCCTCCACAGCCTCTTCGTTAAACTTCTTTGTGATTGCAGGCGAGCGTACTGGTTGAACAGCCAGATGCCACTCTTGTAGGTGCCTAACATGCTAAAGAACAACCCAGGAGATAAGTGAACACCAATGGCAGTAAGGCCAAGCTGGGAGGGGATGCAATCCCTTGTGGAGGAAAGGATTATGGATCTTTCATGAACTTCTCTGTGACAGGCCAGTGCGAATGCATGTGAAGGTGGCTTCTTGCCTCTCATTGATGACTTGTTCATTCTTCTGGTAGTTTCTAGGGGTGTCAGTTAGTTATGCATCCTCAAGACTTCTGCTATTGTAAGTAGGGACTCTTGTGTAGTTAATGGACAACTTGCAACTGTAGTAACACAAGCTCAAAGAATGACAGTGTCCATCCTACATCCCTAGTGATGTGTGTGTGTGTGTGTGTGTGTGTGTGTGTGTGTGTGTGTGTGTGTGAGAGAGAGAGAGAGAGAGAGAGAGAGAGAGAGAGAGAGAGAGAGAGATGGGGAGGAGGTGGGCATTGAACCCTCTGAAATGAAGTTGCCATCGTCTCAAGTTATTCTCTCCTGTAACCACAGTGATATCAGGACACCCCTAAAATGAACTCCAAATCTAGGTGGATGGTTGGTGGGTAAGCACTTGTCCTATAAGCATGAGAACCTGAATTTGGACCCTCAGAAACCAACCACAAAAAGCTGGACATCAGGGAGCACATCTGTAATTCCAGCACTCCCATGATGAGATGGGAGGTGGAGACAAGAGAATCCTAGGAAGCTGGAGGGCCCTTTTGTCTGATGTATGCAGCTGTGAAGAAGAGACCCCACCTCAAACAAAGCGGAAGGTGAGAACAGACACAAAGTTGCCCTCTGATCTCTGTACACATGCTGGAGCTTGCATGTCTCTGCACTGGCTGAAGAGAGAAGAGAAAAAGAAAATTAACTCCAATTCTCCAGTATCATCAAGGGCCAGCCACGCACCCCAATGTTCCTAGTTGTTCTCAAATTGCTGATTGCAGATATTAGTATTATTATTTTTTGAATCGCAATCCAATCAACGTTCCTCAGCATTTGATTGTCTTGCCAGACTCTTCTCTGAAGGGCCATTGAGAACAGCCTGGACAGCTTGAGGACACCCACCCTCCCTCCCCAGAATCCAAGTACTGAGCAGGGAAGAAGAAAGCCAACCCCAGGCTCCAGCTCTGCTTGGGGAAGGGCGTCAGGTCAAAGTCAGCTGGCCCTCCAGGCAGTGGCCCCTGGGACCTGGGGCTCTGCAGTCTGTGCCAAGGGCGCTTCTCAGAACCTATGAAGCTCTGGTCATGGATCCACTAGTGGCCAGGATTCTCAGACTGGAGAGGGAGACACCCAGGATTCTATTTGACTGGGGCTGAAGACGGTTCCCTTCACGAATCAAGGAAGGGGGAATTGTTTGTTTTCCCTCTTGCCTCTGAGAGACATCTTGGATTAGGCTTCCTCTCCCTTGGTCTGTCAAAATACTTGGTGAGGATGCATCTCTCATCACTCCCAGATAAGCCCAGCTCCCTGCTCAGCACCATGGCTGCTGTAAGAAGGTATCTCTACATCATAGTGAAGTCTTGACATTGACAGGCCGTGGGCCCATGGATTACCTGTGCCTGCCTGCAGTAAACCTCTGCTGTTTACCAAAGGGAAGGGCAAGCTACACCAGGCAGGAGTCACCATGGGAAGCTCCCAGAGTAGACTGAGGTTCTAGGGAAGGGATCCTCAACATACGGCTTACCTCCTTGTCTCCCAAGAGGACACAGGACATTTGGGTAGGAAGCAGGGAGCCGTGCGGACCAACGAGCATACAGGAAGTAGAGTGGCAGCTGTCCTGGGCTGCTTGTCCCTTCCACAAAGGTGACACATGCCAGGCTCAACGTGAGACCCCACTTCTCCTCTCTTTCCTGAAGCCATCCCCACAGATGAGACCTGCAGAGCCCTTTGGAGGCTCCAGCCTTTCTGTTGATCTGCTGCTACGGTTCCACCACCTCTCACATGTTACCGACCTGTAAGCATCAATGCTTTACTGGGCATTCAGGTACCAGGAGGCACCCAAGTTCAAGGGCTCAGGCTGACATGCAGAAACCTTTAGTCAAAGGATGACAGGCTCCTCAGTCTACATGATCACAGCCCCTCTCTTCCACAGAAGAAGAGCTTAGGTTCAAAGTAGATCACCTTCATACAGCTAGGCACAGAGCAGGGCTGCTTCCCGCCTGCGCCTCCTCGGTACTTTTCTACCTGACACTGCTCCCTTTTGAGTTCCATGCTCAGTTCTGTCTCTCTGCAGGCCTCTGATTGTGCAGGGCTTCGACACAACGTAGGCAGTGTCGACATAAAAACACAGCTCTCACTTCAAAGGGAATAGGAGACAATTTATTCTGGAGCCAATACAAGTGGCTATGGCCCTGGAACACATACTCTGTTTCTCTCCAAATACTATGTTACAACATGGTAACAATTTCATAAAGTTTTTTTATATAGTAGCAGAAAAAAGAAACTCATAAATCAAAGTGCTTTTCAAACACGTTGGAGGAAGCACCAGCTAGGCAGATTATAGCAAAGTGGAGATGCCTCAGCTGCGGGCCCCTGGTGCTCTCCCATGACATTCTCAGCTTTTGAGTTGGTAGAAACTAGTTGTGTACATTCCCAAAGGATTTACCTAATAGTCACAAGGTAGGCAACAAGTGGCTGTTTGGGGCTAAGATAGCTTAAGATAGGTTACTGGTCCATGGCAATCTAGCTCTCCACAATCGACAGAAGTTCTAACCATCCAATCAGCTCTGTAGAATAATCCAAAAGGTACGCTATTTTCTCTCTGGGAACTTCAGTTTACACTGGACTTATAAAAACAGAAGTATACAAAGGGCTTTTTGGTGAGTGGCATCTGTCAATCCCATGGCAGGGAAGAGCCAAGCACAGTCAGAGTCAAAAGTGACATTGGCTGGGTCCCTCTTATAATACTGCTTAGCTCACCCAAAAATCTTGCCATAAACCAGAGGCTCAAAGACTTTTCTGCATGGTCCTGCCCCTACCCCAGCCTCAGGCTCTCACCCTTGTTTAAACATCTGCCTGTCCAGCTTGCCTGACAGCACCCACCAGTGACAAATTCTTTAGCTGATACTAAACTGATCATGGAGCAGCCTTGGGCTGTTTTCTTTAATTGATAGCAGCGAGTCCCTGGAGTACGGCCTCACAAGGTGTGTTAGCACTGCGCCCAGGGGAGAAGACAGATTCAATTTCAAGAGAATTATGCCATCCATTTCGATAGGGCAGACTGATAGTCTAGAATTCAGAGACACTGCTGATTTAATTTTGTCCCCTCAAACTCAACAGCCTCTTACCCAAGGCCCTGGCCAACTAGCCAGTCTTCAGGCTGATGGTGCAGCTCCACAGCCACATCTTCTGTAGCTTATTGTGCGTTCTGTTCCCCATAAGTTGACTCAACTTGGCCTTGATGCTCTGGAGATTTATGGTGTGGGAGCGAAAAGGACTCCTTCGAGCCAGAAGCTAAGTCTGTCTTGTTAATGCTGTGTACTGTTCACTAGCAGAATTCACAGGAAGGTTAGTTGGGTTAAGGCAACTGATTGATGGGTGACTTGTTCACACAGGACACAAAGCTGCTGGAGCTCTGTGATAAAGATGAACCAGAATCCTTAGTGGCTACCATGAAACAGTTGAGTTGGCTTCTCTTCTTTGGCATATGTGGGAGGGGGGTTCATGGTGGGAGCAGAGGGGCTTTACTCAGGTGCCATCCAACCTCTTTTTGAAGTAGTTCTTTCACTGGTCTAGAACCAACCAAGTAGGCAGGGCTGGTGACCATGTGCCACAGGGACTCTAGGACTCAATGTCTCCCCATCTCTCTAGCTCTCCAGCATTGAGATCACTAACAACACACACACACACACACACACACACACACACACACGCATGCACGCACGCACGCACGCACGCGCACAGAGAGAACTTTAAAATGAAACAAAAAAAAAAACATGGGTTCTGGAGATTGAATTCAGGTCCTCATGCATGCATGGCAAACACTACCAACTGAGATGTCTCTTCAGCTCCCTCCTTTATCCTGCAAGGATGCCTCTCTATATCTATCTATCTATCTATCTATCTATCTATCTATCTATCTATCTATCCATCTATCTATCTATCTATCACCTCACTTCCCAAGTATCTACCACATTCTTATCAGTGTTTCTCTGATACCCCTTTTTCTTTCTTTCTCTTATTTTTGAATTTTATCAGGAGGAAGAGCCTGCGGCAAGTCCGGGAAAACTGTGTTTGAAGTGTGGTGTGCTAGCGAGCTGGAAATGTGGGTCAATCAGTGGACGGAGGTGGCAGAAATTGCAGGCTGATTCTTCTGGCTCTGAGAACAAAGGCACAGCTCTTGAGTGTGATGAGAACATGAGTCTCTCCTG
This sequence comes from Peromyscus leucopus, assembly GCF_004664715.2. Taxonomy (NCBI): domain Eukaryota; kingdom Metazoa; phylum Chordata; class Mammalia; order Rodentia; family Cricetidae; genus Peromyscus; species Peromyscus leucopus. Next base: position 141,958,259 of record NC_051066.1, on the reverse strand, counting down.
GGATGAACCATCACCTGATGGAGCTCTGAGGGGGAGAAAATGATGCTTTGAGCTCTCAAAGCTCAGGCTGTCATTTCCACCCCCATCTCACATGCCTTCTGAGGTCTGAGCCTCTGGCCAAGCTGTTCTCTGAGAGAAGCCACCTGATGCTTTGTTCAGCCAAGACCACCCTCCATCCATCAGTGTGTCACAACACAGGACCCCCTCCCCACACTGGCAGTTCCCAGCAAGCTGTTAAGGGCTAATCATGCTACCAGGATCTGACTCTGGACCTCCCTCTTCCCAGTCCTCATCATCTCCAGGGAAGGACTTCAGAAGAGACACATAGAGTGAAGTTCAGGAGACAGGCAGAGTTTACCATGGAGTAAAGTAGAGTGCCCTCAAAGGATGAGAGTGGACAGGTGGCTAGGGGACCACTGTGTCTACCTACATGTTAGAGAGGTGTGGTCCCATTTCTAAATCTCTAGAACACACAACTTTCCTGAGAGACATTTTTCCTGTCCAGATGGTTGACAGACTCATTTGGACTTTGACTCTTAAAGGAGGGGACAATGATGTTTGTGTTCTTCATCAGAAAACCTCCAGCTAGATAGAAATCTTCTAAAGTTTAAGAACTAAAAGTTTAGCTGGGCAGCGATAGTGTATACATTTAATCGCTGAGTTCAAGGCCAGCCTGGTCTACAGAGTGAGTTCCAGGACAGCCAAGGCTACACAGAGAAACCCTGTCTCGAAAAATCAAGTAACTAAAGTTCTTTTTTAAAAGATTTCTTTAGTGTGTGTGTGTGTGTGTGTGTGTGTGTGTGTGTGTGTGTGTGTGTGTGTGTGTGAAAGAGAGAGAGAGAGGGACAGGGACAGGGACAAAGAGAGAATGAGAGAGGAGAGGAAGAGGGAGAGGTAGGAGGACGATATGATGCATGCCGTGGTGTTCCTTGGAGCCACAGGACAACTTCATGGAATCCGTTCTCCCCACCTGCCTTTAGCAGGTTTCTAGGAAGTTAAACTCGGGTCCTCAGGCTCTCAGGGAAAGTGCTTGTTACCTGTTCAGCCATCTTACCAGGTCTCTTATAGGTTTTAGCTAGCAGACTGTTATATAACTTTCTAGGTAGTTTGGATGCCGTGCTTCCATTCAGGGTCAGAGATGATTCAGGTCCCATTCAGTTGATCAAAAATGAAAGACTTTATTTTCAGTTCTTGGTTTTACATGCTGCTGCCAACAATAGAGGAATCCATCTCTAGTGGCTTCCAAGTCTGCTAACATCTAACCAGCTCCCTAACACGCATTGTCCACTTAATCCTTACATTGTATTAATGTACTTTAGCAGGGGAATATCTCATTACTCAGTCTGTAATCCCAAAGATATTATTAGTTAGGGTGAAAACTTAGAATGGGTTGACCTATAGTCATGTAGGAGATAAAATACACAAACATCATAGAGTACAGATGACCAAGAGTGATAGCAGGCTATTACCAGCTCAAGTCCCAAGTCCCTAGTTATCCAGTCTTCACCAAGAACTCCGAGCCCAGTCTCTCACGTGCATTGAAGTCATCTAGGGCCCCCTCACAACACACATCATGTCTTGTTGATCAGAAAGAGGCCATTCTATCCCTTCATTCTTATCTGGAACCCCTTGCACCATCTGGAACAGGATCTTGTCCACCACAATGGACCACGGGGAGGCTGTTGGGTACAGGGTCCCTTAGGAGCCAAAGCTGAATGGTTTCAGGGAATGAGGCAGGCCCTTAGACCAACAAAATGGCCAAGGCATTTGGCTGGTGGAGGAAGAAATGGCTTTCTCTATTTGTCTCCAATTGCCAGGACAGAGGAAATCAAAGCAAAGCACAGGGAAATTGCTGCTCTGTGGAGAGCCTGCAGGAGGCCTGCGATTTGGCTGGCAGTGAACTCCGCTTGGCTATAGGACGGCTGAAAGAAGGGCCTTCTTACAGGCGGAGGTGCTGTTATCCTGGCTCACGGAGGTGACCTGTTCCTCTGGTCTTAAAATGGGGACATTAAACTGATCCTTCCACCACCTCAGGAGCTAACAGAAAATGAATTTCTTCCCCTCAGGACTGAGGGTATAATGGAGGGGCCTTTTTGTCTAATGTGTTCGAAGGGTTTAAATTTGGAATCATGCTTTGAGTTGAAAATCTGAATCCCAGTGGAGGCTGCACAAAGCCCCTTCCCTTGTTCACAAAATGAAAGCCACCCCCCCACTGCCCACTGCCCCCCAGTCAAGTAGTGGTGTTTTTTTTTTGTTTTTTTTTGTTTTGTTTTTGGGTTGTTTTTTTTTTGTTGTTGTTGGTTGTTTTTGTTTTGTTTTGTTTTTTAATCAGGCCCTGCTGCTCTGGACATGGCTTCAGCAGTTATTCATTTTAAATGGCGTTTCTGCCTAACCATCATGAGAGTTCTCAGAAAACATGACTTCCCCAAAGGGCCAAGTGGCGCAAGGCGTGAAGCGCTCCATTTTTTATCAGATCTGCAGTAAATGCATTATCTTTCTAAAGTTGTTATTTTCAGATTGTACTGGGATCTCTCTTTCCAGTTGAGCGAGAGGGAGAACGCAACAGCATCTCTTGGCTCCCAGCTGCAGAGGTGGTGTCTCATCTGGCCGTTGATGTGCAGGGGTGATATACAGCCTCAGCTTCCTCATTGGCCGACACACTGTCTGAATTAGAGGCAAGACTGAGTTATGGTGCTTTTAAGAGAAGAGATTCCATTTTAGTACGCTCAAGTTCATGAACCATTAGGGCCGGTCTCCCACAGCAAAGTCTCTGGAGATCCCCCTGGGACAGAAATGCTTGTCAGCCTATATGCTGGGCTGAGTTGGCCACATGTAAAAACAGCGTATTATTTTAAACCGTTGATAAATTTCCTTTTCAGATTTTATGTGAGCTAATTACTTTGCCCAGAGGAATTATTTGTAGGATGTAGGGGAGTTAATAACTGCCCATGGGTTGGTTCTGATGTCTTGAACAGATGAATATATTTAAGGATGGCCCCTTTTCCAGACAGTCATCACCTTGATCCAAGGAGATGGATGCCCAGTCTTGGATTCCAGCTCTGTCCACATAATCTTAACACAGCAGAAATAAAGGAGAGATGGTGGTAGCCTTGGGCGACACATCCTTCCAGCAAGTTCCAGTGAGTGGGCAGTGGTACAGTAGCCTCAGCTGCCAAGAACAGATCTACCTTCCCCCATACAGAAGTCCAGCGTTGGAAGCCAGTTGGGGTCCATTCTCTAGGAAACATATGCTGTTGGCCCCATGAGGATTATGGCAAGGAAGCAGGCATAAGTGGTTCACGCTTACTGTGTGAGTCTGTCAGGACTGTTAGAAAGGCAAAGCCTGGGATGGTGACATGGCTGGATGTATAAGGCTGCTTGCTAGGAAAGCAAGAAAACCTGAGTCTAAACTCCAGCATCCATATCAAAGCCTGGTATGGCTGCTCATGCCCATAATCCTAGCATTGAGAAGGCAGAGGTAGCTAGATCTTGGGAGCTTGCTGGCCAGCCAGCTAGTCAAGAGTGTGGGATTTAGGCTCACCGCGCGCGCGCGCACACACACACACACACACACACACACACACACACACACACACACGAAGAATAAAAAACTTTGGGCTTGGGATATAGCTCAACAGTAGACTGCTTGCCCAGCACGAGTGCTGCCTGGGGTTTGATCCCAAGCACCCTGACTACAAAAGCAAAAATCAGAAGCAAAAGGCTTAGCTCATGCCCTTTGTGACAGTGGGGTGGCTGGCTGCTGCTGTCTGCCAGCGGCTGTCTCCACTGCTGCCATCAGTGGCGCGTGCGTTCTGGACCTGAAGATCCTGTGGCTAAGGAGATACATTGATTGCAAAGGGAAACAGAAGCAGACGAGTCCAGCGTGAAATCTCAACACTAATCCATCATTTCAATCTAGTTAGAGAGACAGTAACCCTATCATGACAGTGATCGCTTCTGCAGCCAGATGCTCTGGGGAGGAAGGAGGCTTCACTCATGGAACAATATGCCCACCAGGAGACCAAGACATCCAACATGCTTTTCAGGCCAGCTTGCCCTCCAACTCAGGCAAGAGAGTGTGTGTTTTCAAGTGACTCAGGAGGAGGCCGTTCCAGCCTCTTTGAGACCCATGGTGAGGACAAAGAGACACAAGGGGAGAGAGAGGCAGAAACAAATGCAATCAACTAGACCCCAAAAGGCCTTCCAAGCTCGTTCCTCTGATGAGGGCTCGGGTGCTAACACGCAAGAGACAAGCACTGGGGACAAGCTGTCCTTTGTCTTGCAGGCGTGTCCAGCACACACAAGCAGCAGAGGATAGCTAGTACTTGGTCCCAACACAAAATCAAACTCATAAAAACATTATGCGATTCTTTTTGTGTGTTCGAGGCTTGTAGATGGCAGCGTTGTGCTGTGTGGTCAGAAGGTTGCACAAGCTTGCTAGCTATGTCCAGTATCAACTTGTGCATAAAGGCTCACCTGTCTCTCACACACTGGCTAGGCTTTGCACGGCGAGAAGCCAGGGGAAGAGTTCTAACCAGATTTCCTGGGGTCTATAATAACAAATAGTTAATAACTGTTGCTTAGGAGGCCTGTTGTCATAGGTGCTTGGAGACCTTGAAGTAGTCACTCTCTCCTGAGAAGCAAGCTGCCCACCCCACCCCATCTGAATACCAGGGAAAGTGGGTGGAATCCTGAGGATGGAGGTCAGCTAGCGCCAGTGTGCATGATTCCCAGTGTCAAGGCCACATGGAAAACCAACCCGGAAATGGTTTTTATCTGGAGATGTTGGCCGGTCTTTTGACTATTTCAGGCCAAGGGAGTCTGAAGGAACCAGTTGCCCCCCTTTCTTCCCTAGGCGTGTGTCTGTTGTTACACTCTTATTATTTAGGGTCCCCTGCCCTTTACTGTGCACAGTTCATAGTAACTATTCAGAGAAACATGAAGGAAGACAAAGCATCTCCTGCATTGTTCCTCTTTTCTCCTGTCTTAAGGGATCCATTAAAAATATTCATTATTTTTATTTTTGGCAAAGCCAGAAGTACTTCAGGCAGACATGAGGAAGGCTGTCTCCCTGTTATAGTCCTTTATTCCAGGCGGCATTGACTTTTCCCGGAATGAGGAGCAAGAGCATCCAGCAAAATCCCGTTTGAGGTTGACTTTGATGTCCAGTGTCTAGATGCAACTTTCAACATCTTTTACATTCGCAAACCATCCCTAAGAGCTTTTCTCTTCTAAAAGGAAATTACTTGGAACAAATATGACATCGATTTTCCATCTCCCTTGATTAGTCTCATTCCGTCTGATTTTTATTATTTAAGGCTTACCGACAACGAGAATATACAGTTAGCAATGGTTCTAATTAAATTTTGTGACCTTTAAGAAAGCTAAGGAGGTCCTGGGCCTGCGACGTCTGAGACTGCCAAAGAGCAGGCTGGGATTTATAGCTCTCACATGATGCTTGGACAAACAGCACCCGTGTCTGCTCCCGGGATGAAGGAGCGGAGGGGTGGGGAGGGATCCCTGAGAGGAAGGGGGAAAGAGTGGTGCCGCTGTGGAGGTGCTGGCGACGTCGGAGTGGAGCCTCTGTGGTCACTTTGATCAACAGATGGTCAAATAAGGAACATTGGCGTCCAGTAACCCGGCTTTTGAGTGGGTCCTTTAACAACAAGTGGGCTGCGGGGGAGTGATGAGGTCATGGGTACATATAGGATGCACAGAGAGCCTTTTATCCTGGGGCTCAGAGCAAGGGTATGATGAAGGTGGTCCTCATGTGTGGACAGTGAGGTACTTGCTGAAGGGGTGATTTGTTAGTCTGAGATATTGGGAGGCATATGCATTTTTTCCAAGCCTGTTTTCCATAAGGGCTTTGGCTTTGGAACATACTGACCAACCCAGAGACAGATAGATAAATATGTGGTCTGTTGAGGGGCCAACGATTCCTGAGTGAGGCATGCATTTCAGTTAAGCTGAGACCCTGACAGAGAGTAAACATGAGCCAACACAAATTCAAAAGCCTTTCCTCTGTGGGCAGACCTTTCCGAACGTCTGGAATGAGGATCAGGTGATGGATATTAAAGCCTGCAGTGTACCCTTGGCCCCTCCAAAAATGCCCACAGAGTTAAATATGCTGAGGGTAGACCAAAATTCCCATGGTCCTATCAACATACCAACCTTGGACACATAGACACCCTACTGGGATGTAAGAAACATTTACAAAAATGTAAATGGAAAACAGACAGGCTTTTTGATCGATGACGCTTATATTTTTCTTTGGTATGATTCATGAGGTGAGAGGCTGGTAGTTCTAGAACCTGAAGTTGGGGCCAAGGCAGAGAATCCAGAGGAGTCCAGTTTACACAGCAACCTCATGGTATCTGAAAGAGAAAACCCATCCGAGGGAAGGGAAGGGGTTCCTGAATCAGAACAAGCACTCTGACACGCTCCCCCAGGGACAACAAGGGTAATGTAGCCCATGGATCTTAAGAAAAATTAAGACTAGAAGCAAAATCTAAGAAAATGTCTACCGGGCAGTAGCTTAGTTCCCAACAGTGCTTAGCCACATTCCCGCTGTGTGGCAAACCTTTCCTAGGAAATGGATGGTTTTGGAGGACCAGGTAGCACTATCCCTACCTCCCTGTGGTCTCTGTTTCCAGGAAGAGAAAGGCTCTAGGGCTAGAATGGAGCCTGTTGTTTTCAGGATTCTTCTCACCTTGAAAAACTCAGCAGGGGACTTGCTGGCTCTTGGGCTGTTGCTGACTCCGTGGGTTTGGGAAAGACAGGTGTCTGTCCACCTCAAATTGACAGTAATGGCACTTTGGCTGGTATTTTTCAAGGGTAGGCTGCCACACAGACCATCACTAAAAGATGGCAGTTAAATGATTTGTTAAAAGCGCCCCCACCCCCTCACCCCCACCCCTCACAACACCACCCCCCACCCCCCCCACCCCCCCACCCCCCGCTGCCTCCAGGAAGTGCCAGGGCCACCTTGTAAATAGCAGTGTTACTATCAGACTCTTAGACTGTTGTTAGAAGAAACAGGCTTCTTTTTTCCCCTGGACATAGCAGTTCTTCCAAGGCTTTCCCACCCATGATCTTGAAGAGTCCATTCCCACCCTCATCACCTGGAAGATCTTGGGCAACATAACCTTGAATCTGTTTCTCCATCTGCAGAGTGTGTAATAACGGTGAGGGTGAGTGCTCAGAGATGAAGGGAAGGGTCTCTTACCCATTTCTGTCTGGGGGCCCATCTACTTCACCCACAGTTCCCAGGTGAGGCACAAAGTCCATCCCATTCCTCAGTACTTGTTTGGCAAATGCCATGCGCTTTATCTGGGGGCTGTATGTGACAAATTAACCACAACAAAGAAACCCACGCACTGCTGGCGGTGTTTTCCCCTCTCTTCCTTCACAGATGGCCAGGCTGGCTTGCTTCTGTTGCTCATGGCAGAAAGCTGGCAAGTGACTCCTCAATGGTTTGTGTCTTCTCCCCACAGCAAGCACAACCGAAGGGCAGCTTTCTAGGGCCCAGTTCTCTTGGGTGCTGGGACAGGTGATGCTGGGCAATGCCATGGAGGCCCTGGGCGTGTTGAGCAGAACATGCCCACACCACAGTGGCCTTTCAGGTAGACAGATACCTGTGGTGGCTGGCTGTCAGTAGGGCAAGCCTTGCAGAAGGAGGAGGTGGCTTTCACTGACAACATCAGTTCAATGATTCCGTCCCAACAACTTTGAAAGTCACTGCGTAAGCTGATAGACAGTTTATGCTTGGCATTAGCTCCTGGCAGGGCCTGCTGATAACCTTGGTTATTTTTCTGGCCTCCTACCTTGCCACACACACTTTCCTACATGTTATGATTGAACCTTCAGAGAATCCCTGTGCTTAGCTTGGCTTCCTATGTCCAGAATTCCCAGTTCAGTCTTTAGAACACCAGCAAGGGAGCCCCTTCTGATTATAGTTGTCTTGAGACACAGATTACAGAGTTGAACGGCACCCTGTGTGAGGGCCTTGTTGAGTTTCATCTAACTTCTCTCTTCTCTTCTCTTTTCTTTCTTTCTTCTTCTTTTTTTTTTTTTCTTTTCAAGACAGGGTTCCCTTTGTAGTCCTGGCTATTCCAGAACTCACTCTGTAGACCAGGCTGGCCTTGAACTCAAAGATCTTCCTTCCTCATGCCTCCCAAGTGCTAGGATTAAAGGTGCCCACTACCACTGCCCAGCCTGTACCTCTCTTAAGGTAATAAAGACCTGAAGTTTGTCTGCAGGGGACAAAGGCCACACTGGGGGTATTCTGAGACTGGCATTCCCCCCAGACAGCAAAGGGCCACTCGACAGTCCTCTCAGGAAGAGAGCCCCTTGCCTGAAGACAGAGAATAAATAGGAAGAGCAATACAGAAATCCAGTTTCTGTCTAGGCCCCAGTGACAAATGAATGCCTGATGGTGGAACATGTTGCCCTGAGCCCCAATGAGGCTCCCTGCCTGGGAAGGACCATAGGTATAAAGGACACCCCATGAAATCTCAGTCTCTTTGAAGGTCAAGGCTGTGTTTTGTGGGCCAAGGACATTTATAAAGCTGTAAAAGGGATCATTTTTGCTAATGCCATGAAATTATATTCCGAGTTGAATAACAGTGGCCCCCGGTAGGTGCAGAAGTAATTTTCCTCAAGTGTGAAGCTTGGCTTTCAGAAAAGTTGGAGGCAGCTCCAGAGGATGTTGACCAGTCACCTTTTCTGTACAATTTTAGTCACGGGAGTTGTGACTTTGTGTGACCCTCTAAAAGGTCACCTAGGAGGAATAAATGAAGCAGGCCTCACATGAACACTTAATGGGAGTAGAACGAGTGGGAGGGACATTTGGCAAGAAATCATCTACACATCTATTCAGACGCCAGGTTGGGTGCTCTCCACACTGCCAGACCTTGTCTTAGTCACTGAGGGACAGAGACAAAGAGGACAGCTCAGATGGACAGGAGCCCATGGTGTGACGAAGAAATGTGACCACAGGAGGGTCATTCCATGCCAGGTGGCAATGAAGGTGTTTCTCAAGTGCTCATCTTCTCCTCAGCGTGGTGCTCAGCAATTGTTCATGGACTGGCTTGTTTGTGCTCCTTAGTTTCTCCGAAAGGGAGGGAGGTAGAGCATGTCCATTTTATACATGGGGAGACCATGCTTGACAGCTTATTGGCTTGCTTGCTTTTACCTCACCTCTGTATTCTGCTGGCTGGGTACCGTCATCCACAGGTGGTTGATCCAGCTTGGCGTGACCCCCTCCGTTGGCCCTTGCAGTATGCCAGACCCCCAGACAGTGGATGCACGTCCAGATGTTGCCAGGCAAGCTTTCTTTGGGACCGAGGCTCCACCTTCCTGGCTGTTCTCAACCGACTTCCCTTTTACCCATGAGAGAGAAGTCACAGTGGAGGACGGACACCTCTTCCAAGCCCAGACCCTTTCTATCTCCTGTTGATGTTTCCCTCTCTCCCAGGCCTTCTGTGTTTTCTCCAGTCCTATAACTGGGCCTGTCCACGTGGTCTCCCATTGCAGAGCACAGGGTGAGCCTCGAGCCTCGAGCCTCGCGCGTCTTCACACTTTTAACCCTGTTGACCCAGGACAGACCTCTCACAAGTCCTACTGCCCCAAAGAGTAGAGGCAACCATGACCCCCTTCCTGGACTCTGTATCTCACTCTTCTGCTTTCTAGACACCATCCTCTCTGTTCCTCCTTCATGGTGTGTGTAGCTCTGGGCCCCAGTTTCTAGTGCTTAAGAATGCTCTGACTATGCACAGCCAGACTCAGAACTCCCTTCACCTCAGCCGCCCCCATCCATGCTCTCAGTGTGGCCTTCACCCCAGTTCTTGTGCCACAAAGCTTCACTACCATCCAGGTCCTACTGCAAGGTCCAGGAGCTATTGGGTACCCATCTTTCTTCAGTCTTGTCCAGGGTGCTGCATGTCATGGCTTCCTTCTGGAATGTCTCCAGGTTCCCTCTTGTGCCCACAGCCCCCAGACAGCCCCCTTTCCCCACCCGCATCTACCAGTCTACTTTGATATTCATGTGGACCCCAGCTCATCTCATGCCTGCCTCTATCACTGTCTTAGTGACCCTCAGTGGCAGCATCAGCTCTGACTGGCTAGGATACCCATGGCAAACTGATCTCCTGTGTTCCTGGAAACACCGAGACGTCACTTGTGCCTGGCCTATGCATTCCCCAGGTTTCTTTGCCTGGAGAGATTCTTTATCATCCTGCCTCACTTCTGGGGAAGTCACCTCCAATCTGCCATAGGCATTGTGGGAAAAGTTGGTCCTAGACTCTGTGTCCTTCTTTAGGACTTCTGCACCCCACCTTGCCTGGGCCCCAACATAGACAAAACTTAGACCGATCCCTCCTTGGGTCTCTGCTGTTCAGGTCAAGGTCTAGAACACAACAGACTCTCCAGGTCTGGCAGTAGACTGGCTGAACAGCTTGCCATATTCTTCATTGATCATGCAGGAATAAATTTCAGGCCAGCACCAGCGATTGTGAATTCCAGGTGGGAAGAGTCTGGAATCAAAATTCATGAGGTTCATTTTTTTTTTTTTTTTAGAATGCCCTTTGATGCAAATGTAATCGATTGGTCATCAAAGGTTTTAAAAAATGATGTCTTTGGGGTCCAGAGAGGTCACAGGGATGATAATGCAAAGTTGTTGTGGGCCAGCCAGGAAGGAGGAAGGGACAGGCAAAGGATACTCCAGGGAGGGAAGAGATCTCTGCAGTCCTTTCTGCAGAAAGAGAGAAAGAAAGCGGCTGACTAAGACAAGAGTTATGATGGACATTCAACTTTGTTCTATCCCACTCATTCAGAAAACAGGAAGACCCATAGCTCCCTCAGAAGAGCTTCTAAAACATTGCCAGCCAGCAACTGGTTCCTTCCAAGGCAAGAATGATGTGTAAACCAGGTTTGACATTGGCACATTTTTCTTGCTCGGTGCGGCAGCCCAAATTGCTGTTCTTAGGTTACCAAGTTAAGCTAAGAGGTGTTATGTAGACACTCTGGGAGAGAAGGCAATTGGTTCTTTGAATTTGATTACTTGTTTGAAAATACTTTACTCAATAGAGAAATTGTGAGCGATTGAGCTGCTTTGCAAATCACATATATTTTTTTAAATGCATCTAGGGAGTGCCCGTTAAACGGAAAACCTTGTGGCTGAGTGCTCAGAAAAGTGAAAAATTGTTCCCTGTGTAGAGTTTGGAAAAACTGAGGGTGTTTTTTCTTCTTACTATTGGTTTTGCTCAAGGCAGAACTACATCTGCCCATCCAAGGCTGCCGGCTGTTCCTCCCCAACTTAGAAAGGCTTTCTTCTCTTCGCTCCCGTGTGTCCCGAGGGACTCTGTGGAGGTGCTACAGAGTTTGTGGGAGCCTGCTGCTCAATGAAGCTGATCTTCAGTGACCTTTGCTCTGCACCAGATGGCCATGGCTAGATGCTCTGCTGTCTTCCTGAACCTCCTACAGCCCCAGTCCTCTCAATGGCTCTCCCATTGCATCTCCTTTGTGGGCCATGCTTCTAGCACAAAGGTCCTCAGTGTAATGTTGAGGAGTACTGATACAAGGGGGAACTTCTCCAAGTCCATCTCCTGTCAGTAGACCCCAACCACAGACCAGGCCCTCTGTCTATCAACATCACATGATGTTGGGTCAGCATTGTCACATGTCCAGAGCTAGAGCTGAGGGATGCACTTGGAAGAAGAGACAGAGAATGCACACAGCTTTCCAACAGAGTGCTAGCTTTCGGCAGTCCTGAGGAGCAATTGACAGGACCTCTGTAACATGAGTCTTAAAAGGTCTTTTAATAAAAAACCTGGGGACAGATTCTGGGGTAAATGCTGAAAGATCAGAGAAGCAGAGTAAGCCACAGCCACCACCTCTTACCTCACTAACTCCTCAGCCTGAAAGACCTTTAGTTCCTGTCTCCTCAAGCCTTATATACCTTTCTTTGCCCAGCCATCACGTCCTGGGATGAAAGGCATGTGTGCTTCCCAAGCAAAGGCATGAAATATCAAGTGCTGGGATTAAAGGTGTGTGCCACCACAGCCTGGCTCTGTTTCTCTCCTAGACTGAGTTAATCTCATGTAGTCTAGGGTGGCTTTAAACTCACAGAGATCCAGGTGGATCTCTGCCTCCTGAGTGCTAGGATTAAAAGGTGTGTGCCACCACTGCCTGGCATCTATGTTTAATCTAGTGGCTTGTTCTGCCCTCTGATCTTCAGGCAAATTTTATTAGGGTATACAATATATTACCACATTCCCCCTCTTTTGTCTAAAATAATAAAAGATTATAACTAATATAAGAAAAACTATATACAGTAAGTATATACAATATATACAGTCAAGAATTACATTAACAATGTTCAGTATATTAACATTTGACAGATTCAGAGAAAATACTCCATTATTTATCCTATTTTAGTGAGTTCAAAATGTTGTACCTAATTCACTTTCTATCCTAACGTGTATTACCAACCAGAAACTATCTTTTGATGTCTTTCAAACTTATACACTTTACACCTCTTTCATGAGTTTCTTTTCTGAATTTGTTAACAAGGAAAACTATAACTACAACTATCTAGTCTTGAACTCCCTCAGAGACCCAAGAAGGAAGTAGTATTACCTAAGTAAACAGGAAGTGCAAACAAGCGACTTCCAAAAAATGTGAGAAATGACAGAAACAGCTGGCTGCTTGGACAGTCACCCAAGTTTCTTCTGCAACATTGAGGGCATCCATCTTTGGTCTACAGGTTTAGCATATCTGACAGACTCATCTGTGAAGCAGGGTTTGCTGAAGGGCTGTCCTACCTTGTCTTGGAAAGGTTTGGCAGTCCTTTCTTTTGTGCCCTACTTGCCCATTTGGACAGCATGCTGTCAGCAGTTGAGGCAAGGGCACTTTCTTGCCCAATGGCTAACTTGCCACAAAGAAAGTAAATTCCAAAAGGAGTTTCTTTGATGTCCATCATCTTCTGTGAAGTAGATTGGTGCTGCCAGGAGCAGACATATCTCATTGTCATTTAAAAAAAAAATAATCTATATTATTAAAATATCTTAAATGTCATATTCTGTAGATCTCTAAAGTGTTTGAAGATGATCTGTCTATCTAAAATATTATTTCTGTTTGACCTTAAAATATACCTAATGTGACTTACAAGTTTGATTGTAATGACTAACTACTAACTTACACTTCTTTATATTCTAATTAGTTGGTAATAATAACTTGTGAGGATTAGCAATTTACATTACATTGTTAAATTAACTGTATAGGTACAATACCTTGAACAAGATTAGAAATATATGTACAGTATTTTCTGACAAAAATAATCTCAAATTTGTATCAATATGCAAAATTTGTAAACAACATACCAAAATGCAAGTGTAATATATTTAAAACCACCAGCAGTTGTTTTTTTTAAAGTAGATTCAATAATCTACCTTTTAATCTTACATCTATATTCCTGTTTTTTCTTTTCAGAGTAGATTCAATAATCTACCCTTTTATCATATCATTTCTATACAATACATTTCTATATCATATCCCCCTTTCTTCTTTTAGAAAAAGATGGACTATGATCAATAACAATTTTTAACCAACACCTGAACAATGACAAACATCCATAATCCATTTTTTGGGGAATGTGGGCCTAGTTTTCTAGGCTACTTCCTGCCGATTAGGGGTGCTAATCTTATGACAACACAAAGAAAATTTAGGATTATGGTCAAGTGCTGATTGGAGTAGTCTGTGAGGCTGTATCATCTTAGCTAGCCATCTCAATATTGTCCTGGGCAGTCCAAAGCCGATCTTTGGGTAGTGTTTGTAAGCTTAATGGCATTGTTACTGCCCTGCTGGAATCATCATTGTGGGGTCCCATCATCTTTTTAGAGTCACTGTTAGACATGGTCATGGTTTACTGCAGAAAATCTTTTTCCTGGAACATTTTTTTCTGGATGATTTGTCCTTTTTCTTCAGATGTCTCATTTGTCCAGTGTTCTTTAGATCCCTTAGCTGGATGCCTTCATTCTCCTGAAAGACAAAAACAAAACCCTTTCCCAACCCTATCTTTGAGGAGGTTCTAAATCTAATCTTTATCATTTTTGATTTATGGTTTCTCCTGAATTTTTTGTTCTCTCTTCTATAGCTGTTCTGTCATCCAGAGCAGCGTGGTTTCTTACAATAAGCATTAGGTTCTTTAATTGCTCTGAGAAGGCATTTCCTCCAGGATGGCAGGAAAGGACTGAACTGAATTTGACATGGGGATCTGTAGAGGATTACCTTGACTATCCCTTGTTGATCTATATTCACTAATCCAATGTCTGCCCTTACCACACCTTCTGCATAATCCAGAAAGAAGGGGCATTCTACTGGGATTATTTCTAGTAAAAACATTGATTGTAGAAATGCCCTGTTTACAGTCCCTTTTTAGGTGACCATTTGATGTTTCAATTGTTCTTCAAACCTCTGGGAATCATCTCTCCTATCCAAGCATCATCATAATCACGAGATTCATGTATCTCAGATCCATTCCTCCAAGGGTGCTGATCTTGCCTTTAAGGGCCTAATTATCCCTTTGCATTGTGCATTAGCATTTTCAAAAGCCAGAGATTTAATTATTATCTGTCTGGCTTCTGAATTTGGTATCATTCTATTCACTGCTTCTTTGTAAGAAACCAGTGAAGGCTTCTTTTGGTCCCTGTATAACTTTTGTAAATGACTCAATTTTCTTTCCTACTTCTTCAATTTTGTCCCAAGCATTCAAGGCTGCCGTTTGGCATAACGCCAGGGTGTGATCATCATATAAAGATTGTCTTTGTATATCAACATAATCGCCTTCTCCAAGAAGTTGATTTTGGCAAATTTAAGTACCTCTAGCCCTACTCCATTGTCCAAAGGTCTTAGCCTCATCTTTCTACCAGGTCCTCCATTGTAACTGGGGACCAGCCTCTAAGTCTGCTATAACCAAATCTCTCCAGTCTTGAGGGACAATTCTATTACAAGTTGACCACGAGTTTAACATCTGCTTCATGAAAGATGAGTGGATGCCATATGAGACTATTGCTTCTTTGAATCTCCTCAAATCTAACATTTGCACAGGAGTCCTATAAGCTCTTACACAACCTTAAGGATATCTACCACTGGGTAGTTCCTGTAATGTTACTAGATAGATTAAGGTTGGTTGTTTGAAAGCCTTAGGCTGTTTCTCTGTAACCATATACTGCAATACTGAGATTGGTTCACCCTTAAATTCTTCTGTTTGAGTCTGAATATCTCTATGATCTGTTTTAACAAATTTTTCTAAAACTTTTATCTTGGCATTCATATTAGCCAACTTTTTAAATGATGAAACAATAATAACCAAACAAATAATATTTATAATTGACATTACATCTATCCCATCAACATTAATTATACTCTCATTTAATTGTTCCATTTTCAGACCATCATTTGTATTATTAAACATAGACCAAATTCATCCATTGTAAAAAATGTTTCCCATTTTATAATGTGGGAATGAACCTTTTTTTACTAATTCCTCCAGCTGACTCACTAAATCTGCTGACAATGAGGATTCAGATGATGGTGTGGCAACAGCCTAAGGAGGGGGCTCAGAGAAAGCCAGAACCCACCGGGAGAGGAGAGGAGTGAAAGAGCCCTCCATCTGCAGGGGATACGTGTGCAAAAGTGGCTAACTCCCATGGCTTTTGGAGCCCAAAATCCTATTGAGTCTGCTGCAGAGAGGCTGCAACAGAAACTTAGCCAGTGGGTTAGGGAGACTGGCCCAGGTGGGATGGAGATTCTGGCCAAGTACAGCTTGGGCCTGAGGCAAGGACGGCAAGGCCACAGGCAAGCAGCGTTTTTGTGAATTTGTGCCCCACAACCTGGATGCCAGATGTAACATGAATCTTAAAAGGTCTTTTAATAAAAAAACAAAAAACAAAAAAAAAACAAAAACCTGGGGACAGATTCTGGGGTGAACGCTGAAAGATCAGAGAAGCAGAGCAAGCCACAGCCACCATCTTTACCTCACCAGCTCCTCAGCCTGAAAGACCTCTAGTTCCTGTCTCCTCAAGCCTTATATACCTTTCTTTGCCCAGCCATCACGTCCTGAGATTAAAGGTATGTGTGCTTCACAAGCAAAGGCATGAGATCTCAAGTGCTGGGATTAAAGGTGTGTGCCACCACTGCCTGGCATCTATGTTTAATCTAGTGGCTTGTTCTGCCCTCTGATCTTCAGGCAAATTTTATTAGGGCACACAATGTATCATCACACCTCCTTGGTATCTCACACACAGTAGGCATTCAGAAATGCTTGTGGGCTTATACAATAGCTTTGGCCATGCATGCTTCTTTTAAAAAAGTTTTTTGGCATCATGGACATAATTTACCACTAGTCCTGTCTGATTCCAATGCAACATTTGTAACCTGAAGACAGCTCATCCCTGAAATTAATTAGAGCAAAGGATAAGTACCAGCCAGTGGGCTCTTTTTCCTGTCACACCATTTTTATAAGACCATCAGAATGAACTATGGCCCTCCCAAGCTGTCACTGCCCCTCCTCAAGAGCTCTAGCCAGGGAGGGAGGACGAGAAGTCTCCTGGCTCTGCTCCTTACTTGAGGATCACTAAAAGCAGCCCCAGGGGACAGGTCTTCCTCTGTCTAGTCTGGCTTTCTTTAGGCTCTGAGACTTAGCTTTGCAGAATCAAGCAAGGACATTTTTGTAAAGAAGAGTCCATGGCATTTCAGAGGAAGGGATACCCATTGAAAAGGCTGAGCTGTTTTAAAAGCCCAAGTGGAACTCCTAATCACACAGGAAACAGATCTGCTTTGATTTACTGCTATAGCCAGATGAAATTTGATCTTCCCAAAAGCTTTTCTGGAACACAACCCTTTGTTAATAAACGTGGCCAACACAGAGGGTTGGTTCTGCAGAGCCAACTGGCTCTTTCTCAGACATCCTTCATCAGAAGACACTGGAGGCCAGGTCTTATCCAAGAATGCAAAAAGAGGGGGACCCAGGGCCCTGATTGCTCTGCCTGGGTCCCCAGCTGGAGTCACAGCTCCTGCCTTCATGCTTGTGAGGGAAGGAGGATGCTCTTTGGTGGATAGGTGGCTTTCTCCCATCTGTACTCACACCTACATTAGTAATCCACCAACGCGCTCTTCCTCCATGAGGCCCTTGGTCATTATCAGGGTCAGCACAACCTCCTACTGCCTCTGAGTTTGTTCTCAGGATTTAAGCTCATCTTCCCTCCTTGATCTAAGCCTTCAAGGCTCTGCTACCATTTACAGCATAGCTTTCAGCTCCACACCACAGCTAGGGTCAGAGGAGGGCACACACTCCAGGGTCCGAGTCCTTCTTTCCAAACCAACCATTTTGAGAAGATGAAGTCAGGCTGGATTCTTAACTATCCTGAAAGAAAGTATTTACATTAGGACTTCTACAGTTGAACTCCCTTCTCAATTCTTATGGGCCAATGAACATGTCTTTTGCTTAAAGAGTTCGAGGGTCAAATCAGGAAGCTTTAAGATGATCCCTTCCCAACTTCTAATTTTATAGGCATTAAAAGTAAGGGGCCCAGGTCTAAGTCAAAATTTCATATGTGAATTTCACACAAGGCTCCCCCTGCTCTGAGAACAGGTGGAGTGTGTGTGTGTGTGTGTGTGTGTGTGTGTGTGTGTGTGTGTACCAGCTGTCAGTATGTGTGTGTGGACACCCATTGTCCATCCCCAAGGCCATGGCTACCTCTCTGCTTCCTTGCCCTCCTCCAGACCCTGGTACTTTGGTGCACAGCTGGCCACAGGCAGTCCTTGAGAGGTCCCTCTAGGCATAAAACTACTTATCTGGCTGAAAAACTTGTGCTTTTAGAAGTCTGGGAAGCAAGAATTCAGGGGTGGCACCCCAAAATAGCATCGGAGAAGCTTTGGGTAACATCGTACATTGAGCCATTCTCTCCCTTGGCTTGGCAAGTCAGCCTCCCCGTGTTTGGGAACCCATCAATATTAAAAGGAAGGGACTCTGCAGGGCCTTCCATTGCCAAAGGAAACAATGCCATTTTTTTGAGCATTTTCAGCATAAAAAGACAATCTCTTATACTCACTCCCTGGCGCCTCGCCTGTAAGGGAGGGCAAGCTGGAGAGCTGTCTTCATCGGCCTGCCATCCATCAAATTGATTTAGCGGGCAACAAACGTCAGGACAAATTACAAAGAGAGCTATTGCTCAAAGAAATTAAAAAAAAAAGGTGACCCGCCTTCAACAGTGTCATCTGGGGCCAGCTTACGGCTCTGTGGCAGTTTCTAGAGTGTTCTTTTCATCTCTAGCCTCTGCAGGCACCCATGTATTTCCTTCTAAGGGCGCAAGATTTGCCTGAGCACCTGGTGTTGTAGGGCCCACCTGAGGACCTCAGGCATTGCAGTGACTTGACCTTTCTGTCTCTTCTTTAGTTCTCCAAGTCACTCTCATAGTCAAACTTGCTTCGTGGTGTGGATTTTTTTTGCTCCAACCAAAACGCACTGTGGTGGCACCAGGTAAAGAAAAGCCATTTTCTTTGCCTCCTATACCTGAGGTTGAGGAGTACAGCCATACCCTTTGCCATCTTCTCCACCAGAAAGGTGCATCCACCTGGAGCCCCAGTCCATGCCCTGCGATGATGTCCTTTGCTGGTTCCTCATCATTTTGTGCATGTGTGTGCCTTTGTGAGTATGTGATCATGTGTATGCCTGTGTGTCCATGCACATGGAGGTCAGAGGTCAATGTTCTTCAGGATTGTTTCTGAAGACAGGGTCTCTCTGTGTCTTGCTTTGCAGCTTACTAGTCTCTACTAGGTGTCAAGTGAGTCACAGGGATATACCTAGTGCTAGAGTTACAAGCATATGGCATCAAGTTGGACACTTTATGTGGATTCTGGGCCTCAAACTCAGGTCCTTGTGCTATTAGGCAAGCACTTAACCAGCGGAGTCATCCTCCCAGTTCCAGTGAGCAGGGATTGGCCAAGATTAGCAACTGTCCCTCTTGTTAAGACAGGGAAACTGAGATACCTGGCTGCTGCTGGAGCCCCTTCTTTGCCCAAGGACATCACATGGTAGAGGCTGATGAATAAATATGTTTTTGCTGCTCGGTTCCCTAGTTGAATGTGTATTGGTCTGTTTGTAATTGCTGTTCTGAATTACCTGAGTGTGTGTAACTTTCTACATGATGTTTGTTTGGCTCATAGTTCTGGAAATGCAAGGTATCCAAAGCAAGGCTTCATCTAGTGATGGGTTTCTTGCTGGCAGCGTTCTGAGGTACTACAGGACATAGGAGAGTGAGACACTTAATGTGAGAGCTCATGCGTGAGTGTGTGTGTGTGTGTGTGTGTGTGTGTGTGTGTGTGTGTGTTAAGACCAACAATTCAATCATGAGACTGTGCTCTAATAACCCACGATCCCTAATTGTCTCCCTCCTAACACTAAGTCAGATGAACTGTCCCTACTCCCCCTTCACACTTCACAAATGGGGTTAAATTTCAATACACGAACTCTGGGATTCCAAACCATAGCTGAGCATTTCCTGTTGAAGTAAAGTTTTGAGTCTTCTAGTTTCCACCTTGTGCCCTGCTAAACTTCATGAGCATTGGAGCCAGAGTTAAATTCCTACCCAGCTCTTTGCAGTGACCAACTCCAACATAACAAATTCTTCCTTATCATCTGCTAGCATTCAGGGCTACCTCCAAGGCTTTCCTCTGTGGAGTTCCAGACATGGTCCTTTGAGATCAGAGACACTGAAGAGCAAGTTAACAGCCTGAGTCCACAGGGTGGAAGTTGAAAACACAGGGTACCAGTCCCTCCTTCCTAGCTTGAGGGAGGGAGGAGAGTGGATGCCAGCTGGTGAGCAGTGGTGTGTGTTTGTGGGGATCCCAGCTGAAGTCACTTCTTGAAGACTGCTCAGGGGAAGGCCTTCCTCACAGAATCTTCCCAGGAGTCTGTATGACCCAGGATCCAGAGGATGGAACCTACTGGAAATTTTTCCATTCATCCAAATGTCAGTAAGAAGATGCTGAAGAAACAGCCGAAGAAAGCCAGAAAGTTGGATGTTTTCAAGTAATGGAGAGGAAAAAAATCAAGGGAGAGACCTTCCCTTGGGAGCAATGCATGAGGGAATTGGGGAAACTGAGGAGAAGGGAGTCTGCCTCTTCATTTACAATGCTAGACTGCTGGTACAGTGGGAGGGGCAGCAGAGGACAAGGTCTGCTCCATGGATTTAGTCTACACACCATGGTGCCGGGAGCCAAATCTCAGCCGCTGTCCCAGGAGCATCATTCTTTCTTCTTGCTGATGTGCATATAGGACTGTGGGAGACCATGGGTTTGCCTCTGCTTTAGCCCAGGTAATTTTCAGCCTATACTTGCGTCTCAACTTTTGTCCATCCAGTCCTTTTTCTACCTAGCTGGTTGTCTTTGTGTCCACACAACCAAGCCCCCTTTCACATTCTAATCTTTCTGTTTATCTAACTATCCATCATTTCTTGACCCAACCACTCTTTCTTTCTTTCCTCTTCCTCTTTCTTCCTTCTTTGCTTCCTCTATCTACCCAAAACATCCAGACATCCATTCTTGTATCTGTCTATCCATGTATTTATCTATTCATCATCCAACTACTTACCTATATGCCTTCTTATCTACACACCTCTCTTCCTGCCCTTCCTCTTGCCCATCCATAGGATAGATGCCCTATATCTCAGATCATCAGACATGCCCAATGTTCTTTCTCATTCCCAGAGCTGTTTTACCCTCATGGCCACCCATGACATCCTTGTATAATGACCACCATTTGTCAGGCAAAGAACCTGGTGGTAGAGAACTGGCTTAATGACCCCTAAGGAGGATTTGAACCCAGTACCCATCCTGCCACACTATACTCTCTTCAGTCTACACCTGTTTTGTCTAGAATGAGACCTAGGGTCTGTAGCTGAGCTAGAGAAATTATGTTTGGCTGTAGTCATCAATTTTATGAAGATGGATATTCAGGATAGAGGGGAGCCAGCCCTTCCTCTGAAGGTTATTCCCCCACGCTGTGGTGGCTTTCTCCAGTGCTCTATGTAAATACAGAATAGGGAGAAAAGAATGTGTGTGTTGTCCCCAGCTAACCTATCAAGCCAAGATTCAGCTATGGCATCTTCCCAGGCTCTTCCAGCCAACACTGAAATATGCTTCAAAAGTGGGGTATGATCTTGCCCCCCTGTCTCCACAAGACCTTGCATATTGTCCCACCACCCAACATAGATTGCCTCTATGGACAGCACTACTCCAGCCAGGTGCTACTGTCTCCCCCCATGTTCCTGGAGGTGGTGTTTAAACTGCCATCACCTTCTTGGGGTGCTAGGCTTTGGTAAGTGAGAAGCCCAGGCCCACACTTCTCCTGGGACTGCTGAGCTCAGCACTCTCCTCCTGCGAGTCATTGCCCAGGACCCTGGATTCATGGAACTGCAGGTTTCCTTGGCTGCTGGGCAGAGGCGGGACGGCCATCAGTTATCCTTAATAACTGGGCAGACGACAGGACAGCGTTGCCCTCAGCATTCTTAATAGCACTGAGTGGTCACTCGCTCTTTTCAGAAGAGCAGTTCCACCAACTCTATTACCGAAATGGCTCTTGCCTTCCGTGCCCTGTCCAAACTGCTGCTGTGGTATTGTTTTATTGCTTCTCTGAAAAGCATCTACTAATTAAGGTGAAAGCCGGATACGAAGGGCTGGGGCAGTGGTCCAAAGAATCAGTCCTGCACTAAGCTGGCTGTGGGTGTCTTCTTGGGGCCTTTCAACTGTTGAATCCTCCATAGCTGGGGTTCCTGTCTCCTTTGAGACCTTTGAGCCTTGGAGCCCCCACGAATCAGGATATTTGATAGTCAGGACACAGCAGGGAGAAAAGACCTCACTGCCTAGAAATGGTCTCAGCATACTTATCTGCACACAGCACCAGAAGGATGGTGGACAAGGCAGAGTTCCCTCCAGCAAAGGGTCTTAGGGCCTTCTAGCCTGTGTCATGGCTTCAGGAATCTGCCGATGGCAGTCGTGGAACTCAAGGAACTGAGGACTCAATCTAGGAAACAGGACGTGCACAAACTCCAGTTCCAGGAAAGGGGGTCAAGCAGAGTTCAGGGGTACAAAATGGATAGCTATTCTGATGAAGGCGGGGTGGGGGTCGGGGGCTGATCCAGGTGATATAAGAACAAGCCCTTAAAGGCTAAATCAAAAATGAGACTGAGACAAAGACAAACAGAGTACGAGGGACAGAAAGACAGACAGACACAGAGAAACAAAGAAGCAGGCGTGGAAACACAGAGAGAAACAGAAAGTGCAACTAAAATTTGCCAGTAATTTTGGGAAGCAGGGAGAACACTTAATGCATAGAGATCAGTAGTATGAAGCCAGGGGCAATGGAAGAAAATGCCCACATCCAGGTCAAGGGTCAGAGACTGGAAATCCACACTAGTTGGTGTTTCTGCTATAGAGGGTAAGGGACTTGAAGATGGTAGGGAACAGGAGTCAGGGAGATTTTCTGTGGCCACATCCCAGCCCCAAGTCTCAGCTCCTTTCCCAATCCATTTCCTGACCTCAGTGGAAATACTGAGGCCCTACCAAGCTGTGCAGAGAAGCCCAAGGAGTGTCTATCAAGCCTCATAAACACCAGAGTGTGGGTTTTTGACAACCACCCGACACAGCCTTAGCTGTACAATTTCTGCCTCCTGACCATAGAGGGAGGTGTCTAGGACCATGAGGGAGATGTAAAGGTCTCAGCTGAGGAATGATGGCAGGCTTCAGGTGACATCAACCTGCCCCCTGTGCCTGGGGCTCCAAGTCCAGATTTAGGGTGTCAGAGACATAAACCTCTCCGACAGGTGGCCCCGGGGCCTCGTCAAAACTTCTCTCTAGTAAGAGCTATGACAATGGCCTCTCAGGGGCTCACCACTCCCCAGCTCTGCCTGACGAGCCTCCTGCCCATTACACAGTCCCCACTGGCCCCCTGAGAAGGATTTAAAGATCACCTTCATACTGAATTAGGAGCTAGGCGGCTGGGTGTCAGGACGGGTTGGTTTTGGTCCCCCCACTGCTGTGGCTTTGGCTGCTGAGCACACACAGCGGAGGGAAGAGAGACATTGGCCCTTTTGAGGGAATTCAGAAGGATCTAAAGTCCCCAGATTCTACCTGCTAGCCAACTCACCCAGGAAATAATGGATTCTCTTTTATGTTTCACCTCAAGTAGTAATTATTCTTGAAAAATCACTCTAGTTCCCCTCTGATTTGACCAGTTCAGTGAGCTCCCAAGAAACCTAGAAGGGTGAGTATGGATGCTTCCTTGTGCACTGGACAGTCAAGAATTCGCAGCCTTTTCTGGGTTTTCCAGGAGGAAGAACCTCAATTATGTAGCTGTGTCCAATCTAGTACCTGGGGAAGGATGTCTCTTTTGACCTGTCTGCCTCTCAGCCCAGGAGGGCCTCCCTATACGGATCCTCGGCCATTCCTTTTTGGTCTTGCTGAGAGGTGACCTTCGATGCATCTGGCTGTGGACTGCAAGACTGCAACAGTCAGGCAGAGGAAAATCTGCGCAAGGGTCCGGACACTCCTAAGAGTGTCAGCCCAAAGCCTTTGGACCACATGGAGTCAAGCATGGTTTTGAATGCAGCCCAACACAAAATTGCAAACGTGCTTAAAAACATTATAAGATTTTTTTTTGCTATTGTTTTTATACATGCATGTATGCTCACACATGCGTATGTGCATGTCCACTTGTGTTCAGATACATGTATGTATGTGGAGGCCAGAGGGCAATCATGGATGCTATCCTTAGAAATCGCAATCCACCTCTCCCAAGACAGAGTCTCTCAGTTATTTGGAATTCACCAAATAGGCTGGGCTACCTGGAAAAGGAGCCCCAGGACTCTGCCTTTTTAGCACTGGCATTACAAGTACTTCACAACACCTACAGTTTCTACATGGGTTGTGAGGTTGGGATTTAGGCCCTCAAGTTTATGAGGCACATTCTTTGCCATCTCCCCAGCCTGGGACATATAGATTTCCCAACCTATGGCTTCCTGTTTCATTTTATTGATGTTGGCTTGCAAAGAACAGAGTTCTTAACCTGATGAACAATGTGGCAATATTTCTTTTGTGCATGTGTGATTAATGGTTTTGGAATCCCAATAAAAGATTGGTGAATTTTTGCAAACCAAGAAGCAAAATGTTGCCACCCCCCATGGGTTACCCCGTGCACCCCCATTTGCCAACCCCCCAGTCCTAGGTTGACTGCCATCCCACCTCTCACATCAGTTATCTCTACCTGCTTTTAATCAGTCATTCTGCTTTGTTTTGGTGTGAGAGATAGAATGTCAGAACAAAACAAACAGTATTTGTTTTATTTCCAATTACACGGTTAGAAAGAACATGTTTTTAAAATGGGCTTTCTGGAGGGATAAATAATATGTTACTTCCTCCCAAATATTTTGACATTATGTTAATCGACTTTTGTTTATTACCTTCTTTTTGTCTGATGATTTATTTTGTGTTGTGTTGTGGGTTTTGTTGGGGAGCAATTTTGGAGCTTCAAATGGAGTGTATGATGCGATAATGATGTTAACTGAAGGCTGAGTAACAGCGCGGCATCGGAGAACTTTTTATTGAAGCAAAATTTGCATGAAAAATTTACAGATAAGTGTACAGTTTTATGAGTTTTGAGTTATGCAAATAGTCACGTAACCACAAATGTAATCAAGATAGATAACCTTTCTGTTTGCCAGAAGGTCCTCTCCTGCCTCTCCCAGTTCATAATCAGACTGTTCTAATTGTGGCCTCCATAGATCAATCTTCCCTGGTCCTCCATATACATGTAATCATAGAATAGACACTCATTTGCACAATGCATTTTTGAGATTCGCCTGTATTATTTTGCAGACTTGGTGAATGTTCTTTTTATGCTGGGTAAACCTCAGTGTGAATATATATGATTTATTCATTCTTCTGTTGACAGGCGTTAGATTGTCTCGGCTTTGTGCACACACACCCGTCCTCGCTTTCCTCGAATAAACTGCTCATCCTGGAGTTGTTTCATAACAGGGGAACTGTATGTTTAACTCTCTAAGAACCTTTTCTAAGGTGGCTGAATGGTCTTACACAGCGAGTTCCAGTTACTGCTGGTGTGTGGGAAGCTTGCTGCTCACAGGTGTGAAGTGGCATCTCATTGTGTTGACTGTTTGAATTTCCCTGAAGGCAAATGGCACTGAATGATTTCAAATGCACTTGTCCATTAGTGTGTCTGCTCGTGAGAAGTGTCTATTCAAGTCTTGTTCTCTTATTTGTGGCTGATTATTGAACTGTAGGGTTCTTTAAATATTGTGCATGAAGGTTCTTTGTCAGGCATGTGAATTACAAACCTCCTCCAAACCTGTGGCCTACCTTCTCCTTTTATTCCTGTTGGCTTTCCATGAATACGAGTTTAAAACTGGGTGTCTGGCCTGTCCATATTTCCCCCTTGTGACTAACATTCTTGGGGTCCTCAATAGAAATTTTAGCCTATCTCAATGTCAAGACAATCCTCTATGTGGTGAGCTGGAGGCTTTGCCATTCAGGGTTTTCACGGTGGGTCTATGATACAACCGTCTTAAACTGACTTTAGTGTGTCAATATGAAGTGGGAGTCACTCAGTATTTTATAAATACTTTTTTGCCTAGTTTTTTGGCTCATTTTCTTCAAAAGACTTTCTTCTCAAGTAGTCACGACACCTTTGTGAAAATGGGTTCACTGCATAGAAGACAGCAGCCTCTGGCATCACCACCCTAACTCACGCTCTCTGCTCATCTGTGATGGAGGACCACATCCATTTGATCATGGCACCCAGTAAGTTCCAGGTCACTGAGCTCCCTTTAAATTGTCCTCATCTCCATTTATATTTTAGAAACAGCTGTCTCTTCTGTGAGCATTCCTGGTGACATTTGGATTGGATTTGTGGGCAAACTGTGAAAACAAAGTTCTGCTGGGTTTGGTGACCCCACTTGTGATCTTAGCACTTAGGAGGCTGAGGCAGGAAGATTGAGAGTTTGAGGCCAGGCTGGGCTACAGGGTGAGTGAGCCTCTATCTCAAAAAGCAAACAATCACTCAGTTAAATCAGGGGAGAATGTGCCTGGTAATAGCATTAGACCCAGATCAAATGCTTATTTGCCATTTATATCTCCTGACAATGCATTCTGCATTTCTATACACAGATCTTACATAGCTTTAAAGTTACATATAAGTAGTTTGGCTTTAATACTGTTTATAAATAGACTTCTTTTTCAAAATTTCATCTCCCATTATTTTCTACTGGAATAAAAAATACAATTGATTTTATACATTTACTTTGTATACCATGATCTTGTTAATTTGGTTACTCATCAGGACTCGGGTCACTCTTGTGTATCCTGTAGAGATTTCCATGTAAATAGTCACAGTGTCTATAAGTACATAGGCTTTTAGCTTTTCTTTTTTTTTTTTTTTTAAGACTTTAAACATTTTTTTTTAAAACGATGCATTGCTGTCTGTAGGTATTTGCATGTAAGTGTTGGTGCCTGTGGAGGCCATTAAGATGGCATTGAAGTCATGGGTGGCAACCCAGTGTGGGTGCTGGGAACTGAACCTGAGTCCTCTGCAAGAGCAGCACAAACTTTTAAGCACTGAGCCATCTCTCCAGTCCTGAACCTTTCTTTTCAATCTTTATATGGTTTTAATTTTTCTTGTCTTATTACACTAGCTAGAATTTCAGTACAGTGATGAACGGGAATGATGCATAAAGATATCCTTGACTTGGCCCCAGGCTTAGGATGAAAGACTCCAGAGTTTCAACAATAAATATATTTAGAATTTTTATTAAATGTCTCATCAGATTAAAGAAGTTTTCCCAACCAAGTTTGCTGAGAATTTTGGTCATGAATGGGCACTTGAAGCCAAGAGTGATTGTTCAAGCCTGACACTTTTTTTGTACCTTTTGAAATGGTCATATGGTTTTGCTCATTCATTTTGCTCATAGGTAGCCTGGGGAAGTAGGCCAGTTAGTAGGAGTGCTTGCCTGGCATGTGCAAAGCCCTGGGTTTGATCCTCAGCAACTACAGGTGTGGTGATTCAAGCCTGTAATCAGAGCACTCTGGAGAGAAGCAAGAGGATCAGAAGCTCCAGGCCATCCTCACACTCAAGTCTGAAGCTAGCCTGGGATACATGAGACCTGTCTCTAAGCAAACAAAGTTTTCTTCTTATGGTAAATTGGATTGGCTAACTTTTGAATGCCATGCCATCTGTGACTTCTTTGAGGAGAATACAATAACTATGTATTATAGTTGTATCACTTGATTCAGTTTGCTAATGTTATGTTAGGGATTTTTATGAGAGGAGCTGATCATGCTTGGTTTGGGGATCTAAATTATACTGATTTTCTAAGATGACCAAGAAATCCATTCTCCTAATTTTCTGAGTAAACTTGTCTTAAAGTTGTATCTTTCATTCTTTATGTTTTTAATAATACTCACCAGCAAAACACTTTGGGGCTATAATTTTCTTGTAAAGATTCAATAGCAAATTCAAGGACTTCAATAAATTCTGAATATCTTCTTTAGTGTTGGTAAGTTGTGTACACCGAAGAGTTTTCCTACTTCATCTAAATAGTTGAGTTTATTGGCATAGAATGTCTTATTATTCTCTTGTATTGACATCTGTAAGGTCTATAGTAATGTCTCCTCTTTAATGTCTGATGTTGGCAACTTGTTTCCCCCATTTTTCTTGAGTGATCCTGCCAGAGATTTATGGAGATATCCTTGGCATATAACAAATGCCACATGGATAAAATATATGATTTGATAAATACTGGTTGTTTTCTTTCTATTTTGCTGCTGTGATAAAACACTCTGACCAAAAGAAATTTGAGAAGGAAATGTCTATTTGGCTTACACTGCCAGGTCAACAGTCCATCACTGAGGAAAGCCAGTGTTCAAGTACAAGCTGAATCAGAAGTTATGGAGGAACACTGCTTTCTGTCTTGCTCTCTGGTGGTTCATAAGCTGATGCTTAGCTAGCTGTCTTATACATCCCAGGATGACCTGCCTAGGAATAGTTCCACCCACAGGAGACTCTCTTGCAACAATTAACAACCAAGACAATCCCCACAGACATGCCAATCCAGTCTAGGTTTTCCATCCTATGACTCTGGGCTGTGTCAAATTGACAATCTCAGCTAACTACAATACTGACATACTATAAATGCTGATAGCTGAGAAGCTAACACCACAATCAAGATAATGAACATTGATATTACCCAGGATTCCATTCTTCCTCCCACCATTTCCCTATATCTATTGATTTAATCTCTGGAAATATGGATTTGCACTTCCTAAAAATTTGTATGGATAAAACCACATAGTATGTATTGTATGATCATTGTCTGTCTTCTTTCACCCAGCCTATTGATTTGGGATTCGCCCACATTGTTACATGCATTGTGAGGAGTTTAATAGTATTATATTATAAAGAAATATCAAAATTTGGGACTAGAGAGATGGGTCAATGGTTAAGGGCAATGGCTCCTCTTCCAGGGGACCTGAGTTCAGTTCCCAGTACACAGATGGTGGTTCACAACCATCTGTAACTCCAGTTCCAGGAGATCCAATACATTTTTCAGCTTCTGCAGGCCCCAAGTATGCATATGGAATGCAGATACACATATAGGCAAAATATACATAAAATAAAAATAATAAAGTTAAAAAGAAGATGTACCAATATTTGCTTCTTCAACTGTCTTATAATGAGAGTTGTTACAGTCTCCAGGTTTTTCCCCCCACAATAAATAAAATTGTTATTCATATGTAAGAACTTATATGGTTATGTTTTCATATCTCTTGGGCAAATATTAATGCCTTGCAATAGATTCACTCTGTTTATGGAAGACTGTTGTTTAAGTTTTGTTAGATTTTTTTTTTTTTTAATGTGCATGAGTTTGATTGCATGGATGTAGACACACCTTGTGTGTGCAGTGCCCCTGAAAGCCAAAAAGGATGTAAGATTCCTTGGAACCAAAGTTAGAGATGGTTATGGGCTGCCACGCGCTTCTGATGACTGAACTTGGGCCCTCTGCAAGAGCAGCCGGTGCTCTCAACTGCTAAGTCATGTCTCCAGGCCCTTGTTTAACTTACACGACTACAGATTTCTATCCAACTATTTTCAAAGTAATTAAAATTTCAAATTCTCATGAGCAATGTGTGAAGTTTCAGTGCCTCCCATATTATCAACATTTTACGGTTAAAAATGTCATTTTAGTAGGTATGTAATAGTATTATTTGGCAGTTTTAATTTTACAACTGCCTATCGATGAATGACGCCAAGCAGCTTCTCATCCACGTCTCTGACATCTATTCATGTTCTTCAGTGGCCTACTCAAATATTTAAGCTAAGTTAAAATAGCCTGCTTTTTTTTTTTTTTTTTAATTAATGAAGGGTCGGAGGCCTTCATAGTGTGACTAGAAAGCACTTCCGGGGGTTGGAAAGCTAGCTGGCTTAGCAGCCAGAGAAGTTGCTGTTCTTGCAGAGAACCCAGTGCCTGCATCTGAACCCTTGTAGCACCAGCTCCAGGGAACCAGGGAACCAGTGCACATACACACATGCAGGCAGACGCACATAATGAGCAAATCTTTTTTAAAAGGGCTTTCTCGGTTGTCTGTTTCTCAAATATTTTCTACTAGATTGAGGACTGCTTTGGCCTTTTCTTTCTTATTTTTAAATATTATTTTTTTGAAAATTTCATTAAGTATGTAATCCATCTTCAACTTCCCCCAACTCCCCTTTTGGTTCCCTCTTTAATATATTATCCTTCCAGCTTTAAGTCCTCTCTTAAAGAATATTTTATGATGTACTGAGTCCAATCAGTGCAGCTCATATGCACTTCCTGTGGGGTTAGCCACTAAGGTGTGGACAACTACCAGTGGCCATCTCTCAGAGAAAATGACTCTCCCTTCTTGTGGCAGCTGCCAACCGACAATAACTCCTCAGCTGGGAACCTCTCCTCCTCCATGTTGGAATTTTAAATTTTACTTTAATTATTTTAAAGTCTGTGTGTGTGTGTGTGTGTGTGTGTGTGCGTGCGCGCACGCACGCGTGGGCACACGTGCATGTTGGTGCAGATGCCCACAGAGGCTAGAGAGGCATCAGGTTCCCCTAGAGCTGGAATTACAGGTGGATATGAGTCACCATTTGAATTCTGAAAAACAAGCTCAGGTCCTCTGTGAGACTAACAAATGCTCCTAATTTGCTGAGTCACTGCTATAGCTCCATGCTGGAATTTTTAATTGGCTTGATCTTGTGCAAGTAAGCACAGTTGCCATGAGTTCGTGTGCCTAACATCCACGTTATTGTTGTCCAGAGGACAACATCTAGCAGCCTTCCTCTCCGCCCTCCAGCTCTTACACACTTCCCATCCCTGCCTCCATGCTGCGCCCTGAGTCTTGGGAGAGATGGTTGATGCAGATGTCCTATCTATGGCTGAGCACTCAAAGTTTCTTATTTTCAACAATTTGACGGGATCTGAGTTCCTACATTAACCACTACCCACTACAATAAGAAGAGTCTCTGCCCAAGGTTGAGAGATGCACACATCTATGGATGGAAACATAAATATTTAGAAGGCAGTTTGATAATATGACCGTTTAGCAAAACAATGTAGAAGAGTTCTCCCTTAGGACCCATGGCTTCCCTAGCCATGGATTTGAACCATGTTTACAATACCAGGTGCAAATTCCCTCCCGTGGCACAGGCCTCAAAGCCAATCAAGAGAACAACTGGTTACTATCAAGAACAGTCTTGCTGCTATCATACCACTGGGCACATAGTGCGGGGAGGTTGGTTTGGTTGCATGGAGGGTCCACTGCTGGGTAAGACCATCTGTTTTTCTCCCCCCAGCAGCACGGATAGCACCTTCCAGCACGGTGGAAGCTAGCCAGCGGGGAGAGCTTTCTGGTCAGCTGAGGTTGGTTTCTCTGTGTTGCGGTGTCTCCGGCAATAGGGTCTCACCATATGCTTATGATGGGCAAACCAGAAGCAATGGCCACAGTCTATGTTAGTTCGGTGCCTTTGGGGCCTCCTGGACCCATAATTTAGAGTGAGGTATCCCATGCCTGGCACTGGGAGTTTTCTTTAAAAGTCCTCTGTCCTTTGAGAGCGACATTGTCCACCCACGTGGGTACCTTTACCCAAAGGATTTGTTGTACTTCTAGTTAACTCAGAAACTGCTGGGGTGAGCCGGGCGGTGGTGGCGCACGCCTTTAATCCCAGCACTCAGGAGGCAGAGGCAGGAGGATCTCTGTGAGTTCAAGGCCAGCCTGGGCTACCAAGTGAGTTCCAGGAAAGGCGCAAAGCTACATAGAGAAACCCTGTCTCGAAAAACCAAAAAAAAAAAAAGAAAAAAAAAAGAAAATTGCTCTCACCCTGCTTCAACCTTTAGCTCCCAGCAGCCTCTGGCTGCTCTTTTACGACACACCTGTCCTACTCTCCCCTCGGAGAATTTTCACTTGAGTTCTGAGATCATAGGTTCCTGTGTGACTTTTCTTGCACACTTCATGCTGGCTAAGACTTCTGCCTTTCCAGGTCCCTGTCCCCATCACTCCACAGCCAGCCAGAGCCCTTGTGGCCACAGTGCCCCCCTGCCCTGCTTTCATTTCATCTGTATCCTACGGTCGCCCTTCCTAAATGCATGTCTGACTTCCTGGCTTCTACATGGACTCCAGCATAAACACACACAACAAAAGATTTGAATCCAGGACCTACATATGCGAAGGAACATGTGGGGTTTGTGTTTGGGAGCCTGGGTGACCTTGCTTAGTATAATTTTTTTTTCCAGTTCCATCCATTTACCTGAAAATTTCATTATTTCACTTTTCATTACATCTGAGCAGCACTCGGCTGTACATACATGCTGTCTCTCCATTATCCTTCCATCAGTTGATGGGTATCTGAGCTGCCTCCATTTCCTCGCCACTGTGACTAGAACAGCAATCAACACAGACGAGCGAGTGTCTCTGGGTCGGATATTAAGTCCTTTGAATGTGGGCCCAAGAGTGGTACAGCTGGGTCACACAGCAATTCTATTTCCGGTGTTTTGAGAAACCGCCAGACTGACTTCCAAAGTGGCTGCGCTGGTTTGCACATCCACCAACCGTGTATAAATGTTCCCCCTTCTCCATTTCCACACCAGCATTTCTTGTTATTTGTATTCTGACTGGGTGAGATAGAATCTTGAAGTGGTTTTAATTTGTGTTTCCCTGATGGCTGAGGATGCCAAGCACTTTTTGTTTCCTAGACATTTGCATTCTTTTCTGTGAGGATTTTCTGTTCAATTTCATAATAACTGAGTTGTTTGTTTTCCTATATACATGTATATTGTATATTCTAGATACTAATCCTGTCAGATGTGTAGCTGGTAAAGATTTTCTTCCACCTGCGGGCTGCTCTTCTCTTGCTTGACATTTTCCTTTGTGGCACAGAAGCTTTTTCGCTTTCCTGAGATCCTGTTTGACAACTGCCTTATTTCCTGTACTACTGGGGTCTGCCTCAGAAAGTCCTTCTCTGTGCCTCTCAGGTGACATGAACTCCCTATTTGTTTTTCTAGAAGTTTCAGAGTTTCAGGTCTGATTTGGTGTCCTTGATCCTTTTGCAGTGAGTTTTGAGCAGGGTGAATGTTCACCGTCACCTTCAGTGTCTGCCTGCTGACACCAGGCTTTGCCAGCCCCATTAGTTGAAACTGTCATCTCTTCTCCAATGTGTATATTTTTGTGTGGCATCTTTGCCAAAGATCAGGTGACTGTATGCGTCTGAAGTTGTGTCTGGGTCCCCTCTTCTATGCCATGGACCTATGAGTCTGACTTTATATGGGTGGCATGCTGTCTTCAGCTCTGTGGTGCTGTAGTTTAGCTTGAAGTCAGGTTTGTAGACACTGCCTTTAGTATTCTTTTTGCTCAGGAGCACTCTAGTTATTCCTGGTCCTTTGTGTCTCCACATACATTTTGAGATTCCCGCCCCCACCTAGTCTGTGAAGAAAGACCTTGGCATTTAGAGAGGACTGATATCGATTCTGAAGATTTCGTTTGAAAAGATGGCCATTTTCACAATGTTAATTTGTCCAAGGCCAAGCATGGGAGTCTTTCCCTCACCCGGTGTCCTCCGTGGGAGTCCTCCCCTCACCCGGTGTCCTCCGTGGGAGTCCTCCCCTCACCCAGTGTCCTCCGTGGGAGTCCTCCCCTCACCCAACATCCTCCATGGGAGTCTTCCCCTCACCCAGTGTCCTCCTCAGTCTCTTTAGTTACTGTCTCAGTGTTTGCACTGTAGAGCTTTTTGGAATTGTTTCAATTTATTCCTGGATGTATGCGTGCCTCTGTGTGTGTGTGTGTGCATGTGTGTGCCTGTGTGTGTGTGTGTGTGCATGTGTGTGCCTGTGTGTGTGTGTGCATGTGTGTGCCTGTGTGTGTGTGTGTGTATGTGTGTGTGTGTGAGTGTATGTGTGTCTGTATGTTGTGTTCCCTAATTTCCATTTCACTTTGTTTTTCACTGGTACACGGAAAGGCCACCGACTTTGTGTTGATTTTGTTTCCTGCCACTTTGCGACAAGTATTCATCAGCTCTGAAAGGTTTTTTGGTGGAGTCTTCAGGTTTTCTTATGTATGGAATTATATCATCAGCAATTAGGGAATAATTGATTTCTTCTTGTCTCTTTGCACCCCCTTTTCCCTCCCCCATCTGCATTCCTCTCATTTCCTTCTCTTGTCTTATTACTCTAAGATTTCAGACATGATGTTGAACAGGGGTAGAGAAAGTGGACAAGCTTGTCTCTTCCTTAACTGGGATGTTTTGGGTTTTTCTGTATTAAAGATGGGGTTGGAAACAGGATTGTCATAGATAGCCTTTATTATGGTTTGCTATGGTCCCTCTGTCCCTAGTTTCTCATGCCTCTTACCAGGGAGGGGCACTGGATTTTGTCAAAGGCCTTTTCTGTATCTAAGGATATGATCCTGTTATGTCTATCTCAGTGAATTTATATGATAAATAATATTGATTGAATTAATGTACATTGAACTATTACTGCATCCCTGGAGTAAAGCTGTCTTGGTCCTTAGGAACGATCTTTTCTGATGTGATCTTGAATTCGGCTTGTCTGTATTTTATTTAGAATTGTTGCATTTTGTTCAGCAGGGAGACCAGTCTATAGTTTTCTCTTTTGTGTGTGATGTCTTTATCTGGCTCAGTTATCAGGGTAATACTGGCTCCATGAAGGGAGTTTGAATGTCCTCTGCCTGTCTCTTTGTAAGGAATAATTTAAGTCATAGTGGTGTCAGTTCTTCTTTGAAGTTCTCAGAGTTCTGTGGTAAATCTGTGTGGCCCTGGGCTCTTTCTAGATGGAAGACTATGGCTGCTTCAGTCTCATTACTGGGTATGGATCTGTTTAATGTATGTATTGCATCTTGCTTTAACTTTGGTATTTTGCACACATCTAGAAATTTATCCACTTCTTTTAGATTTTTCCAGTTTAGTAGAATAGAGGATTTTGGTGGGTTTTGCTTGGTTTTTGTTGTTGGTTTTGTTTGTTGTTTGTTTGAGACAGGATCACACTATGTAGCC
Organism: Peromyscus leucopus; assembly: GCF_004664715.2. Classification (NCBI taxonomy): domain Eukaryota; kingdom Metazoa; phylum Chordata; class Mammalia; order Rodentia; family Cricetidae; genus Peromyscus; species Peromyscus leucopus. Next base: position 141,923,605 of record NC_051066.1, on the reverse strand, counting down.
CGGCCAGCCTGATACTTGCTATGTACACCATTTTGGCCTCAAATTCCTAAGAGAGCTGCCTGCCTCTGTCTCCTGAGTGCTGGGATTAAAAGGCAGGAGCCCCCAGATCCTGACTTGGGGGATAGGTTTAAGGTATAAAACTCTGATTTTCTTAATTTCGTGGTAGCTGTTGTAATATTTCCCTTTTCAGCTCTAATTTCATTAACTTGGAACTTCTTTCTTTAATTTGTTTAAATTGGCTAAGGATTTGTCAATCTCACTTATTATTTCAAAGAAGCAACTGTGTTCCATTGACTCTTTGTGTCGTGGTTGTTCAATTGCTTCTACTTCACTAGTTTTAGCCCTGATTTGGATTATCCCTTCCCATCTACTGCTTTTTAAGGAATCATATTACTTACCTAAAATGGTGTAAACATTTTAAAGTTTTTAATTATTTCTTTTATTTTTGAGATTATCTTATAATTAAACCATCTCCCTCTCCCCTTTCTTCTCTTCAAACCCTCCCTATACCTGTTCTAGTTTTCTTTCCAATTCAGAACTCATCAATTGATTATCTAATTGACAGACAACCCTGATGGTCAACCCTGAAATATATATATATAAACAATTATACAGACTGAGCAGGTTGTATTTATGTATTTAGGAACACACATCCCACCACTCACCTCCACCACCACACCACCACCACCACCACCACCACCACCCACCACCACCACCACCTCCCCCCCACCACCACCACCACCTCCACCACCACCACCACCACCAACCACCCACCACCACCACCACCTCCACCACCACCACCTCCACCACCACCACCCCCCCCCCCCCCCCCCCCCCCCCCCCCCCCCCCCCCCCCCCCCCCCCCCCCCCTCCACCACCACCACCACCACCACCTCCACCACCACCACCACCACCACCACCACCTCCACCACCCCCCCACCACCACCACCACCTCCACCACCACCCACCACCACCACCTCCACCACCCCCCCCCCCCCCCCCCCCCCCCCCCCCCCCCCCCCCCCCCCACCACCACCTCCACCACCTCCACCACCCACCACCACCCACCACCACCACCTCCACCACCACCACCACCACCTCCACCACCACCACCACCACCTCCACCCCCCCCCCCCCCCCCCCCCCCCCCCCACCCCCCCCCCCCCCCCCCCCACCACCACCACCTCCACCCACCACCACCCCCACCCCCCCCCCCCCCCCCCCCCCCCCCCCCCCCCCCCCCCCCCCCCCACCCCCCCACCCCCCCCACCACCCCCACCACCACCACCACCTCCACCACCACCACCCCCATCACCACCACCACCACCCCACCACCTCCACCACCACCACCCCCATCACCACCACCACCACCAACCACCTCCACCTCCACCACCATCCACCACCACCACCACCACAACTGTAACAGTAATTAACAATCTTGGTCATTGATATCTCTCAGTATCAACTGTCTCAATTCCCCAATAAAAAGACACAAACTAACAGAATGGGTGTGAAAACAGGATCCATCCTTCTGCTGCATACAAATGAACCTAAAAAGCAAGCTGGTGTGGCAGTTTTGTTTGATGGTTTGGGTTTTTTGTTATTGTTTTTGTTTTGTTTTGTTTTGTTTTAAGATAGGGTCTCTCTGTGAATCTTTGGCTGCCCTGGAACTCAATCTGTAGACCAGCCTGGCTTCAAACTTACAAATATCCACCTGTCCCTGCCTCCTGAGTGTTGGGATTAAAGGCGTGTGCCACCACCATCCCGCTTGGTGTAGCCATTGTAATATCTAAAAAAATAGACTTCAAACCAAAATTAATCAAAGGAGATGGGGAAGAACACTATTCATATTCATCAAGGGAAAAAATCCACCAAGATGACATTTCAGTTCTTAGCATCTGTACCCCAAACACAACGGTATCCACTTTTGTAAAAGAAACACTAACTAGTACAGTTTAAATAACATATTGACCTTCACACACAGATAATGAGAGACATCAATACCCCATTCTCACCAATAGACAGGTCATCCAGACAAAAACTAAACAGAGAAATACTGGAGCTGACAGACGTTATAAACCAAATGGGCCCGACAGATACTTACAGAAGATTTCACCCAAACACAAAAGAATATATGTTTTTCTCTGCAGCTCATGGAACTTTCTCCAAAATTGACCACATACTTGGATATAAAGCAAGTCTCAACAGATATAAGAAAATTGAAATAACTCCCTGCATCCTATCAGACCACCATGGGTTAAAGTTGAATATCAACAACAGCAGAAACAACAGAAAGCTCACAAACTCATGGGAACTGAACAACTCTCTACTGAATGAAAAATGGGTCCAGATGGAAATAAAGAAAGAAATGAAAGACTTTCTAGAATCCAATGGAAATGAATACACAACATATCCAAACTTATGGGACACAATGAAAACAGTGCTAAGAGGAAAGTTCATAACAGTGAATGCCTTCATGAAGAAATTGGAGAGATCTCACACTAGCAACTTAACAGCACACCTGAAAGCTCTAGTACAAAAAGAAGTAAGCACACATGAGGAGTAGACAGCAAGAAATAATCACACTGAGGGCTAAGATCAATACAATAGAAACAAAGAGAACAATACAAAGAACCAATGAAACAAAGAGTTGGTTCTTTGAGAAAATCAACAAGATAGACAAACCCTTATCCAAATTAACTAAAAGGCAGAGAGAGAATATCCAAGTTAACAAAATCAGAAATGAAAAGGAGGACATAACAACAGACACCAAGGAAATCCAGATAATCATACTTTAAAAATCTATACTCCACAAAATCAGAAAATCTAAAAGAAATGGATAATTTTTTTGATAGGTAACACTTACCAAAGTAAATCAAGATCAGACAAACAATTTAAATAGATCTATAACCCCTAAGGAAATAGAAGCAGTCATTAAAAGTCTCTCAACCACAAAAAAAATAATAAAGCTCAAGGCCAGATTTTAGAATTCTACCAGTCTTTCAAAGAAGAGTTAATGCCAATAACCCTCAAATTATTCCACAAAATAGAAACATTGATAAATTAATTTTATGAGGCCAAGTTACCCTGACCCAAAACCACATTAAGACTCAACAAAAAAAGAGAATTGCAAACCAATTTCCCTTATGAACACAGATGTAAAAATACTCAATAGTTCTTGCAAACTTAATCCAAAACACATCAAAAAGATCATCCACCATGATCAAATAGGCAATCCCTATTAAATCCAAACACAATACCTTACAGATCTTGAAAGGATAATTCTAATCTTCATATGGAAAAGCAAAACAAAACAAAATAAACCTAGGATAGCTAAAACAATCCTGTACAATAAAAAAAAAAAAAAAAAAAAACCCTGCTGGAGGTATCACCACCCCTGATTCCAAGCTGCACTACAGAGCTATAGTAATAAAAACCTTATGATACTGGCATAAAACCAGACATGCTGATCAATGGAATCAAACTGAAGACTCTCAAGTGGTTGGGAAATATTTAAAACGATGTTCGATTCCTTAGGGCTTATAGATCTATTTAAATTGTTTGTCTGATCCTGATTTACTTTGGTAAGTGTTACCTATCAAGAAAATTATCCATTTCTTTTAGATTTTCTGATTTTGTGGAGTATAGATTTTTAAAGTATGATTATCTGGATTTCCTTGGTGTCTGTTGTTATGTCCTCCTTTTCATTTCTGATTTTATTAACTTGGATATTTTCTCTCTGCCTTTTAGTTAATTTGGATAAGGGTTTGTCTATCTTGTTGATTTTCTCAAAGAACCAATCCATAAATCCACACACGTATGGACACCTGATTTTTGATAAAGAAGCCAGAAATACACAATGGAAAAAAGAAAGCATCTAAAACAAATGGTCAGCACTGGTCTAACTGGATGTCAGCATGTAGAAGAATGCAAATAGATCCATGTCTATCACTCTGTACAAAACTCAAGTCCAAGTGGATCAAAGACCTCAACATAAATCCAGATACATTGAACCTGATAGAAGGGAAAGTGGGGATAGTCTTTAATACATTGTCACAGGAGACAACTTCCTAAATAGGACACCAATATTGTAGGCACTGAGATTGACAATTAATTAATGGGACCTCATGAAACTGAAAAGCTTCTGTAAGACAAAGGACACCATCAATAGGACAAAGAAGCAGCCCTACAGAATGGGAAAAGATTTTTTTTACCAACTCCATATTTGATAGAGGGCTAATATTCAAAATATATAAAGAACTCAAGAAACTAGTTATCAAAAAGCCAAGTAATCCAATTAAAAAGCAGGGTATAGAGAATTCTCAACAGAAGACTCTCAAGTGGCAGAGAAACACTAATAACAATGTTCAACATCCTGAGCCATCAGGGAAATATAAATCAAAACTACTTTAAGATTCCATCTTACATATGTCAGAATGGCTAAGATCAATAACACAAGTGACAGCTCGTGCTGGAGAGGATGTGGAGCAAGAGGAACACTCCTCCATTGCTGGTGTTAGTGCAAATTTGTATAGGCACTTTGAGAATCAAATGGCAGTTTCTCAGAAAATTGAGAATCAATCTACCTCAAGACCCAGCTATACCACTCTTGGGCATATACCCAAAGGATGCTCCATCCTGCCACAAGGACACTTGCTCAACTATGTTCATAGCAGCTTTATTTGTAATAGCCAGAAACTGGAAATAATCTAGATGGATAAAGAAAATGTGGTACATTTATACAATGGAGTATTACTCAGCTGTTTAAAACAAACAAAAACAAAACAAATCAAAAACCCAAACAATCAAAACCAGACATCATAAAATTTGCAGGCAAATGGATACAACTAGAAAAAAATCATTCTGAGTGAGGTAGCCCAGACCCAGAAAGGCAAATAAGGTATGTACTCATTTATAAGTGGACATTAGCTGTCATGTAAATGATAATCAAGCTACAATCCACAGACCAGAGAGGTTAGGTAAAAGGAGGGTGCTTGTGGGGGCGTGCATGGATCTCCCTGGGAAGTGGAAATAGAATAGATTTTGCAGGTAGCCTGGGGGTTGGATGGATGGGAGTGGGGGGGACCAGGTGTGTTGGGGGGGAGATAGGGTGGAGGGAGAGAGTCCTGGGAGAGACAGCTGGAATTGGGGGACATTTGGAGGGCAGCATGGAAATCTAGTGGACTTGAAATTCCCTGGAATCTATGAGGGAGACCCTAGCAAGGACCCCTAGTAATGGAGAATATGGAGTTTGAACTAGCAGTCTTTTGTAGTCAGGCAAGTCTACCAGGGGAGGGCTGGGGTTGCATTCAGTTTAGTTGTTGGCCAAGGGTGTCCCTTGGAGACCCCTAAACAACCCAGGCTGATGCTAAGACAGTTTTCACTCTGAAAACTGACAGTGGTGCCCCATTGTCAAGGACAACTGTAACATGAATTCCTAAATGGTCTTTTAATAAAAATTCCCAGGCTTGATATTGGGGTAAATGCTGAAAGATCAGAGAGACAAAGGAACAAGTCACAGCCATCACCTCTTACCTCACCAACTCTTCAGCCTGAAAAAACAACAACAACAAAAAAACAAAAACCTCTAGTTCCTGTCTCCTTATGCCTTATATACCTTTCTCTGCCCAGCCATCACTTCCTGGGACTAAAGGCCTGTGTGCTTCCCAAGTAAAGGCATGAGATCTCAAGTGCTGGGATTAAAGGTGTGTGCCACCACTTCCTGGCTCTGTTTCGCTCCTAGACTGAGTCAATATCATGTAGCTCAGTGTGGCCTTAAACTCACAGAGATCCAAACAGATCTCTGCCTCCTGAGTGCTAGGATTAAAGGAATGTGCCACCACTGCCTGACCTCTGTGAATCGAGTGACTTGTCCTGTTCTCTGATCTTTAGGCAAATTTTATTAGAGTACACAATATATCATCACATATAACATCTACACAGCTCATTGAACATAGAGAGTTTGAGCTGGTGCCCGCGTGGATTCTTCATTCCTATGTTCTAGTCTCTTTGGTGCAAGGAGATACTCTACAGACTACCAAAAGAGAAACCTGGACACCAACCCAACCACAAAACCCTCAATCTACAATCTGTCCCGCCTACAAGATGTGCTGGGGCAATGGTGGCTCAGAACTTGTGGGAGTGGTCAACTCCAATGTCTGGTTTGGTTTAACTTGAAGCCCACTCCATGAGAGGGAGCCCATGCCTGACACTGCCTTGATGGTCAGGAACCAGTGACTGGATAGCCCAGAGACCTAGGGTGGAACCAAACACTACTGGTCAAAACTAAACAAACAAATAAAAGCAATGAAATGATTCCTAACGCTATTCTGTTATACTCCTAGATTTGTTTTTTGTCCACTTGGCATCAGAGAGGTTTCCTCCAGCAGCAGACAGGAGTGGGTGCAGAGACCCCCAGCCAGGCATTGCACACAGAGAGAGTCTATCTAAATTGGCGGTCTCTACCTGGTCTCTCCCCTTGGAGCTTGGGAAACCCCAAGGAAGAGGGGGTGGAAAAATTGTAGGAGTCAGAGGGGTTGGATGACCCCAGGAGAACACAGCCCACTGAATCAACTGAGCAGGGCTCCCATGGGCTCACAGAGACCGAAGTGGCAAGCATGGGGCCTGCATGGTCTGCACCAGGTCCCCTGTTATGGCTGTTAGCTTGGTGTCTCTGTGGGACTCCTAACAGTGGGAGCAGATATATCTCTGGCTCTTTTGCCTGCGCTTGGGACTCTTTTCCTCCTACTGGGTTGCCTTGTCCAGCCTCAACATGAGGGCTTTTGTCTTATGTTATTATAACTTGTTTTGTCATGTTTGGTTGTTGTCTCTTAGAGGCTTGCTCCTTCCTGATGAGAAACAAAGGCAGAGTGGATCTGGGAGAGAGGGGAGATGTTGGGGATGCTGGGAGTGGAAGGAGAGGACATTGTTTTATGTATTGTATGAGAGAAGAATCTATTTTCAATAAAAAGATACTAATTTGAGGTCCCACAAAAAATTTATATAGGTTCTTAGCACTATAAACTTATATCTTAGAACCACCTCCATGGTGATCCATAGGCCTTGTTGCACTGTGTTTTCATGTTCATTCAACTCTAGAAATTATCTTTTTTGTTGTTGTTCTTCATATTTCTTCTGTGATTCATTTATCATTCAGTTTTGTGTTGTTTAGTTTCCATTAATTTGTGTATTTTCTGTAGTTTCTATTGATGCTGACATCTAGCTTTATTCTATTGTGGTCTTATAGAACATAGCACATTATTTCAATTTTCCTGTATTTGCTTTGTGTCCTAATATGGGATCAGTTTTGGAGGAAGTTCCGTTGATTGTTGAGAAGAATATATATTCTGCAGTGTTAGGGAGGGATGTTCTGTAGATATATGTTAGGTCCATTTGATTTATGATACAATTTAACTTCCATGTTTTCTGTTAGAGTTTTGTCCAGCTGACCTGATAAGAGTTGGGTATTGAACCCACCATCACTGTGTTGGGATTAATATGTGGTTTTGGACCTAGTAGTATTTGTTGCAAATGGGTACACCTGTATGAAGTTCATAAATCTTCAGAATTGTGAAATTCTCTTGGTTCCTGTCATGAATATGCAGTGACTTATCTTTCCTGACTAGTTCTAGTTTGAACTCTACTTTGTCAGATATCTGAATAGTGTTTGTTTCCTGGTTCCATGTGGAATACTGTTTCCCACTCTGACTCTAAGGCTGTCATTGAGATTGAGGTGTGTTTCTTGGAGGCAGCAAAAGGACTCTGTTTTCAAATCCTATCTGCTAGTCTGTGTCTTTTTGTTGGAGAATTGGAGATAATTAACATTCAGAGATATTACTGACATGCATGTATTAATTCTGTCATTTTGTTGATTTTTGTGGTGTTTTCTTAAAGATCTTAGATCGATTACCCTGGTACTGTAGGGATATAATCTGGGTGAACTCTTGGGTGTGTTTATCATCTTCATACTGAAGCACTACTGCCAATATCCTCTGTAGAGCTGGCTTAGTGGTAATAATTCCTTTCATTTTCTTTCTTTCTCTTTTTAATCATGGAAAGCTTTTGCTTCTCCTTCAATTTTGATAGATAGTTTTGCTGGGTATAATAGTCTGGGTTAACAGTTGTGGGCTTTCAGAACTTGGAATAAATCTCTAAACACTTTTATGGCTTTAAAGTTCTTGTTGAATAATCAGATATTATTGTGATTGGACTGCTTTTATAAGTGATTTGACCTTTTTTCTGTTTTCAATATTCTTTTTTCATTCTGTTTTTAATATTTTAACTATACTATGTGCTGGAAGCTATTTTGGTGTTTTATAGGTTTCTTGTACCTGGATGGACATTTCTTAGAACTTTTTCTTCCATGATTTTTTTTGTTATTCTTCCTCTTATTCTATGTCCATGATCCAAAAGTTATATCTTTTCATAGTATCCCACAGCTCTCTAATGTTATAAATTTATTTTTCTAAGTTTATCTTTAATTTTTACAGTATGATCCAGTTCCTTGTTTCCAGTTTTCTTGTTTCCCAGACCTTATTTTCCTCACAACCACGAGCAACATGGCTTTCCATGTAGGTTTTAATTTTCATTTTAGGTTTTCACTTATTTGTTTTGTTGCTGCTGTGTGTTTCCAGCATCATTTTAGTTTGGCTTCTTCTCAGCGATTCTATCTCTTTGCTGAAGTCTGTTTTTATATCTTGGTTGATTCGCACATTTCATTCAGCTCTTTGCTTTTGTGATCTTGTGCATTCATGTCTCCTTTGAATTGTTTGGACAAAATTGTAATTAGTCTTTTGAATTCTTTGTCTGGGACGTCTTTGGGTCATTTCTTTAGGGGTCATCATTACGAGCTTAGTAATTTGTGGAAGACATGTTGTTTTGGTTTTGTCTTCATTTCTGATCTGGAATTTACATACCTGGGGGTTTTTCATCTCCTTTTTGTTCAAGTCACTTTTCTTTTTCAGCCAAAGTCTTCTCCTAAATACTTCAAACACCTTTGCTGAAAGAATATTCAGGAGGGAATTAATTCATAGCAGGAATGAGGTGTCATGGTCTTGTATTTAGGGCTATAGGCTCTATGCCATGTCTTCTGCATGTGAGCTACTGTCTGCTACCTGAGGCTGAGGTATCTAGGTGCCTGAAGTGTGCTTCCTCTGGCACTGTGGGCTGGTTCTGGGCCTCTAGACAACGAAGGGCACCTGTAGAGTCCCTAGTAGCAGACCTGGCCTTTTCTTAACAGTATCTTTTCTTCACTTGTTTTAATCAATAGATAATCATTATATAGCAATAGCTTTTAAAAATAATTTATATATTTATGAGCATTGATTGGTGTTTTGTCTGTCTGTATGTCTGTGTGAGGACGTCATATCCTATGGAATTGGAGTTACAGACAGTTGTGAGTTGCCACACAAGGGTTCTGAACCACACAAGGGAATTAAACCTGGGTCTTCTGGAAGAGCAGCCAACATTCTTAACTACTGAGCTATCTCTCCAGCCCCATATAGCAATATCTAATAGTTTAATTTTATTTTTCTATTAAAAATTTTTAGCATTTTTTTCAAATGGTTATCAGTCAAGAAGAAAGGAAGGAAGAAATAAAGAATCAGCATGGGACCAGCAAGCTCTATTAGTGTGTACTTGCTGCCAAGCCTGATGTCCTGAGTTAAATCCCAAGAACCCCCATAGTGGAAGGAGAGAATTAACTTCCACAAGTTGTCCTCTGACCTCCAAATGCATGCCATGGCATGTGCACCCACACAAATACAAACATGTACACAAAATAACTAGATCCAAATAAAAGAAATAACAACTGTATGTATTTGAGGAATGCTGTGTGATACACATACTATAGAGTGATTGATTAAATTAGGTTGAACAACATGTCCATTGTTACACATACTTATTGTTTCCTTGTGGTGGGAACATTAGAAATGTACTCTTTAGCAACTTGGAAAAAACAATGTATTATTGTTAGCTATCATCATCATATTCTATGATGGACCACTAGGACCAATACTTCCTATTTGCTGAAACCATGTATCTTTGATTAACATCTCTCCATTCTCCATACCACATCATCCTCTGGTATTCATCATCCTATTCCATACCTCTGAGTTTTATTTTAACTTTTACCTGTTTACTTGTTTGTGTACATGTTTAGATGTCAGGGGACAACTTGCAGGGTCCCTTCTCTCCTTACATCATGTAGGTTCTAAGGATTGACTCAGATCATTTGACATAAATTAATAATATATATTTATTGCAAGGTGGTCTATTTTTATTTATTTTGTATATTTATTTATTTAGATACTACTGGACATAACTGACTCAATAGGTCTACACAGAGAGTCAGTAACTTCAGAATCACAAAACCCCCAAAACTCACCCTCATTTTACAAGACCAGTATTACATGCTACTGAAAGTGTACTAAAATACAACAAAAAGAAATCTATCAATTTCCTTTATGAATAATAATACAAAAATCTTCAATAAGTATTAGCAAACTGAATTCAACATTTCATTCAAAAAAATCCTATTACATGATTAGGTTGGTGTCATTCTAAGAATATAAGGGTAGTTTAGCACTTGCAAATCCATGGATATAATACAGCACACAAATAGAATCAAGAACAGAAAACCACCTCATCATCTCAACAGACTCAGAAAGGTTTTTGACAAAACTCAATGTTTTTTTTTTTTTTTTTTTTTTTTTTTTGCGATAAAAACTAACATTAAAAAAACAAAAAGCAAAAACTGAGACTAGGCAGGGCATGGTGGCATAGAGTTTGAATTCCAGTACTTGGGAAGCAGAAGTAGGAGGGTCTCTATGAGTTGGAGGCCAGCCTGGTCTACATAGTTCCAAGACAGTCTGAGCTACATAATGAGAACCTGTCTCAACAAAAACACTCCACCTTGAACAAACTTGGGAACAGATAAATCAAGACCTCAAGCTGCAGTGTAAGGCTACACACCTGTGTGCGTATGGGAAGCACAAATTGGACCCAGGGTTCTTCACAACAAAACAAAAACTACAAAGGGGACATAAAGTTAGGAGGAAGATGTGGTGAGGATACTGGGCACACAGAGGGAGGCAGTGGTTGATAGATTTGACCAATATACATTGTATAAGTGTGTGAAACTTCCAAAGAATAAAAATATTGTTGAAAAGATCAGAAGGATCAGATCTTAAGTGTATAGATTCTGTGCACAGCAGAGATAAAGACAAAGACAACACTGTGCTAAATGAGGGGGAAATTAAAAGTATTTCCTCTAAAATCAGGAATGAATCAAGCTTGGCCACTTGGTCTTCATTTGTTCGGTGTAGGCCAAGCAAGAGAAAGAAGCCAAGGGTTACTTATAGGAAGGATGCTAATCACTCCTTTTTGTAAATGATGGAATCTTACATTGAAATTAACCTACAGAAAACACTTATCTCTAATGAGCATTTTAAGCAAAGTTCCAGGATAAAAGATCAAGGAAACAAAATCAGTAGCTCTTTATATACCACAAACAATCATGCTGAGAAAGAAATCAGGAAAATAATCTTTTCATAATGGCCTACAACAAGAGCAACAAAACAAGCCTGGTAGTAAAACCACCCAAGATTATGAAAAGACCTCTGTAATGAAGCCTACGGAACACCAAAAAAGACACCAAAGTTGAAAGGAGGCCCATGTTCACAGATTGACAGAGCTGATACTGTGAAAATGATTGCGCCTGATGATGCATTCCACTTCAAAATTTCAATTACGTTTTTCACAGAATTAGAAAACAAATCTTAAAATTCACATCAAAGCATGAAAGACCCCAAATAACTTGAACAATTCTGAGCAAAAAGGAACGATACTGGAGAAATAACTCAATACCTAATCTCCAAGTATACTATAGAGCCATAGTGTACACATCTTGTCCCCTTAACAGACCTATAGGCCTGTGGAATAGAGTAGAAAGTACAGAATTAGTTGGTGTAGCTACAGCCATCTTGAGAAAGATGCTACATAAATACAGCCTCTTCAACAAATGGTGTAAGAAAACCAGACATCCATACGTAGAGGAATAAAACTGCATCCCTAAGTCAATTCAGAATGGATGGGCAGTGATGGTTCAGCGGTCACAAACTGCTTTTCAGAGGTTCAGTTCCCAGGTCCCACATCAAGTCACTCACAACTGTTTGTAACTCCAGTTCCTGGGGATCCAGTGCTCTCTTCCAGCCTCCACGGCAACCACACACATGTGGTGCACATACCTATGTACAGGCAAACACTCATACAATAAAGAACAATAAATAAACATTTCAAAGAGATTTGAAAATGCAAAACTACTAGAATGAATTGCACACCCACAGGCCTTGCAATGATATCCAGTTGAAGGGCGACTGCCTAGCAAAGTTCCAGTACCACAGGGACGAGACAATCTGCAGAATGGGAGGAAGTCTTGGACTCTCTCTGGCCGTGGATTAACACACAGAATGTATTTCTTTAAACTAAAGAATAAATAACATTATCAACAAATGGGTAAGTGAGTGAAAGAAAGAGTTCTCAAAAGGAGACATGTAAACAGCCAGTGGAGAAGGAAGAAAACGTGTGATACCCTTAGCCATCATCACCAGGAATCCTCCTCTCCCTGCCAGAACGCTGCTGTCCAAAAAACAATAAGTCACAGAGACTGATGGGGATGCAGGCAGGGTGGAGGATGAGGGGAGCTACAGTGGTGGTGGGAATGTAAATTAGACCAGCCACTGGGGAGATCGGTATGCACCGGCCTCAAACAAACAAATCACATACAGAATTGCCTGATGATCCAGGCATAGCACTTCTAGCTATAAGGGGATCAAAGTGGCATATATTACAGGCACCTGCACATCCTCGTGTACTGAAGAACCAGCCACAGTAGTTAAAGTTATGGCATCAGCCTAGATGCCCATCAATAGATAGTGAATGAAGAGCTAAGGTGTGATGGTTAGTTTTTAATTAATTTTTTTGTTTGTTTGATCAGCTTGACACAACCTAGACATACATGGGGAAAAAGGAATCTCAGTTAAGGAAATGCCCAAAACAGAGTGGCCTGTGGGTGTAGTATGTCTGTGGGGCCTTGTATTGATTGTTAATTGACACAGGAGAGCCCAGCCCACTGTGGGTGGCACCATCCCTAGGCAGGTGGGCCTGAGCTGTATAAGAAAAATGGCTGAGCAAGCCTTGGGGAGCAGTCCACTAAGCAGCATTCCTCTGTGGTCTTTGCTTCAGCTCCTGCCTCCAGGCTTCCCCTGATGGATGGTAACCTGTAAGTGAAAATAAACCCTTGCTCCCCAAGTTTCTATTGGTCAGGGTTTTTAGCACAGCACCAGAGAAGTAAACTGGGACATGTGGTAAATATAACAATGGACAAAATCATGTCATTTTCATGAAAACAATGGATTGGAGGTTACTATGGTAATAAAATAAGCCAAGCCCAGAGGGACATGCTATTGAGCATGTCTCTGTGTGTGAACACCGTGGTGCACTCCTGGAGGTCAGAGGAGAACAAGTCAGTTTGTCCATCTTGCTGCATCAGGATCCAGCTTGTTTCTGTTGCCACACTGTGCATTCACCAAGCTCGCTGTCCTGGGAGTCTGGCTTTTTACTCAGGCCATCAGGCTTGAGCCACATCCAAGGCCCCTAGATCACCTTCATATACACAAAGGTAGGAGGGCATTTGGGAGGAACAGGGGACCCTGGGAAGGGACTGAGAGGGCAATCGGAGCAGGTGTGGGAAGGTTCATTTTGTGCGTGCTTAGAATGTTGTGATAAAACCCATTATTTTATACAATTAATAACTTTAGTGGAGAAGAATAAAATCCAAAGTTGTTCTGGTGTCCTGGAGTTTACCTCTTTACCAACGTTTGGGGTCATGCCTATTTTACTGTGGTCTTTCTGATAGGTGTCAGGACGGCTCACTGTGGTTTGAAGTTGTGTTTTTTTTTCTTTCTCTCTCTCTTTCTTTCTTTCTTTCTTTCTTTCTTTCTTTCTTTCTTTCTCTCTTTCTCTCTTTCTTTCCCTTTTTTTGTCCTTTGCTTGCTTGCTTTTTTGTTTGTTTTTTTTGAGACAGAGTTTCCCTGTGTAGCCCTGGCTGTGCTGGAACCCACTCTGGAGACCAGGCTGGCCTCTGCCTCTGGGAGTGCTAGGATTAGTGTGCCACCAGCCTGGTGAGTTACATTTAAGTTGATTTTCTTGAAGACAAAGATGTCTGCAGCTTCCCAGAGACGAAGTCCCTCCTCAGAGCTCCTCTCAAACGAAGCATCTCTTTGTCTTCTGCCCATCTCCTAATTGAATTGTTTCACTGCTGAAAATTCTTAATGTATGATCAGTACTCCTCCTTTTGTGCAATGTAGCATTTACAAACATTTCCCCAAGGTCTGTACCATGAACTTTCACTCTCCTAAGGGGAACTACCTATACATTTTTTAATTATTTATTTTTATTTTATATGCATCAGTGTTTTGCCTGCATATGTGTCTGTGTGAAGGTGTTGGATCCCCTTGAACTGGAGTCACAGACAGTTGTGAGCTGCCATGTGGGTGCTGGGAATTGAGCCCAGGCCCTGTGGAAGAGCAGCCAGAGCTCTAACCACTCTCCAACCCTGCTGCTTGTAAACTTTGATTAGTTTCAATTTACCAAGTTATCTTTTCACAGTTTGCTTGGCTCTGCCTGTCCCTAGATTGTGAAGATATTTTCTTGTGTGTTTTCTTTTTTTAACCTTTAAATTATATTTATTCATGTAGGGTGTGTGTGTGTGTGTGTGTGTGTGTGTGTGTGTGTGTGTGTGTGTGTGTGTGTGTGTATGCCATAGGTCAGCTTGCAAGAATTGGTTCTTTCTTTCTCCCATTTGGGTGCCAGGATTGGAACTCAGTTCCTGCGGCTTGGCAGCAAGTACCTTTATCTGCCAAGCCATCTCACCAGTTCACTGCGACGTTTTCTATGAGTCTTAAGCTCTATGTTTTAAGCCTCTATGTTGGATTACTTTCAGTTAAGATATAGGTAGATATTTGTATTCTTTTCTAAATTAAAAAAAAATTGGGGGGGGGGGAGGTGGGCAAGATTGTCATGGTATGTGTGGATGACAGAAGGTAACATTCAGGAACCAGTTCTCGACTTCTACTACTTGGGTCCTGGAGATCCAACTCTGGTCCCCAGGCTTGGTGGCAAGTGCCTTTACTTGCAGTCATCTTGCTGGCCCTAGGTATTTGACTTTCATTGACCCCTGTGTTTTTCCCTCTACAGATACCACACTATCAGCTACTGCAGCTAGAGTGTAAGCCTCTGACAGACTCATTCCTATTCTACATTCGGCTTTACTAAGCCTGGAATTTTTATGTAAATTTTAGAATATGCTTGTCTGTATGTAGAAAACCTTTCCAGGATTAAGTAGAAATTATCTTAAATCCAGAGACGATGAGCTGGAAGAGTAGCTCAGTGGTAGCCACAAAATTAAATAAAATAAACCTAGAGATTAAATCAGGGTGATTTGACATCTTTATTCTATTAATACCTTTGCTATATCCATGAATATAGTATACATCTCAATTCAGTTAGGCCTTTTTATTTTTATTACTTAGATTTATTTTATTTTTATTTATGTATAAGTGTGTGGGTGAGTGCAGATGCCCACTCAGGCTGAAAGAAAGCAGTTGTGAGCTATCTGATGTCAGTGTTGAGAACTGCACTCAGGCTCTCAGGAAGGGCAGTGTGTGTTCCTAACCACTGCGTGGCCACTCCATCCCCTTAGTCAAGACTCAGGTTTCTTCCTCAGCATGACTCCACTGTGGATGTCCTGCATCCACTTTGTTAATTGAATGCTTTGTTTTTTTATTTCTTTTTCTTTCTTCACTGCAGTAGCTAGAACTTCTAGCATTCTGTTTTGTGTCTTCCTTTTTCTTCCTTTTCTTTTTTCAGAGAGGGACTCACTTTGTAGTTTGGGCTGGCCTTGAATTTACTATGTAGACCAGCCTGGCTACAAACTCACAGAGATTTGCTCGCCTCTACCTCCCAAGTGCTAAGATTAAAGATGTCCACCACCATGCCTGGTTTACTTGTCTTATTCTTAATGTTAAGAAGAAAGCATTCCGTACATTCTTATAAACCAATAGTGTGGTGGGTTAAATGAGAAATGCCCCCAACAGGCTCAGGGGTTGAACACTCGGTCTCCACTTGTTGACACTGTTTAGGGAGGTTTAGGAGGCTGTAGGAAGAAGGATACCACTGGGGTGACTTTAGGGGAATATAGCCTTTCATCAGTTCCAGCTCATGCTCTACTTTGAGTTTGTCTTTGCAGATGGGAGCACTCAGCTTTCTGCTCCAGCCACCATGTCTGCTGCTTGCTGCTAGGCCTCTGGCCATGGTGAACTCTTGTGCCTCTGGAGCTGTGAGCCACAAAAAAAAAAAAAAAAAAAAAAAAAAAAAAACCTTTCTTCTATAAGTTGTCTTTGGTCATGGAGTTTTAGCAAAGCAATAGAAAAAGAAAAGAGAAAAAAAAACTAATACAAATGGTAGGCGCTCAAGGGTTTATAGTTGCTCAGTACTGAGTGAAGGCAATTCCCTTTCAGTCCTAGTTTACGGAGGGCTGTGTGTTTGTTTGTTTTGTATTGTATGGTGAATGCATGCTGAATTTTGACAAAGCCTGTTCCTGACATGCTGAGATAATATGGCCTTCCCCCTTAGTGTCTAAATTCTAACTTCAATTTGATTGAGTTGATTGATTTTTCTACAATTAAGCCACTTCTCATGAATTGCCTGAAAAAAAATTCACCTAACCATTAGGTGTTATCTTTAATATAAACAATAATACACACCCATATATGTGTATGCATGTGCATATATTTTAAAGCACATATACATATGTATTTTTACTACTTATATATTTGCATTTTTTACTCTATTAGGAATCTTTACATCTATGTGTGTGAGAGATACTATTTTATAGTTTTATGTTCTTAGCACAGATTGGTCTGTCTTTGGTCTCAAGGCAATGGAGGCTTCATAGGATGACTTTGGAAGTTCACCTTCATCCTTTACTTTCAGGAGGTTTTTTATGTTTTGTTTTTTGTTTTTTAGTGTGTGTGTGTGTGTGTGTGTGTGTGTGTGTGTGTGTGTGTAATTTTTCCCCCTCCAATGTGTGATAGAATTTACCATAAGCCATCTGGATTGTGGATTATCTTTGTGGTAATTTTTAAGGAGGTTTTTTTTTTAATTATATGCATGCCTGTGTGTCTGTGTTGAGGCATGTGCATGTGGCTACTGGTACCCGAGGAAGCCCAAGGCATCAAATCTCCTTGGAGCTAGAGTTAAAGCGGTTGTGAATAGCCCAATGTAGGAGTTGGGAATCAGACTCAGGTCTTCCGTAGGAGCAGTGTGTGCCATCCCTCCCGCCTGTGATAAGGTTTTAAAGTACAGTTCAGTTCCAATATATGTATCAGTCACCAGGATGTCCACATAACACATTGCACTTTTGACCAAGCTTTTGTACTTGGTGTCCTTTACGTTATTATTCTGTAATGGTGGAGTTTCTCTAGTTCTGCTCAAGATAATTAATCTCTTGTCTGTTTTTCTCCGTGACCAATATGGCCAGAGGTTTTTCATTTTATTTGCATTGTCACAAATTCATCTCTTGCTTTAAGAGTCTTGATGCTCCTGAACTTCAGGTTTAATTACATTCCTAGTCTCATAGGTTTCAGTAGACTTAGGTTTTTCACACTTGTCGAATAGAGGCATCAGATGCCTAACATTGGTCTTTTAAGGTTAGCTATATCTCCTAACCTTAAGTCATTTTAATTTTTATTCAGTTCAATATTTGACTCTTTCTCTTGTAATTTCGTTTTTAACCCACAGGCCATTTAAACGCTTTTTAGTTTTCCATATTGGGGCATTTCCACATGTCATCCCTACTGACTTCTAGGTCCCTTGTGTGTAGATAGCGAACTCCAGCTGTCTGGAGCTGACAGTGTTGCTGGATCCTTCTGAGCATCTACCAACTGTGTCTTGGTTTACTAACTAGTTTATTGGTCTACTAGCTAGAGTCTTTGTTTCCGGTTACAGAGGGATGGACATTGAAATACCATTAATCCTGAATTTGCCTATTTCTCTTCCTAAAATCAACAGTTTGCTTTTTGGATTTTGAAGCTCTGTTATTTGGTACTTAAATATTTGAGGTGGTTTGGTCCCCCCAAGGAACTGTTCCTTTTGTTGTGCTGAAGCTAGCCTTGTTGCCCTGTGGGGAGGTCACTGCCAGTGCTATTCCTTTTCTCTGTTCATTGCTAACCCTTCATGGTCACAGCTCCTGGACTGGGGAGAGGCTCGCTGGGTCTGAGAGCTTGCCACACATGCACCAGGACCTGCGTCTAAGTCCCCAGGATCCAGGTAAAACTGGGTGCTGCAGTGCATGCCTGTAATGTCAGTGCTCCTGCAGCAAGAAGACTTCTCCAGGGAACTCCAAGCTCAAGAGGAGCTATGTGGGTGTCCAGAGAGGCCAATACTACAGAGACTGGGACACCCAAGGTTATTCTCTGGCCTTCACCAGAGCACGGTGGTAAACACGTAATCACTCTTGCATACCAATGTCTCTCACACAAATTTGCACACACCGGATATACTCTCTCTCTCCGCGCGCGCGCACGCGCACACACACACACACACACACACACACACACACACACACACACACAAATAAAATAAAATAAAGTAGATCTCTTGAAAAGACTTTGAGTTGGGCATTGTTTCTATATTTTCTTCCAAAAATGTTTATTAAATTTATTTATTTTATAAGGCTGGGGTTGGCATAGCATGACACACGTGTAGAGGCCAGAGGAATTCTTGTAGGAGTTGGCTTCTCTCTTTCCAGCATGTAAGTCCCAAGGATTGAACTCAGACCTTAGAGCTATCTTGCTGGTCCAGTCTGGTATGTTTGAACGGCTTACATGTTATTTCGTGGCTTACTTATTTTTCATTTCCTCTTTCCTCCTTTGTGGTTGGAGAGTTTCTAGGCCACAACACCAGGGTTGGGAATGTAAAGAGTCCAGGGGTTTCTTGAAGCTTGGAGAGTGGCTAAGGTGGTAGAAACATGTCAATCTCTCTCTCTCTCTCTCTCTCTCTCTCTCTCTCTCTCTCTCTCTCTCTCTCTCTCTCTCTCTCGTGTGTGTGTGTGTGTGTGTGTGTGTGTGTGTGTGTGTGTGTGTGGTCTACTCATGCTTTTGGAGGTCTCTGTTAGGCATCTTCTTCAATTCCTCTCCACCTTGGACTCTCTCACTGAAGCCAGAGCTCACCCATCTGCTAGCCTGGCTGGTCAACAGGCTCCAGGGATCCTTCTGTTCACCTCCCCTGCACTGGAATACAGGCGTGCATCACCTCACACAGTTTTTCCCATAGGAGCTGGGGGCCTAAACTCCATTCCTCATACCATTGAGTCGTCTCCCCAGTCCTCCATCACCACTGTTTTTAACAACTGAAAAGTAGTAGCTTTGTCCTTAGGTCAGCCTCTGGCCTTCTGGTGGAGAAAGGCTCGTGTGGTCCCTACGGGCAACGTGTCTTTTCTTCTAGCTGCTGTCAGCCTTTCCTTTGTCTTGGTTTTTCAGCTCTGGGGCTGAGATTTTCTGCTCATGTTTTTTCTTCATGTTTATCTCTTTTTGGTTGTGATGATCATTTGGGGTCTCAGTGATATTTTTCATCACGTTCAATAGAGCTTTAGCTATTTCTCTTCAAACTTTTTTCTTTTTTTTTTTTTTTCTGTTCGTGCCTGGGCCTCAAGCTAACTATATGTGTGCTCAGTTGATTGGAATCACCTGGCTGATCATGGAGACACGCTCATTTGCTGTACTATTGTCTGTCTCTACATCTACTGACCTTTTCTTCGCTATGAAAGCACATTTGATGATCATTCTTTTGACATGTTGTGCTTCCCAGCTTTGGAGCTCTGTTTAGTCTTGAGTTTTTAAATTCTCTCAAATTGTGGCCAAACACACTCGGCAAATCTCCCACCCAAACCTGTTGCTGGGTACAGCTGCACAGCACTGAGTACACTCACAGAGCTGTGCTACCTCCCACCATCTGCCCACAGATTCTTTTTCATCTTGCAAACCTGAGTCTGTGCCCAGTTTTAAGTGTTTGAAAAGCTTAACTCCCGTCTCCTGGGGCGCCGTTCTTCCTCCTGTGCGCTGTAAACCTGACCGTCATGACTAGGCGATCGGAACAGTGTCTGCCCTCCTGTGATTGTTTACTCTGCCTAGCGCGCCATTCTCCTCTTTCTAAAAGAGGAGCCACGGTCTCCTTCTTTTAAGGGAAACAGTTATATGGACAGCACAAGCTGCTGTCACTAGGTTATTACATTTTTAAAAAGGGAGCCATGAAGTTGAGCAGAGAGGGGAGAGGAGGGATGGATCTGAGAGGAGTTGATAATAAATATGATAAAATACATTGTAGAATTAATCTTGAAGAATTAATAAAAATATTTATTTTTAAAACATGTTATAAAAGAAGATATAAAGCTAATTATTTTTCTAGTTCTACCTCTGTTGTGGATTTTGCTGTTGTTGTTGTTTTTGTTTCAGTGGTGGATAAGTGCATAAAAATATATTTGAAAGTAAAAGTATAAAATCCAGTGTGAAGCTCCACAGCTTCAGTTCCAAATAGCTGCTTGAACTGTATAGAAGTTCACAGAGCTGTCTAGTCTTTGGGTCTGGTTAATTTCAGTGTGTGGGTTTTTTTTTAAATGTGCATTGTTGCTTTTATAATAAAATTTAAAATATCATTTTAAATTAATTTAATTGAGCAGTGTGTGTGTCAAATTCAAGTGTATGTGTATGAGGCAGAGGCCAGCATAGGAATCTTCCTCAATCACTCTTCATGTTAATTTTTGAGTCAGGGTCTTTCCCTGAACTGGAGCTCGTCTATTTGGCTGGGCTGGCTGCACAGGAGCCCTGAGATCTGTCTCAGCTTCCCCAGGGCTGGATCAGAGGCACTCAATGGCAGTGTGGGTGCTCCAAATCTGAATTCAGGTCTTCACTCACAGTAAGCATTTTATCTGCCATGCCAGCTCCCCACACCCTGCATTTCCTTTTGAAAGCATGCTGCCCACGCATACTACATTTTATTTTATTAAAAAAATTAAAGTGGAGGCTGGAGAAATATCTCAATGGTTAACAATACTCACTGCTCTTGCAGAGGATCCTAAATTTAGTTCCCAGTACCCACTTCAGGCAGGTCACAGCCTTCTATAACTCCAGCTCCAGGGGGATCACACACCTTCATCTGGCCTCTGTGGTCATCTACATTAATATGCACACCCACATGTGCATGCACTCACACATACACACACATACACACACACACACACACACACACACACACACACACACACACTGGCAGGCAGAGGGAGGCATATAATTAAAAATAAATCTAAAATGCATTTTTAATTGTTCTTCCGTTGACAGACAGTTGAATGCCGTTCACTTTGGGTTCCAGCCGTGAGCTCTGTGTGACACTGACTTCAATTCCGTGTTTCAAATATTCATCCTAATATAGAGAACCACGCCAACTGTACGTTGTAGCCCTTGAATTCTGTACCCTCACTAAACGAATTTAGCATTCTGGGGCCTTTTTTGTGGACACCAGTGGATTTTTAGTGTTTTTTTTTTTGTTTTTTGTTTTTTGTTTTTGTAGACAAGCAAGTCAACTATCAATAAGCGCAGGTTATTTCCTTCTTGCCAATTCTTTTCTATTTCTTTTTCATGCTCTATTGCACTTCCTGGGGCCTTCAATTTTCTCTCTCTCCGTTATGTTGCATCTGTCTTTAAGTCCACTGACCCCTTCTTTTGTCATTTCTGCCATGAACATTCAATGAATATTTCACTGGAGGAGGCTGTTGTTGAGGTGAGAAGCCAGCCAGTACGCCACAAACTCCACAGCATCTCTAGCACTACCGCTTCCAGATTCTGCTTCTCAGCTGTGGAGTGTCCATTTGGACTTGATGATGTTTTTAATTTTCTAAACTTGTGAAACACACAGAGGAAGCTCACTGTCCTAGCCCGCTGATGTACGAAGTTCTGTAACATTGAGTGCCTTCACGTCACCCTGCTACCACCGCCATCTGTCCCCAGAGTTCATTCTTGCCTTGCAGTATTGACGCAACTGTATCGTGCTGCACAGAAGTGTGGACAGTCCCCATGGCTTTGTTCCTGGTGTTGAAGGGCTGCGGCCTTCACCACTAAGTGTGATGTCAGCCGCGGCTGTCATAGTTACCCTTCAGCAGGCAGAAGGCTTCATGACAAGGCACCTTCTTTTCACAGTTTACTGAGATATTTCCATCATACAGGACATTAAATCTACCGGGTTCTTTTCCCTTGACCTGTTAAAATGATCGTAAGGCTTTTCTTATTTAGTAGGCTGAGATGACAAATGGCATTGATTTGTTCTCTAAAGTTGAACTGCTTTACTTTTCCAGGACAAGCTGCACTAGCTCACAGTGGGATCCTTCTTGTGTATTGCTTTGTTGTTTTGTTGATGCTGTTCACATATCAGTCCATGAGGTATAAGGTGATCTTTCATTTTCTTCTTTTTAAATTACTTACTATCATGTGTGTGTGCATGATATATATGTGTGTGTGCACCATGACGGTGTGTGTGGAGGTCTGAGGACAACTCTGTGGAGTGGGTTCTCTCCCTCGGACCTTTACCTGGACCCTGGGGCTCCTACTCGGGGTACCATGTTTGTGCAGTGCTTGCCTCTGTGTGCTAAGCCACCCTGTTGGCCCAGTTTCCCAGTCCTTTACTTGGAAAGTTTTTAGCTTTGGTAACAGAGTAGTTTAGTACTGGCATTGTAACATGAGTTAGAATCTGAACTCCCCTGCCTGCTTCTTATTAGAAGAATATGGATAGAATTGCTGTATGTCTTCCCGAACAGAACTTGTGTTTATGATTCACTTTCCAAAAACTAAAACCAAAATTCTGGCTAGGCGGATTTCATAGGCAAATCCCACCAAACACTTAACAGCAGGTTTCCTGCACCATTTGCTGTCGATGCTGCCTTTTCATCAATGTGTATTTTTGGCAACGTTGTTAAAATTCAAATGGCTGTAGTTATGTGGCTTCGTAAACCACCACCCGCCCTGTTCTGTTCCACTGATCATGAGTCTGGTTTTGTGTCTTCAGTACTACGGCTCTGTAGTGTAACTCACAATCAGGCATGTTGAGACCTCCTCAGTACTCTTTGGTGGAGGATTGCTTTGGCCAGCTGGCGTCTCTCATGTTTCCATATAAATTTTAAGATCGTTTTGTCTGTTTCTGTGGAGAATGCCACTGGAATCTGATTGGATTGTATGAATCTCTAGATTGCTTTTGATAAGAGATCCATTTCACAATTATTTATTCTTTCAATCCACAAACATGGATCTTCCCATCCTCTAGTGTGTCCCTCATCTTCTTCAGGGTTTTAAAGTTTCACTGTAGATGTCGTTCACATCCTTAGTTAGGTTTATTCCAAGAGTTTTTATATTTGCTTTGTTTTATGGCTATTGTAAATGGATTTTTTCCCCTGATTTCTTTTCCAGTGTGCTTGTCATTACGATATAGAAACCAGTGGTGGTAAGTGTTAATTTTGTATGCTGCCCTCTTGCTGAAGGGGGTTATCAGTTCTAAAGGCAGATCCTTTAGGATCCCTTATGTATAGACTCAACAGCTGCAAATAGAAATATTTTGACTCCTCCCTTTCCTACTTGTATCCTTTTATTTTCGATTCTTGTCCTCTTGGGTTAGCTAAGCCTTCTGGTACTAAACTGAATAAAAGTAGAGAAAGTGGACAACCTTGTCTTGTTTCTGATTGTAGTGGAAATGTTCTGAGACTTCCCCCATTAATATAATGATGACTGTAGCTTTGCCATCCATATACATCCTTTATAATGTTGAGATATGCCCATATACATCCTTTATAATGTTGAGATATATCCATATACATCCTTCATAATGTTGAGATATGCTCATTCTGTTCCAGGTTCCTTGAGGACTTTTAATATGAAAAGATATTTGATTTTGTCAAAAATCTTTTCTGCGTCTATGGAGATGACCATGTGATTTCTGTCCTTGGGTCCATTTATGTAGTTAATGAAACGTATTGATTTACATATATTGACCCATCCTTGCATCTCTGTAACAAAGCCAAATTGATTGTGGTAAATGATCTTTTTTTGGTGGCCTCTTGAATTCAGGTGACAAGCATTCTGTTGAGAATTTTCTTATCCTCTGTGTTCATTAGGGAGCATGCTCTATAATTTTCTTGATTGTTGTCCCATCTTAGTTAGCTTTTGGCATCCGGCTAGCACAGTTTCACACAGAGAACAGTCATGTTGTTTCCTCTCCTGTGGAGAAGCTTGAGGAGCGTTCGTGTCTGCTCCCCTTTGAATGTCTGATAAAAATCCACCAGTGAGTCTATTTGCATCTGGACTTCTTTTAGTCAGGAGATTTTTAATAACTGTTTCAATTTCACTGCTTGTTATCAATATATTTAAATTGTTTGTCTCCTTTTGGTTTAATTTTGGTAATACATGTATCTAGAAATCAATCCAATTCTTTTACAGTTTCCAATTTAGTGGAATATGTATTTTTCGAGACAAGACCTAATAATGTTTTTAATTTCATCAGTATCTGTTGTAATGGCCCCCTTTTGTTTCCTGTTTTATCAATTTGGGTCTTCTCGTTATTTTAGTTAGTTTGGCTAAGAGTTTGTTAATCTTGTTTCTCTTATTTAAAAAAAAAACTTTTTCTTTCATTGATTCTTTGTATTTTCTTTTAAACTTCTGTTTCATTAATTTTTGCCCTGATCATACCAATTTTTTTCTTTCTAGTGACTGGGACTTTCTTTCTCCTTCTTCAGGAGCTTGAAAGGTATAACCTCAAGGATTTGATTGTCATCCCTTTTATTCTCTCTCTCTCTCTCTCTCTCTCATCTTCTTTTTAAGGAAAAGATTTTTAACTTTAAAACATTTTTCTATTTATGTGTGTGTATGTCAGAGTGAGTGAATACACATGTGGCTGGGTGTATAAAGAGACCGGAAGAGTGCATCAGATCCACTGGAGATGAATGTGTAAGTGGTAATGAGCAGCCAGGTGTGGGTACTGGGAACTGAACTCAAGTCCTCCGAAGAGTGGGACTTGCTCTTAACTTCTGGGCGGTTTGTCCATTCCCCTCTGGCTTATTTTGTTGTTTTTAGTATTTTTTATAATTAATACATGTAAATATAAAACAGCACGAAGCCAGATTAGCCAGACCTAGAGTTTATCGTTCTTAGCAAACTTCAACAGTTGGAAAAGATCCATCCTTCTCAGTGAGCTACACAGTTAACAGCAGCCAGCCTGAAGCCACGGAATTCCACACTAGATTGTACATTCCCACTACCAAAATATTATTTTATCCAACACAAAATATACAAAAGCCCATGACAGATTTAAAACTAGAAAAGCAATTAACCTTATCTCCTCTTCCACGACTCAGATGGCCTTCTTCATTGCCTACATATGCTCATTCTTATTCTCCTTTCTGTATGTTCTATTGTACCCACAAGAACATTTATTTATATATGTGCATCTCGATATATACATATACACAGGCTAGGATTTACATAGGAAGGGAACGTGCAGATTTTTGAGACTTTGTGACCTATCTTAACATCATACATTCTAAGTCCATCCATTTTTCCTGCAAGTTCTATGATTTCACTTTTCTTTAGAGCTGAATAGTATTCCATTGTATATACACACTGGATTTTCATGATCTGTTCATCTGTTAGTGGAACACTAGGGTGGCTTCATTACTTTGCCATCTTAGTTGGGTTTCTCTTGCTGTAATAAACATCATGATCAAAAGCAACTTAAGAAGGAGAAAGTTTATTTCATTTTAGAGTTTGTAGTTCATCATCCAAGGAAGTCAGGGCAGGAACTCAAGACAGGAACTCTGGAGAACGCTGCTTCCTAGCTTACTTCCTCATGGCTTGTTCAGCCTGCTTTTCTTGTAGAACCTGGGACCACCAGTCCAGGAGTGGCACTGCCCATATTGGTTTGAGCCCGCCCACATCGATTATCAATCAAGAAATGCACCACAGCATTTTCTTAATTGAGGTTGCTTCTTCCAAAATGACTCTAGCTTGTGTCACGTTGACATTAAACTTACCGGCACACTGCTGTATTCACTATAGCAGCAATAAGCATGAGTGTGCAAATATCTCTGTGGAAGGATGGGAAGTTCTCTGATTATATGCACAGGGGTGAAATATGGTAGTTCTATTTTTAACTTTTTGAGAAATCTCCAAACTGATTTTCATAATGTTTGTATTAGTTTGCACCCCCACCAGCAGAGAATACGGGCTTTGCTTTTCCCACACCCCTTCCAGCATTTATGATCAGATTTGTTGATGACAGCCATTCTGAATGGGATGAGGTGGTTTCTCAAATAAATTTTAGTTTGCATCTCCTTGATGGCCAGGGATATTGGACACTTTTAAAGATAGTTATTGACCATTTGTGTTTCTTTTTCATTTTTCTCTTGAATGCTGTTTATCTGGTCTAGTTTGCCCATTGGTTGATTATCAGTTTTACTTCTTTATTGTTTAATTTCTGCCATCCTTCACAAGTTCCGGATGTGAGCTCTTTGACTGAGGTATGACATAGAGTTTTCTCACATTACGCCGGCTGTCTTTGTGCCCTGCCAATGGCTTTTTTGGCGTGCCAACACTGGTATGTGTGTGTGATCCAGTCTGCTGTTAGTGGCGCTGGTCCTGTGCAGTCGCATTCTCTTCAGAAAGCTCTTGCTTTCCCCAAGGTCTTGAGTCTTCTCAGTTTTCTTCTAGAAGTCTCAGTGTTTCAGATTTTAAGGTCATTGATCCATTTTGAATTGATTTTTGTACAAGATGAAAGATCTGAATTGAATTTCATTCATCTGCCAGTAGATCCCAGTTTTGATAGAACCATTGGTTAAATGTGCTGTCTTTTTTTTCCCAAAGTATGTTCTTCGACACCTTTGTAAGAACAAAACAAAACAAAACCAACCAAGTGGGTGTGCATTTGTTATTTTATTGCTGGGCCCTCTATTATGTTTCATTGGTCTATGTGTCTGTCTTTATCTCTATAGCTCTGTAGTATAATTTGAGGTCACTTATTGTGATATTTCCAACAGTATTCTTACTGCTTATGATTATTCTGGTTATTTGTGGTCTTTTGAGGCTCCATATGAATGTTTGAATTGTTTTTTTCTAAATCTGTGAAATATGACATTGAAATTTTCAAATGTTTCACTAAACCTGTAGATTAATTTTGGTTGTATATCCATTTTCATAATATTAAGTCTGCCAACCCATGGAATGTCTTTCCATCAAATTGTGTCATCTGTGATTTCATTTTTCATTGTCTTGCAGCTATCATTGTAGAGATCTTTCTATACTTTGGTTAGGTATGTCCCTAAATATTTTTTTGGATTTATTTTGGTTGTGAGCCTAGCCTTTAACAGCTGAGCTGTCTCTCCAGCCCAATTTGGAGTTATTTTGAATGGGATTATTTTTCTAATTTCTTTCTCTGAGTGTGTATTGTTGGTATATATGAAGGCATATACATTATACATACATACATACATGCACACACACACACACACACACACACACACACACACATATATGTGTATGTATCCAGTGATTTTATTGTGTGTGTTGATTAACACATTAAAGAAACCTCAGAGGGGGTATCAAAATTTGTCAATATCGCATTAAGGAATGACAAAAATTACTTCCTTGTAAAGTAGTTTAACCATTTAAGAATGAGCCAAAATTTGAATTTTGTACTTCTCTCCCTGTGTATTCCCATCTGCCTGCAGTTTGTGGTTATTTGCCTGTCTATAACCTGTCTGTCCTGTGTGTTTGATTGGTCCCTTTGCCTGTCTTGCTGTGCCTTTCTTTAACAAAGGGCTTTGCTGAACAGTACAGAGGACATGGTATAGGAAAGAGCAAGAAATTCTTCACCAAAATCCTTAACAGGGAAGGCGTTACTTATCTGACACCAACTGATATACAATGTCACTCAAAGTCTCAAGCAGATGTTATCAACCTATATCCACACATTGCTCCCAACAGTTATGAAAGTGTTGTTTTATGGGTTGTACACATACATACACACATACACACAAACACACATACCCATGTATATACATTATTCTGGGTCAGGGCATGAAAGAGTACATAATTTAAGATCAGAGCTGTGTATCAAGCTTATGTCCTAAAATTGATGGCATAGGAAATCCAAAGCACAAAGCACTGTTCTTATAAAGGCAGATTGAACTTAAATAGTCTGAATACACAGTAGGATAGCTATTAGATATAATCTTAACTTATCTCAAGGTATATCATTGACTTGGTGGCAATGTCTGGATAAAGTTCAATCTTTTTGAAGGCAGAGACAGTTTTAGAAAATTGTATGCCCACGTAAATGTTTATTAGATCCAAAAGTTTTCTAGTAGATTCTGTATGATATTTTAAGAAAAGAATTATGCCTTCTACAAATAGGATGGTTTGATGTCTTCCTTTCCTGTTTTTATCCCTTTTCTGCTTTTCTCTTGTCTAATTGCTATAGCTATTACTTTGAATACTCAAATCACATAAGAGGAGAGAAAGCATCTTCGTCTTATTCCTGATTTTAGAGGAAGTAATCTCAGTTTACCTCTATTTACTATAATATCGACTATTGGTTTGTTCTACACAGGCTTCTTCATTATTCTGAGATGTGTCCCATCTGTTTCTGAAATCTGCAAATTTTTACCACAAAAGCATGTTAAACTTCATCGATGCCTTTTCAGCATCAATTGAAATGATCATGTGATTTCTGTCCTTAAGTTTGTTTATATGGTGTACTGTATTTATTGATTTGTGTATGTTGGGTCAACTTAGCTCTTCTGGATGAAGCCCAGGGGGTTGTAATGTCTAACATTCTTCATGTGTTTCTGAATCCAGTTTACAAGTGTTTGGCTGAAAAACTTTGCATCTTTGTTCATCAAGGAAACAGTTGGTGTCTCCTTTGTTGCTGATGTGTCTTCTCCTGGTTTGAGATGAGAATATTACTCTGCCTCATAGGAGGAGTTTAGTAATGTTCCTTTGCTTTCTGATTGTGGAACAAGTTAAAAAGAGTTGGTATGAGGTCTTCCTTGAAAGTCTGATAGAATTCAGCAGTGACTGCATCCAATCTTGGGCCTTTCTAGGGGAGGCTTTGATGTCAGCTTTGATCACATTGCTTGTAATGAGTATCTTTGAGTCTCCTATATCTTCTTGGCTTCATTTTGGTAAATTATATGAGGTTAGAAATTCTTCTATTTCTTCTGAGTTACCCAGCTTTCTAGAGTTTAAGTTTTTCTAGTAATCTCTAATAATGTTTTGTATTTCATTGGAGTCTGGTGTAATAACACCCTTTTGATCTATAATTTTGTTAATTTGTGTTTTCTCACTCTTTTTATCAGATGGCTAGGAGTTTGTTAATGTTATTAAAAATTATTTTTAAAACCCAACTTTTTGTTTGGTTGATTTTATACATAGTTCTTTTAATCTCTGTTTAATTAATTTCTTCCATATTCTTTTATTTAATATTAATAATCTATTATTTCTTGCTGTCTATTGTGTTTGGAATTTGGTGCTTGTTTTATAGATCCTTGAGATGCATCATTAGGTTGTTTATTGGTTGTCTCTAGGGTTTCTTCTCATTTGTTTATTTTTGTTTTTTTTAATATGAGCACTTCCCACTGTGAAGTTTCCTCTTAGAGCTGCCCTGGCTTCATCCCCGAGATTCTGATATGATGTGTTTTCGTTGTCATTTTGTTTCTAGTAATTGTAAAATTTCCTCTCAATTTATTGGATGACTTACTATTTATTCAAACATATGTTGTTTAGTCTCTGAGTATTTTTATGTTTTCTGTAGTTTCTCACTGTTGATTTCTACTTTTATTTTATTATGGGCTAATAAAGCACAAGTAATTGTCTCATTTTGTGTAATTATTTTGTATCTGTTGAGACTTAATTTTTGTCCTATGATATGATCAGTTTTGGAAAAGGTTCCATGTGATGCTAAGAAAATGTATGTTCCTTATCTGCTGGGTGGGATATCCTGTATATATATCTATTAAGTTTATCTGTAGTATACTGAAGCTCTGCAGTTTCTTTACTTGTTTTTGGTTTGGAAAATCCATCTAATTATAACTGGAGTGCTGAAGTCCCCACGGTCAGTGTGTCAGACCGCTATGGTCTTTCACCCTTTAGTGTGTGCTTTAGGTTGGCAGGGGCTCTGATACTTGATGTGTAAATGTTCACACTGTTATATCTTCTTGATTAACTGTTCCTTTTGTTAATATAATATCCCTTTTTATCTCTTCTGTTTGGTGTTAGTTTGAAGTTTACTTTGTTTGGTACTAAGGTAGCTATGCTTGCTTGTTTATGTTTTCTGTTTGCCTGCAGTTTGTTTTCCACCTTTTTATCACATTTTTGGATAACTTGGCAGCTAAGTTGGTTCTTGTATTTTAATCCAATCCATTTGTCTGTATCTTTTTAGTTGTAAGATGAGGCCATTTGCACTTAAGGCTGCTATAAAAAGGACATTGCTATTTCATATAAGTTTGTTAGGTGATGTTCTGCTTTATTGAATTATTGATATTTCTTTTTTTTTTTCTCTTGTATTTGGTTTGAGGGTTTGCTGAGTGTTGGACATGGTTGTTGTTTTTTCCCCTAAATCCAGTTTGTTGGCCCACTATGTTCATAAGATTTACACTTTCATAGTCACGTGAAGCAGTCGATCTTTCTTTTTCCTCCCTATAAAGTATTCAATTAAGAATTTTCTGTGGTGCTGCCTTGGTTGTCATGAATGGTCTTATTTTGTGTTTGTCTTTAAATACATCTGTTTCTCATCAACTTTGAAAGACAGCTTTGTCGGGGACAGAGTTCTTGGCCACAGTGGTTTCCTTTCAGAGCTGGGAATGTTTCTTTCCACACCATCAGCCTTATGGTTGCTGATTAAAGCTCTGGGGTAGTTCTGATATTTCTGCTGTTGTATGTGAGTGACTCTTTTTCCATACTGCTTTTAGGATTATTTCTATACTTTGTATTTTTGACATCCTGGTTATAATATGTCATGAAGAGTTTCTTATTTCACGTCTATGTGGGGTTCTGTGTACCTCTTACATTTAGATGCCTGCTTTTCCCCATAACCTTAGGAGATTTTTCTGCTATAATTTAACTAGCCTGTCTATTCCATCTGATTTTACCTCTACTTCTTCTAGACTTTAAATTCTCAGGTTTGACCTCTTGAATGCATCCCAGACTTCTTGAAAATCTCGCTCATGCTTCTTTTTCCCCCTTATGTATATCTGTCTATATTATCATCTCAACTTTATCTTCCATCCATGAAATTCATTCTTCTGCATGGTCTTGTCCATTAATTTTTTGAAAAATTTGATTGAGCATCTCTTTCATTTCAAATATTTCTTTTGCTTGTTTTCAGTGTTCCTGTTGCCTTACAATGTGCCCTCTGACCCCTGTGGAGCCAAAGGCCCGCTCCTGTGAAGTCTTGTCTTTTTGGTTGTAAGTCTTAGCCTTTAAAGGCTGAGCCACCTCTACAGTCTGGTTCTCTGCTTTCTTAAAGTAGGCATTTACAGCTATAAACTTGTATCCCATAGGTTTTGGTAATTGTGATTTTATTACCATTTTATTAAATTCTGGGGATGACTTCTCCAAAGACCCATTCATTGTTCAATCATTTTTTGTTGAAGCCCCATGAGATTGTGTATGTTCTGGGGTTCTCTTGCTGTTGACTTAGGGTCTTATTCTACTATGATCAGAAAAACCATAAGGAATTATTTCAGTTTTTCTATATTTGTTAAAACTTGCATTATATCCTAAAATACAATCTATTTTAGAGGAAGTTCTGTGGGCTGCTGAAGAAAAAATATTCTACAGTATTTGGATAGAATATCCTGTAGACATTAATCATTTGGGCAATGATTTAATTCAGACATTTCTATGTTTTGTTTTGTTTTTTTTTTTTTGGTTGGGATCATCTGTTAATTGGTGAGAGTGAGGTATTGAAGTCACCCACTATGATTGCGCTGGGTCAATCTGGGATTCTATCTATGGTAATATTTATTTTATGAAATTGGTGGTACTTGTATTGAGGCATATATGTTTAGAATAGTAATATCTTCTTGGTTTATTGTTCCCTTAATCAATATGAAATGACTATCTTTCTCTCTTCCCACCAGTTTTTGTGTGAAGTCAGATATTACAGTGGTTTCCTAGGTCCATTTGCCTGGAATATCTTTTTACATCTTTTAACCCCAAGGTAGTTAGTGTCTGTCCTTTGTGGTAAGCTATATTTTGTGAAGGTAACACATAGATGGTCCCTGTGTTTTGATACATTCTAGTAGTCTGTGTCTTTTGATTGGCGAATTGAGATCACTAATATTTAGAATTGTTGAAAGTTGTGTATTGATTCTTGTCAATCTGTTTATTTTGTAATGGTTGGATTGTTTTCCTTTGTCTCTTGTTTAGTCTGACTTGTTCTTTCCTGTGGCCTTCTTCACGGAGACTCATTTGTTCTTTAGTTTATAGGATTCTTTCCAGTGTCCTCTGTTGAACTGACTTCGTGATCACAAATTCCTTTGGTCTATTTTTATCATGGAAACTTCTTAATTTTCCTTCAAGAGTGACAGATAGTTTTGCTGGGTATAGTAGCCTAGGTTGGCAAGTTGCTGTCATCTTCCAGACCTTTAAATACAGCATTCCAGGCCCTTCTGGCTTTCAAAGTCTTAGTTGTGGAATCTGGTGTGACTCAGTATCTTACTACTTTCAATGTACTATTTTTGTTCTCTGTATTTGGTATTTGAAGTGGTTGTCAATCTTGGTTGTCAATTTGACTACATCTAGAATCAACTAAAATTCAAGTCATTTAGCATAACTGTGAGGGTTGTTTTTTCTTTCTTTCTTTTTTTTTTTAAATCAGAGTCTTTATTTGAGGTGGGAAGACCCACCCTGAATCTGGCTATACCTTCTAGTGGTGACCTGCATAGAAGGACACAGAAGAAGGGAGCTCCTGCTATTTGCCTGCTTGCTGTTTCAATGGCGCGTCTGTCTATCCTGCTGCTGCAACCTTTATTCAGTCCAATGTCTTCAGGATTCTAATTCAGACTGAAGACCAGCAGCTCTCTAGGAATCTTCTAGGCCTCCAGCACCAGACTGGGGCTGCTGAGACATCAGCCTCATGGACTGTACGAGGATCAGATTCTCAGCATTTCCACTGTGAGACAGCCATTGCTGGACTACCTGGACCACAGCCTGGAGCCTGTCTAATAAATCTTTCATTCTATCAATTCTGTTCCTTTAAAGAATGTTTTAATTATAGCATGAGGAGGGAAGGATCTTTGCTGGTCCTGTCTGTTTAGTGCTCTAAATACCTTCTGTATCTGAATTGGCATCTTGTTTCCTAATCCTGGGACATTTTATGCTTTAATTCTTTTGAAAATATTTCCTATGTCTTTAGAATGAGATTCTTCTCCATTTTCTATACCTATGACTCATGCAGTTTGTCTTTTCAGAGTTTCCTGTATATCTTGAAAATCCCATTCTTTTTTTTGTCCTTTAATTTATTGGACTGTTCCTGTCACCCATCCAGTCTTCAGATGCAAATATTCTGCCTCCTCCTTGACCCATGTCATTACTGAGATATACCAGTTTCCCACCACAGTTTTTTCATGGCTTATTATACTTTGTTTCTAGCATCTCAGATGGATTTGCTTCATTATTTCCATCTCTTTGTGGAAGTCCTCTTCGGTATCATCTGCCACCCTCCTTACTTAATTCAGCTGTTTGTTTGTGTCTTTGAACATACTTATGAGCATCATCTGAGTTCTCTATCTGGGATTCAATTATGTTGTCTTGGCTTTTTGTGTTTCTTAAGTTAATGAATTGGGACTTATGAACCTGATGCTACTTCTTTACTTGGCTTAACTTTTTCAGCTAATTTTTTCAGTTGCAGTATTTGCAATGTTGTTATGGGATTCAAAGGCGGTAATTCACAAAATAATTCCTCAGTCCAGAAAGCCCCCAGTATCTCATGTAATAAGCTGTATAATATCCTCTGAGTAGGGTATTAACTTGAACATTCATAATTGTTTGGTATTGTCACAATAGCTAAGTAATATCAGTGACCTCTTAGACATAAAAAAGAAAAAAACTGGAAGAGGCTGGGAGTAGTGGTGTACTCCTTTAATCCCAGCACTCAGGAAACAGAGGCAGGTGGGTCTCTGTGAGTTCGAGGCCAGCCTGGGCTACATAGTGAGTTCCAGGACAGCCAGGGTTACACAGAGAAACCCTGTATCAATAAAATGACTGGAAGATGAACAACCAAGCATAGTATAGCATGCACACAGATTTTAGTTAAGATTAGCAGTGGGAGGGAATGGGCAAGTGAGGATAGGATAGAACAACCTTGAAAGGATGGGGTGGGTAACAATAAGAATCAAGTACTAGATAAACTTTGAAGAGAAAAAAGACAGAATGGGTAAAGCTGAGAGAGGAGAGTTGGGTACTGTTGGGTCTACAGATTTTAGGGACTATTAAACTATGCAAGGTTATAACTAAGAAGTAAAAGGAAGAACTAGAGATAGCTCAGTGGTTAGAGCACTGGCTGCTCTTCCAGAGGTCTCAGATCCAATTCCTAGCAGTCACATGGTGGCTCACAACCATCTGGAACTCTGACTTCCTCTTCTAGCCTCTGAGGGTCCCAAGCACACACATGGCACACAGACATACATGCAGGCAAAACACTCGTAGACATACAATAAAATAAAATTTAAAATATTTGAAAGAAGTAGAAGGAGGAGGACAGACAGACAAGAGAAGAAAGGAAGGGAAAAGGACTGAGGGTGTGTGAACCGAGGCAAATGATGAAGAATACTGTAGGTAGGCAAGGTGGAAAAACATGAGAACAATCTCAAAGTAACTGAGCAACGCACAAATGAAGGCAATACCATCATGAGCTGTACATGTAAGAGCAGAAGGTTGATGCATTCAACATAAGAGATGAAAAGCTTATCTGTGGGATTAGTTACTGGCACAGCTGCAGAGATGAAAGATGAAGTTCTCAAATCCCTCTGCTTCCAGCAAGTTCTATGTGGTGCCGTGTGGCAGAGGAGAATGAGAGCTGTTAGTCTCCCCAGTCTGAGTTTTTTGTGGAGCTCTGGGAGCTGGAGGCCTGCTTCTTGGTGGTTTCTGGCCCTGAGCTGTCCTCTGGACCTTTGGCATGCCCCTGTCCTGCGGGATTCCCTGATCCTTCTGCTTTCATGGGCCCTGAAATGCTCTCTGGCCCCCTGTTGTTTAATTTTTAAGTACTTTATATATTCTGAGTATTGATCCCTGTCAGAATTGTACCTGGGAGAGATCTTCTTCCCTGTGATGTCTGTTCACTCTGGTAATTGTCTCCTTTGTTGTGGGGGGCTTTTTAGTTTGATCCGAGTCCATTTGTCAATTCCTGCTATTATTCCCTGAGCAGCTGGAGCCCATTCAGAAGGCAGCCATCTATCCTGTGTCTAGAGGTGTTTTCCCACAGTAGTTCCAGAGTTCTGAGTTTATATTAAAGTCTGTAATGCCTTTTGAACTGGTTTTGGTACAGAGTAAAGAATGGGTTGGTAATTCTGCGTGCAGATATCCAGTTTTCCTAGATGGTGGGCTGAGGAAGACTCTGGCCCTTTTGGAAGACATCAGCAGCTATAGTGACAACTTAGCAAGCAAGGTACTTGCTAGGCAAGCATGACGGCTTGCATCCGATGCTCATGAATGGTGGTGTGTGCACAGAACCCCAGTGCTGGTGCAGAGAGAAAGAAGGACTCCCCAGTGCACTCTGGCCAGTCAGACTTGCCTAACTGGTGCGCCCCAGGTCCCAGGGGCTGCCTCAAAATAAGGTGGTGGCTCCCAGGAATCACATCCAAGATTGACTTCTGGCCTCCACAAGCATATGGACATATACACATGGGCATGTATACACACACACACACACACACACACACACACACACACACACACACACAGGCATCCTCACTCATGAAAGGATTAGATAGCTAATTCATTTCTAGGTCCTCTGTGCTATTCCTTCAGTCTGTATGTTTGTTTTTGTGATGGTACCATGACATCTTTGTTCCCATAGCTCAATATTATAATTTGAGGTCAGACATTGAGATCTTTCCTTTATTGGTCTCTTGTTCAGGATTGCTTTTTCAAATTCTGGATCTTTTGTGATTCATTTTAACTTAAGATTTATTTTTCTAGTTCTGGGAAGAATATCTTCAGAATAGAGGTGATATATTATTGAACCTATAGATCCCTTTTGATCATATAGCCATTTTCATAGTGTTAAGCTTTTTATATTATAATTATTTTCTTTTTTAATGGATATTTTGTCCGTATACCACCTATGTGCTCAGTGCCTATGGAGGCCAGAAGTGGGTGTGATCCCCTGGGTATAATTCCAGTCTTATTCTGAATTTTTTTGTTTAATGTAGGCTCTTAAAACTATAAATTTCCTTTTTCAATTGTCTTCATTGGCTCCCAAGCTATGGAAAATTGTGTTTTTATTCTCATTTAATTCTTCCTTGGTCCACCATCATTCAAAAGTATGTTATTCAATCTCCCCATGTTTATATTGTTTCAGTAGTTAATTTTACTATTGATTTCTAATTGTGTTCCATTATGGTTTGATAAAATACAAGAAACTATTTCAAGTTTTTTTTGTTTATTTATTTTTTTGCATTTGTTAAGACTTTCTTTATGGCCTAAAATATGAGAGTTTTAGAGAAATTTTTAGTAACTTCTGAGACAATTGTACATTCCTTAGCGGCTCAGTGACATAGTTTGTGACCAGAAGATGTCTTTTAAGTCCGTTTGTTCTCTGCTGATATTTAACTCTGTAGTTTCTTTGTCTTGGTGATCACCCTTCTGATGAGGGCAGGGAAGTGAGATCACTGACTCTTACTATGTCTGAGCCCATCTGCGCCTGTGTGTCCAGTAGTATTTTGTTGTAAGAACTCGGATGCCCTGCTACAGCTCTATCACCCTGAATGTGCCCGATCTTGTCTGAAGTTGGGTGTGCCAACCTGCAGTGCCCAGATGCGTACACTCTCATGAACTTCACCACTGTCCAGCGTCTTTTGGTTTCTTCTCTGGCCTCTGGTTGTCCACCCTGGTCTTCACTCACATCCCAGACAGCAAACTTCTCCCTCTTCACTGTTTGCCCTGCACCTCCCCCAGCGCATTCTTCCTGGGCTTCCCTCTGTGGTCTCTGGCCCCTGTCTCTCAGCAGCTTGCTTCCTACCTAAGCAGGTTTGCATCTGTGAATGAATCTAAGTCAGACAGACTTCCTAGGTTCACAGTGATTCCTGGCGATGTCAGTCACTGGGCCAGTGAAAGCAGAGTGGCCTTCGGGCTTGGTGAACAGGGTTCCTGTTTCTTCCTAACCAAGAGATCTGACTGCCAGCCCTCTTCCAAAACAAGTCCCCAGTCCCTTACCAATGAGCAAGACTGGATTTCAGGGCACCCTTTTTCTGGGATCTTCTTGGTGGACGGCACAGGGCTCTCCTGTCTTAAGCTTTATTTTCACGGGGACCAGCTGTATGCTTGGGTGCTCCCTTCTTCTTTGCTCACAGCCTCAGAGGGGGGTTCTCTTCCATCCCACTGTTTTGCTTAGCACTCTGTGCTAGGGTCCGTTGTTGTTTTTTTTTTGTTGTTGTTGTTGTTTTGTTTTGTTTGTTTTTTTAATAAATGTACCTAAAGTTCAGTATTTCTGGACTTCAAGTGGCCTCTGTCTACGGGTCTTTGCCCTCCGTCCTCTTCCTCCACATTCCCACTTCTCCCTCTAGCCACACACTTGCGGCAGCCTGGAGACGTGCCTGGCGCCTCATCGCTCCCACCTTCCCCCTTTGCATCCATCCTGGAGCGAGTGGTTTTGCTGGGTCTGGAACCCTGAGTGGACAGTTTCATGCCATGTGTTGGGCTGTGACAACCGTTCTCAGGTAAGGAGTCTGAAATTCTTCCTGCTGCTAAATGCAGAAATTTCTTCTATCTGCTTTCAAGATCTGCCTCTGTCTTTCGTTTCTGCTAGCCTCATTATGACGTATCTGCACGCTGGTTTCTTTGACTTTAACCTGGCTGAGCTGTCTAAGCTTGAACTTGTGTGCTGACTCCTTTCACCAAATTTGGGGAAGCTCAGCAGGTGAAGACGTGTAGTGCACACTGACAAAGAAGCCAACAGACTCTTGTTGATTGTCCCCGGACCTCCATGTGTGTGCTGTGTGACACACACATACACACACACACACACAATAAATAAATGTAATAGGTTTTATTTTTTGAGATTATCATTATTTCTCCCTCCAAATCCTCCCATATACCCCTTGCTCTCTTTCAAATTCATGAGCTCTTTTTTTCAATAATTGGTGTGTGTGTGTGTGTGTGTGTGTGTGTGTGTGTACTCCTAAGTACATAAACATAATTTATTCAGTCCGTATAAATGTTGGTATGAAGACTATTTCTTCAGCTCTCAGCATTTCAACATGGCTGCCTAAACATGAGCTGAACAAGGGTAACAGCAATAGGCAAGCTAACACGGACATGGGAAACCTCATAAGGGCTCAACCCTACATAAAGAAATTTTAAAGAAAAATTGGGACTGGAGAGATGGCTCAGCAGTTAAGGGCGTGCACTGCTCTTGCAGAGGACCTGAGTTCAGTTCCCAGCAGCCACATCAGGGAGCTCACAACTGCCTCTGACTCCAGCCCTGGGGGATCCAACCCCTCCGACCTCTGTGGGAACTTGCACTTACATAGACACACAGAGATAAACTTAATTAAAAATAAAATTTAAGAAAAAAGGAAAACTATTTTTTTGCATCACTCTCTTTCTTGAGTTCAGGGACAAGAACTAGACACTCCAGCACTGTCCCGCAAGTCCTGGAGCCACTCGCCTCCTGAAACAGTTAGGCTCCCTCTCAGTTTTCCAGACCGGACATTTCTGTTGCTCTTGAGCCAGCTCACTACTCTGTCCCCCACCTAAGTGGTTTCTAGTTAGCCTTTGATTTTGGTAATAATTTGTCTTTTATAAAAATTGTCAAGATGAATACAGTTCATTTCTATCTATCCCTCACACCACCAATTTCTCTCTGGTGCTGACGCCCATGCCATGATGCAACATGATATGCCCATCAACGCTAATGCTGCTTGATGCCCTTGGTGACTGTGGTGCCTTGGAAGACCCAGACTCCAGTCCCTGCAGAGATTACACTAATTCTTGTACACTCACATCCTTTGTCCTTGTCACTGGCCCAGGATGTCACATCACAGTCAGTGGCTCTCTTTTCTAGGTTTTCTTCCTTTCCATTTATGTCAAGATTTTCAGTGTTACCTAAGTAAAGATGGCACAGAGGGCGATTTTCATTCTTTGGTAATCTCAACATCCAGACCACCTTGCAGCAGCTTGGCTGCCATTTGTTTCATTTGTCTGTCTTGTTGTTTGGTGTTTGCTAGTTTGTTTGTTTGTTTGTTTGTTTGTTTGTTTGTCTTGTCGGTTGACTTTCTTCTTGATAAACTGAGTAAAGTTCAGTTTTTATCCTGGATGTTTGTGTATGGTGTGTAAGAAGAGTGGGTCCTGTTAAGCGTTTGGAGAGTATAGTTTTCTCTTCTTCCTTCAGCTCACTGTCCAGTTCCCTCTCTGGTTCCTCCTCCTCCCCCACTCTCCTTACCCCTCTCTTCTGCCCACCCCTCTTCCTTTCCCTTCGATCTGGCACCCAGTCCCTTTCCCACTGCAAGCTGCCTGTTCTCCAGTGTCAACTGTGTCCTCACTCAGAGACTAGCCTGGGCTTGAGTGATGCTGAGTGTTTTCGTTCAGACCTTTGGCCTCCAAGTGCTTTGGCATTGCATTCGGGGCCAGAAGAACAGGGCTCTTCTGCTAGAGTCCAGCTGTTCCGCACCAGGCCGCGGAGCATCTCCAGGGGCAAAGCCCAGGCAGCACTGCTTCCCCTTGTGTACCCGTCACTCTTCCCATTGTGTGACAAAAGCAACTGAGAGGTCAAAGTGCTTGTTCGGTTTATGGTTTCCAGGGGTACTGCCCAGCATGTCAAGAAGCCGCAGCAGCGGGAGACCGAGGCATCTGATGGTCCTGTAGTGTCATCAGGAAGCCAGCTTGACCACAGCCCAGGAGATGGTGTCACCCACATTCAGGGTGGGTGTTCCCTCTTCAGTTAAGCCTCCCTAGAAACACCCTCATAAATACCCACAAGTGTGTACCCATGGTGACTCAGAGTTCAGTCAAGTTGACAATGAAGACTGACCTTCACATCTCAGTTCCCTCCTTCAGTCCAGTAGCACTTTTAGGCAATTGGCTTTTCTAATTGTTAAGAGTTCACATTTGTTTCTGGTTTTCCAACAACCATTGACACAATGCTTGGCCCTTGGGGGTCTCCTGAGAGGTGCAAATGTCTACTATTTTCTCCAGTGACAAGAGAAAGGGCTGAGTTGTGAATAATGGAGTCATTGGGGCAATAATCACATGGCCAGGGTGTGGAGGAGCCTCGAGGGGGTGCAGAACAATGTCCTAGCGCACGCTAACTGTGCGAGATGTAGAACCTACGTTACCCCACTGGCTCCTGTGTGTGAAAATGGGTTCCAGGTACCTGGGTAAGTGGGGACAGCCTTTGATGTGACGTGCGGCCTGGGCTCCTTCACAGATGTGGATTCTGCCAAGCTCTTCTCTGCTCACAACTCCTCGAAGGCTTCTATGGCTCTCAGAGTGCAGCTCAGCTGCCTCTAGAGTCCACCTCCCCAGCTCACTGCAATCCTTCATGCCACCCTTTCTTCCAACTCCGGGGCCTCTGTGCTATCCCATCAGCCTGCCGCTGTCTTTCCTAGCTGCAAATACATCTCCTTCTTTCTGGATGGATTTTCTCTATCTTCTCCATTTAAATTTGTATCTCTGTACTTTTAGCTTAATCAGCTGGTCCTTAAAAATAATTAGGTGTGTATGTGCGTGCGTGCGTGTGTGTGTGTGTGTGTGTGTGTGTGTGTGTGTGTGGTACACGGATGGGCACCTGTGTCATGGCAAGCGTGTGGAGATCAGAGGACAACTTTGTACCGTCAGCCCATCGCCTTCGGCAGTGACGTGTGCTCCAGGGATCAAACTCGGCTTATTTGGCTTGCACAGCAGGTACTTCTGCCCACTGAGCCATCTTTCCAGCCCACCAGCTGTCTAGTCTTTGAGTGATGTCTCCAAAATGTCCTCATCATATCACCTACCAAGGTTTTGGGGAGGCAGTCGCAGACTTTAGTGTCTTCATTTGTGTGACATTTTGATGAGCATCCATTCCCCCTGCCCCCACCCCGAGAGCTAGGCTATGACCATCCTGTAACTGGAGATTATCTTTTCAACATTGTCTCTTGGCATCTGACACTGAGGAGGAGTAAGATGCATGCTTGTCGAATGAATAAATAAAAATGCATTCAAAGGTAAGGAGAGAGATGACGCAGGCTTCTCTGCTGTCTCCACATCTGCCAGCATTTATTTATAGCGTGGGAGGAAAGAGGCCCATGATGGCTCCCGACCACAGAAGGATATGATGCCTTCCTTTGGGGTCTCAAGGAGCCGTGTGTGGTTGTCTTGTTTGGTGTTCCCAGGGCTGAGTGAAGGCCAACTGGAGG
Source organism: Peromyscus leucopus (assembly GCF_004664715.2). Lineage (NCBI taxonomy): Eukaryota > Metazoa > Chordata > Mammalia > Rodentia > Cricetidae > Peromyscus > Peromyscus leucopus. The sequence goes on along the minus strand of NC_051066.1, from coordinate 141,881,847 downwards.
AAGCAGGGCAGAGGGACAAAGGTGGGTCATCTGCTGAGAAGGGAGGAAGCTGAGACTCAGGCACTGGCCTCTGGCCCCCTGGGCTTTCTTTCCCTCCCTGCTTCAGTAATGTATCTCTGGGCAAGAAGATTTAAACGTTTAGCCAGCACAGAGTGGATGCCTAACACATGGAGAAGCAAGCCACAACAACACTGGTCAAATGCTCAGCCATGCCAGAAGGGAGCCCCGGAGATGCCATGTCAGGTGGGGCCCGCCTTGGCTGAAAGGGTGTCCTGTCCAGCCCAGCTACTGTGGGTGAGGAACAGAAAAGGTGTGTTCTGTGTTAGAAGACAACACCCCGACAGATCACCAGACATGCCACACAAGTGGAAGACTTGGGGGAAACTCCAGGTCTCAAAGCTACCAAGATGATAGGGGTAGTCAAAGATCTGCTGGCCTCAGAGCCATGTCTTCAAGTTCCTACTTATCTGTTCTTTGTATGTGTGTGTTCATGCCTGTGGCATGTTCAGGTATGTGTGCACATGTGCATGTGATGCGTGTGGAGGACAGAGGTCAACCTCAGATTTTGTGCCTCAGGGTCCATTGGTCTTCTTGCTTGTTTTTTAAGACAGGGTCTCTCATTGGCCCAGGGCTTGCTCTTTAGGCTGGGGTGCAAGAACAGCCCGTCCCCACCCCTAGTATTTTAAGTTCATGCCACCTCACCTGGCTTTATACCTGGGACCAAACTCAGGTCTTCATGATTGTGTGGCAAGCACTTTACCAGCCCCTATGAAAATATCTGATTTTTATTGTGGTAAAATATACACAACATAAAGTTTACCATCTCGCTCAGTTTGAAGTGTATGGGTTTTGAGAAGACTCATGCTATCCCATCCCTCCCGCCCTCCTCCAGAACTCCATTGATCCTGTTCAGCTAAAGCGCCATCAAACCAGCTCTCCCTCCTTCCCCCCCTCAACCCTGCAACCAGCCTTCTGGTCTCAGCTTTGCACCGATGAGTGGAATGGTGACTGGCTTATTTCACGCGTCGGAACGGCCCCAAGGTTCATTCTAGTCGTTGCTTGGGTCCGGGTTGCCTCCTCTCTCGGGACCACTCCACACACATTGTACGGGTTTGCATTTACTCCCTAGCCCTCCACACCCACACTACTCGCTCCGTGCTTAGCTACAACCATGGGCCTACACACCTCTCTCTATATCCTTGCCTTGGCTTCTCTGGAGACGTGCTCAGAAGCAGAACTGCTGTGTCATGGGGTAATCGTACTTGAACTTTTGAAAGAGCAGCAGGCTGTTTCCCTAGTGCTCACGCCACGAGACATACCAGTCCTGCGTGACGGCTCCAATTTCCCTCCAGCCTCATCAACATTCATTATCTCCTGGGTTCCTTGCATAGCAGCCACCTAATGGGTGTGAGCGTGTATCTCACTGTAATTTTGTCTTGCATTTTTCTAACCATTAGTCACGTTGAACATCTTTTCATACGCTCATTAGCCGTTTGTGTATCTTCTTAGGAAAAATGTCTATTCAACTCCTTAGCCTATTTCTGAATTAGGCTGTTTTCTGTTGTTGCTGTTTGGTGGAGGCTTTGTTGTTGCTCTGCTTTTGAGATGAGCTCCAACTAGGTAGCCTGACCTGGCCCCCAGCTCGTGATTCTCCCACCTCAGTCTCCAAAGGAGCTTGAATTACAGGTGCCTGCCATTGTGTCCACCTAAATTGGTCTGTCTCGCTTTGGGAGAATAAGAATGGGGAGAGGAGCCAAGCCTTTGTGTCTGCTAGACAATGCTCCGCTACATAATTTGAGTTATAGGTGTTTATGTATTCTGGGTCAGTCCCTTATTAGATATGTAATTTACCAATGTTTTCTCCTTTATACTCAGTTAATAGTGTTTTGGATATGTGTATTTGGGTGTATGGGCGTATGTGTGTGTGTGTGTGTGTGTGTGTGTATGTGCGCGCGCTCCTGTCGGGAGGTGCATATGGAGGATAAAATCAACATTGAGTATGTTCCTCTACTGCTCTCTATCATATTTTGGGGGGAAGACAGGGTCTCTCACTAAACCCAGAACTCACTGGTTGACCAACATGAGCTGTCCATCAAGCTCCAGGGATCTTTCCGTCCCCAGCTCTCAGTGCTGACTGCATTTGTACGTGGAGCTGACGATGAACTCTGGTTGTCATGCTTGTATCAAGCACTTCCCCTCTGAGCCCAGCCCCAGCCATTGTAGTCCTTTTTGATGCACAACATTTTAGAATTTTCACCAAGTCTACTTTTCTTTTTCTTCTTCTTCTTCTTTTTTTTTTTTTTTTTGTTGTTGTCAGTGTTATTGAGGTCACACCTACCTCTACACACACTAGACATCACTACCAAATGATGCCATGAAGCTTTTGTAGGGCTTATGTACTTTACAGATGCAGAAACTGAGGCTCAGAGCCCGGGGCCACACATAGACCATCCTGGGTATTTGCTCACTGGTGTCTCGGGAAGTGCCATGTCTGGCCACACACAGTCTGGTCCACTGGCCTCCCCCACCCTGTACAGGGTGAAACAAATAGTAAAGGTTGTGAAAGGAAAGCAGATCTTGTCGTGCACGGACTGTGCCAGCTCTGATGCCCCTTACTCCACATACAGGCACCAACGATCTGTGTGACCTTGGCCCTCTGCAGATGCTAGACAGGACAAGATCAGAGCAGATAGCCAAGGGCCTGGCTGTCTAGTAAGCAGAAAACTGGTGGTGGCATATTAGTTATTCTTGTGACAGCTCATGGTACTCTATGGTTGGAATAATGACAGTCTCTGAGGTAAGCCCTAGGGTTCTCATTTCCACCAGACAGCCCCCCTGAACACCACACACAGCTTCCTCCGGCCTCCAGCAAGGCAGTTTTGGCTTCTTTTGACAACTGATTTCTAGGGCTCAGGATGGGAAGACATTCCCAAGAGAGGGGTCTGTGGTTCAGGGTGTTTACATGCATGCAGGTGGTGCCTTATAAATGTTGGTGAATGAGGAAGCTAGTTCCATGCCATTGGTATACTGAATGGCACACTGGACTAGGTATTGGTACGAATCTCACAGAGATTCATCCAGATCACGACAGGAAAGAGGCATACAAACAAGGAAAGGTTTCTGGGGTAGAAGGAAGAGCTCACCACCCCCTCCATTACCCCAGAGCAGGACAGGGCCAGCCAACAAGAACAGAGACTTATGGCTGGAGGCACCTTTTGTTCTGACTGTGGATTGGGAGTAAGGAGCAGGCTTCTGAGCCTTTTAAGCCGGGAGGTTTGAGTTTGTTTTCCTGACTACAGCATCCTCCCTGGATTGATCTCCAAAAACCCTCAGGACCACAGCAGGGCCCAAAGGAAGCCAAAACAGCCTTCGGATCAGACATGGATATGGACAGGTCATCTCCTCTGAGGAGTGTTGGTTTTACCCATCCTTCCCTTCAGTCCCCCCTAGCAGTGCCTGGACCACAAACCCCAAGCCTCTGGGGGTGGAGACAGCTCTGGGCTCTGGGGGACCAACCTGGAGGCAGCTCCCCCCTCCCCATCTGAGCCCTATCTTGGAGCTTCGCAGCAGGCCCTGTATCTAGGCCCAGTGTGGGGGCGGGGATGGAGTGAGCCAGCTGCAGGGCTTGTCTTCCGAGAGCTCAGAGGATGACAGTCCCCCCACATGTGCGTGGGGCTGGTACTTTTCCAGAGCTTTTAAATGCATTATCTTGTTGGAGGCTCATTTGAGGCAAGGACTCAGAACAGACTGGAAAACAACTAATTTACTGAGTCCTGAATGGAGAGGAAGCTGAATGCAGCATGTATTTTTGCTGAATCTCAAACCAAAACAACCTTTTGTTAAAGAACAAACAAATAAACAAAAATGCTGAACGCTAATTCGCCAGGGAACACAGTCTGAACTGGAGCCCCAGGCAGACAATCGCAGCCGAAAATTCAACAGGCGTTTACTGGGCTGGAGGGGCCTGCTGGGACCAGGCCAGCACCTGGGTGAAAGCTTTGGGGGCATAGCAACATGTCCTTGCAGGCAGGGCACAACCTTCCCGGAAGCCCTCCAGCCGGGAACTCACAGGAGATGCTAGCAGATGCTTTAGGTGTGGGCTCTGCGCAGGGGGGAGGGGCAGTTTGGAGTGGTGCAGAGGGATGTGCCTGAACAGGATGTCCTCTTGGGAAGGGCTTGGAAGAAAAGGGTTAGGGACAGGTGTCTGCTCTTACCAGTCTCTGATGGAATCACAAGCAGACATAATCGGCAGTGGAAGTGGGGGAGCTAATAATTCGCTGGTTCCTTTGGCCCCCAACATCCCCTGTAGAAATAACACTCAGTTGCTTCCCATCTTAAAAAATATTTTTGAATGTGTTTGTGTGTGTGGTGTATATATTTGTATGGATTCATGTGTGTATACCTGTGTGCATGTGTGTGTATGGGGGGGGGTGAGAATATGTGGGTACTTGTGTGTGTTTACGTATAGAAGCCAGAGGTTGACATTCAGTGTTTTTCCGCGATTGCTTGTCTACTTTAATTTGTTAGATCTTAACTTGTCCCCCACTGATTTGCTAGACAGGCTGACCAGCAAGCTCCAAGGATCTTCATGTCTGTACCCCTCAGAGCTGCTGTGCCTGGCTTCCCCGTGGGTGCCATGCATCTAAACTTGGGTCCTCTTGCTTGCATGGCAGACACTACTGGCTGAGCCCTCTCTCAGCCTCTCTCTCTTCCATCTCAATGAGCCTCAGAGACCACTTCAGCACTCCTAAAGGGCATAGACTTCTCCCTAAAACACTCATCATGTCTTGTAAGGTGTCATTCTCCTGCTGTAGTCACTTTGAGTAGCCCTGGACCTTCCCAGGTTCGAGCAGCAGCAGCTCATTTGCAAAGATGCTGGATCTGGCACTGACTTTGCTTGGTTTCCTCCTTGCAGTTTGAATCTAGTTTTGAATGGATCTGTCCTCTGGAGATACTGTGCTGGAGGTCTGACACTCAGCACAGCCATGCTCGGAGGTGATGGGATGGAGAGGTGGTGGGATCATGAGGGTGATAGATAGCTTTCATTGTCAACTTAACATAATCAAGCATCATCTAGGGAGAGTCTCCATGAGGGATTATCTACACCATGGGGAATGGTCTTAAGAGTTGAATAATTTGGGAAGGCACAATCTACTGTGGGTGTCACCATTCCCTAAGCAGGGCATCCTGAACTGGGAAAAGTTGAGCCATTGAGCTGAGTACAAGCATGCATACATTCATTTCTTTCTGCTCTGGACTGGATGTGATGTGACCAGCTGCTTCAAGCTCCTGCTGCCATAACTTTCCACAGTGGTGGACTGTAACCAGGAATTCTAAGCTAAAATAAACCCTTTCTCCCTAAGCTGCTCGTTGTCAGTTATTTTAGCAACAGAAATGGAAGGAGGCAGGGCACTAACTCTACTGGTGGATTAGCCACTGAGGAGCTCCTGCCGAATGCTCCTGTGGTGAGGCCTGGCAGTCAGCAGCAGGCCTTGAAGGACATCTCTTCTCTCCCTGCTTTCCAGCTGCCGTGAGATGAGCAGCCTCCACAGCTATATGCTCCCACCAGCTGCCTTGTATCTGTTACAAACCAACGCAATGGGACAAACTATAGATGGGACCCTCTGAAAGCATGATGAACACTCCCCCTTTCTACTGATTCCCTCAGGTATTTTACCACAGTTGTGGAAAGCCGGTCAATGCCCCTTTGCTGGCAGAGAGAGAACTGATTTGGGGGGAGTGACTTCTTGTGGTTCTGAAACCTGAGTGGGGGTACCTTCATAGCTGTTGACTATACCCTTTTCATATATCCACTCCCTCAGGCTGTAGCATGGAGATTGGCTGGCTGTCTCCAACAAGGCAATGGTCCAGATGAGGTGCTTAGGCCCATGGCTAGGGGGACAATCCAGACACTGGGTAATTGGGGGCACAGGAGTGTCCAGAGAAGGTGAGCTTGGGTAAGGCACCCTGGCCATAGAAACCATGGCTTTCAGCTCACCCCCCACCCCACCCCCACCACTCCATGCTTCTAAGCACCTGCAGGTCATTTGCACTGCCCCATAAAAGGTCTAAGTTATGTGTCTCCATGTTCCCTTAGCACTGGAAACACACAGGCTCCTGTTAATGGCTCTGTCTAAGGCTCCCTAAGTTAACGCACAGAGGAAAGTCTTTCTTCTGTCCTCTCTAAGTCCAGGAGAAGCTGGCCAGCTCCCAGCATGGAAGTTGAAGGTTCTACTCCCTTCTTGGGCATGTCAGGACTCTACTGTGGTGATGGCAGTAATCACCACAGCCCAGCTCACTCAGAGCACTTCTTTTGTGGTCCTCAGGAGTCAATCACCCCACTTTTCCACAGTTAGGATACCCTGCCTAGGAAATGGTGCCATGAAGGGTAGGCTGTGTCTTCCCACAGCATTTAACTTATTAAGACAATTCTCCACAGACATGCTACAGGCCAGCTCAGCATAGACACTCCCTCATTGAGACTCTTTTCCAGGTCATTCTGGGTTGTGTCAAGTTGACAAACCAACCATCCTCCTCATGATGGTGGTGATGGTCAGGCTGGCTTTGCACATCTTCCTCATCCACACTGGGAAGCCACGTTTCTTCTGTACAGCTCTCCAGAGCCCAGGCTGACATGACTCCAGGGGTGTCCATCTGCCCAAATAGTTGTCCTATGATTCCCACTGCTGGGGTTCCAGCAGAGCTTGGAGAAGCAGTTGTGCCCTTAAGTCCTTTGGCCCTGGGGCAAGCAGAGCCATAGGCTCACCCCCGGAAGCCTCAACACTGGGCATACCATCCTGGCCCTGGGCCTGCAGCTGGTCCCCAGCTGGGTCCCCAGCCCTGTAGCTGCCTTTGTGCCCACACAAGGGAGACTCAGTTCCCCTGCTGCTCTGTGACCCTGCTTCCTGTGTCCACACGGGCATAGCTCCCTGGCATGAGGAAGGGGGAGTGTTGGTGCCAGCTGCCCCGGAGAAGGAGCCAGACCACCTCGGTGACCCCTGCCTCCTCTGGGGTGTCACTGGGGGAAGCTGGTGAGAGCTGTCTACTGCAAGCAATTAAGTGAACTAATGACCCATGAAGGCTCCTGCCCTCCAGCCTGGCCATGCCTCTCCCCGCGCAGAAGCCCACAGCTTCTCCCTCATTTGGCCACTGCCCACAATGACTATTAATTGCCAAGCAAGGTTTCTCATATAGGGCTGGGACTTAGGAGCTGGCTTTGACTTTTCAGGTCCACCTAGGGCTATGTATACAGTAGGTAGTTAACATTTGCATGGCCATCGCACCCAGAAACAGGACACCTTCTTTCCAAGGCAGAAGAGACCTGGAGTCTTAGGACGCCTAGGCTGGAGTTGTCATGGACTTAGGACGTCCCAATGCATGCAATCTGTAAACCTACAGCCAGGCTCTTGCCTCATCACCCTTCAGAGACGGTGGAGGAAGCCCTGTCCCTACTCGCTGGGCTAGCCCTGATCTCTCACAGTCACACTGGGATGTACTGTGTTGGAAGACAAGGGGGAGCAGGCAGTTTTCGTCTAAACTGGAGAAAGCATACCCCCAGATACCACGAGGCCGGCCTCCCCTGCAGCCCAGATGTGGTTTACAGACTCCGAACCCTGGCTGGGCTCCTGGGAGTCATAAGTGGTTTCCAAACCAGGCCCTCTGTGGCCTAGTGCTTCTCTGGTGGGAACTGGGAAGATGCAGGTTCAGAGCTGAGGAAAGCCATGTCCACCCTAATATAATATATATAATATAACAGAGCCTCACAGAGCCATCCCACAGTCTGTGGAGACACTGGGAAGACCAAAGCAGCTGGCCGACAGGCCTAGGCCCGAGGGCTGCTGTCCTCTGCCCCAGACTCCAGGGCTCTGGGCTGCAAAACCACCTGGCCATCGCAAGACCAGATGAGAGTCTACGGGCTGCTGGGGGCAATTCCGCCCCTCAGCCCCTGACAGGCTCCTCAGGGTTATCAGACAGGGGAGTAGGAAAACCAGGAGCAGAGGCAAGGGTATGTTGTGGTCATATTTAATTCAACTTCAAGTGAATTAACTCACAGAATGGAGCCTCTAACAGCCAGTCACATCTACCAAGGCATGGGCTGGCCGGGCACCCCAGTGAGCCGCAGCTGGAGCAAGGGCCTGGATCAGGAAGTGCACTCACCACAGAGGTGACCTGAGGTGGTTCTAAAGACCAGGTGGGGGTAAGGGACAGTGAGTGTGCAGAAGCTGACTTAGGAGGTCTGTGACAGTCTTCACCAGACTCCACCAAACCCTAAGCTGTCTTCTAAGAGAAGAATGGCCACTCCCATCACCACATGTTACAGAAAGGAAAAGCCAAACTCATCTCAAGATCTAATCTCTCAAATACTTAAAACCAGTCAGCCAGTGCAAAATGAGGTAAGGAACCCGTGTCACCAGGTGGAAAGTAGCGCTCACACGAGCCTGCGTCTCTTGGAGTCACGTCCCACATCATCACCCTGCTGGGCATCCACCTCATAGTCCAGTGGGGAAACCAGGTTCAGCAGTGGATCCTCGGAGGCACGGCCAAAAAGTGCCAATAGCAGGGCCACACCAAAGCCCGTGGCTCGCTCTCCCTGTGGACAGAGAAGGTGGAAATCCTAGGCCAGGGAGCACCTTCAGGCCTCCCATATCCCTCTTCTCCACATGGAGGGCCTAGGACATGAGGCTGTGTCTTGGGCCTTCCTGAAGATGTCCTGACATGCCAGGGCCAACAGAGGAAACCAGGTGAGTGGAAAGGCCCTGGCGAGGCTGGCTGGGGGACTGCACCAGAGCAGCAGAGACTAGAGGTCAGGGAGACCACAGCTGGCTGGAGGCTGGCCACAGACAATCTGACGCACAACACAGAACCTTTCTGATGATCTCAGAAGCAGCTCTGAGCCAGAGGGGCTCTGTAGGGACAGGATAGGAGGGAGGGAGGAGCCCAGGCTGTAAGGAGGAGACATGATGTGTCTGGCAGGAGTAGGTATATGGCCTGGCCTTGAGAAGCATCCCTGAAGCACTTACAGCATGCACTGGAGCTGCGATGTCCAGATGGACCCAGACCCCAGGCCAGTCAAATCCGATGTGTGAAGCAATGAAGAGGCCAGCGCAGGAGCTGGGGCTGTTGTCTCGGTCCTGAGGACAAGAGGGTGACATCTGGTGACATCCTGTTCCCAGCAGTGGGAGGAGTCTACCCTTATCCCTCAGCCATAGGCACAGAGGTACCTGCTGACCCAGATGACTGAGGAGGGCTCTGACCTAGAACAAGGCGTCTACCTCCCCCAGGACAAGGGAGGCCCACAAAGAACCTGAAGGGGCAACTAAGTCAGACTCCAGTGTAGAGTCTGTTCATCGAGCATGTTCAGTGAGTGTGTCCTGAATAAAGTCACACCTCACCTCTGTACTGCTCCTGGTGCCTGGGGATACTGGTCTTCTGGCTCACAGACGCCCCAGGGGCACAGCTCTGCACACCCGTGCAGGCAGGCCCCACACCTACCGCCACTGAGTTCTTCATGTCAGCCACAGCTGAGGTGAACTCGCTGAAGTGCAGCTCAGGGCAGTAGACCAGAGGGTGGACCAGGTCCCCGCACTTCCGGCCAGCCTTCACGCAGGCCACCTCCCACTCGGCACTGTTGGTGAGCACGGCTGCATGGTACTTCCCTGTGGCAATGCCCTAGGCAAAGGACACAAGAGAAGCAATCATACCAGGGAGGACAGAAGAGAAACACAAAAGGCAAACGCGGAGCAGCAGACAGACAGACAGACAGACCACGGAAGAGGCAGGAAGGAGGGCAGAGAAAGGAACCCTGAACAACAAGCAGGCAGAGCCCAGCCTGGTTCTCACCTGCCAAGAGGGGTCCAGGCTAACGGGGCGGAAGGGGTGACATGTGACACTCACCTGTGCTCCAGTCAATGTGGCCATGTCCACGATGATGTCAGCTCCCAGGTCTTTGCAAGCATAGGACACGCCATCGGCTAGCACCAGCCTGCCTTCGGCATCTGTGTTGTTTATCTCTACGGTCCTAGGTGGGACAGAGACCCTGGTTCAGAAATGCAGCTCTCCAGAGTGCCGAGTGACCCCTTTTGCTATTGTAGCTCTTCCATCTCCATGACATGTGCCCTCCCCAGGAGTGTGGCAGGTGGGAGGCAGGGTGGGTTCTCCCACACCCTGGGTTAGGCTCAGACTGACTTAGCCTGACTCTGGGAGGAAGCCAACAGTCTAAACAACAGTTCCAGAGCTGAGAGAGGGCTGTCCTTACTTTCCTGAGTACAGAAGGTGAATGTCATCAGGCCTGGTGGCATTGGGGCCCACAGCATTCTCAGCCAAGCAGAACACAGCATGGAGGTTATCTTTGAAACCCTGAGAGGAGAAGCAGGTGAGAGGTCCCATGGTAGACCAGAAGCCCTGGAAGGGGAGAGCCAGGTGCTCTCAGACCTGTAGACAGCAGGAGACAGACTGGGGACCTCAGGAGCAGGAAGTGGAGCTCAGGACTGAAGATGCAATTTGGGAAATCCCTGCTAGAAGGGGCAAAGCCCTCCAGAGCCCAGACCATGCAGCAGACTTCACTACACAGCACATGAAAACCTTGAATTTGAGACAATCCTCTTGCCTCAGCCTCCTGATCATCATTCTTACCCCAAACAATTGCTACTGAGGACTGGCAGATGACTTCAGTTCCTCAGTTCTTCCTGCCAGTGGTCACCCTCCCTCCCCCATGGCAAGAACCACCACTGTGTTCCTTCAGTGAGACCCTCCACTGTGGCTGTGGGGACTTGGGTGTCTTGTGGGTCAAGTAAGTCACTGCCATTGCTGTTCATTCTGTGGCTCTCACTGAGGCACATTCCTCTTCAAGAGGATGGAGGGGAAGGCCAGTGCCGAGTGGACATGTGAGTTACCCAGGGAGGTGACTCACATGTGTGAATGTGTGTGGGATACTTCTACATGGGGGAGGGGTCCTCTCAGCACCGTAAGTCACTGGTTGTAGCTTCTTGTAGGTCCAGTACCCCTCACACCCACCAGTGAGTACCAGCATCGGCTGGCACCAAGTCCAGAAGAACCCATTGCTGAGCATTTCCTTTCTAGCGTGTCTTCAGTACAAACCAACAACAGGACTTCTCCAAACAGGTCCAGCCATGGCTGCTTCCTTCAGAGAGCCTTTGGCAAGCTCCCTAAGCTAGCTTCCTACTCAACAACCCCTGATAGGCTCCATGGCCAGGGAAGTGAGGTCCTGGAGAGAGGAGAGTCAAACAGAGTCTGAAGGAGGAAAACCAGAACTCTCGTCCTCACCTGCTTGATGGCAGCTCTGAAGGCTCCCAGGATGGCTGCGGCACCCCCACAATCTCGCTTCATCCCTGGCATAGTGGTCTATGGTGACACGAAAGGACCAGGAGAGAGGGTATGAGTCACGGGAACAGGGACGCAGCTGGCAGCAGACTCTCAGGCTCCAACCTGCACGGCACGCCAGGGCTCTCTGAATGCCCTACAACCACAAACCTGACCACCCAAAGGGGATGTTCTACCAAAGCAAGAGGAAGTAATGTTCAGAGATGGTGGTGATAGATGTTTTATTTCTGTGGAGTTTTAGAGCTATCAAGCAATAGATAATAAGATAGAGAGAGATCAAGGAGCTGTCCATTGGCCAGATTCACCATGACCGGGTTCAGAAGCCTGGACTCCATGCCAGCTTGGAAGCCTACACTTGGGGCCTCTGCCTTCTTCTCCACCCAAACATCATAGAAACTGAGACTCACAAGGAGTCACCCAGCCAGCACCTCAAGAGGCTTGGCCAGGCTTCCCAGTGGCAATCAGAACTATGGGTCCCACCAGGGATATGGAGCCCTGGAGGTGATGTGTTTGCCAATATGCCATTTGCCTGTGTTCCCCACTTACCACAGGTTCCTGTTGTGTCTACTCTGAAGAGGGATATAGGTAACTCCAGGCTCATGCCTATCCCATCTTCCCTGAGCATAGGCTGACAGCCATCCTGTGAGTGTCTCTGGCTTCTAGGAGTTGAGTCCAACTCTAGTCAGTCATAGTGTGCTGACTGCCTTTCCCTTGGCCCCTCCATCTCCAGTCACAGTGAGGGTACAGCCTACATAACGTCCTGCCCACTTGTCCTCTAAGCGAGCGCCCTGGACCGCAGCCCTCCTGCCACAGACGCTCACACTCATCCTGGCCCGCTCCCATTTCTCCTACAGCGAGCCCTTGAGGCCACCTCCGCTCAGCGTCACTTGCCCACCCCTGGAGCTTTCCCGGGGAGGCCCAGGTCTGTGCCAGCTCTTCTCCTTGCACACCTTGGTCACCTCTTATGCTGTTGCCATCCAACCATCAGTAGGGGGTCTCTCCACCCTACTAGGTTCAGTTCCCTGCTGGGTCTAAGCTGTAGCCCCTGCCACCAATGTCAATGTCGCCTCCTATGAACTGTTTATGTCGTTACACATGTTTATGTCGTATAGGCTTCCAACTCAAACTGACACGTTCATATTTTAAATAAAAACAGGTCCTCAGAAGTAAGAATCTTGGCTTGAAGTGTGGGGAGTGGTTTTTGAAGTCCTTCTTGTATTCCACGAGGCCTGGATTTTAGCTGGAAGTATTTTTGGACACAGATTATGCTGCTTTCATAATTACGCCAAGTGAAAAGGACCCAACTTTCTGACCTAATCAGTAACCAAGCACAGGCCTGTGGAAATGAAGAAATGGCCCCGCAGGCCTGGCAGTAAACCATTTCAAAGTGACCCACCCAGAAAATGTCTCTGATAGCTGTCCATGGAACACGGTGTGCCCTGCACAGGTGTGACCTCCTAAGCAGAGCGCCAAGCTCGCAGACAAAGCTCGGCTGCTCACAGGAGGTCTCCCGACTCGTCCATGTCACCTCTGTCATTACAAAGGAAAAGGTTCTCTATGTTAAGGTGCCATGTGCCCTAGTCACTTGGACACACGCACAGAAGCCATGGCTGGTGGAAGTGTCAGAGCCCCAGGTCCAACAGAGGCTTCGGCTGACAGTGAACGAGGACTGACTGGCTTCCTCTTCATGCATTCCAGCAAAACCAAGTCATGGCGACCTCTCCATGAATCAGTAATGCTAAGTTTGGAAACTCTCCTGGGGCTGGAGAGATGGCTCAGAGGCTAAGAACACTTACCGAGTGGACCAAGCTCAGTTCCCAGCACCCGTACGGTGTCAGAACCATCCATAGGCTTGTGTGTGGTGCACAGACATGCAGGAAAAACACTCACACACATAAAATAAATCTCCAAAAAAGGTAAAACGCCTCACCTGCGGGTGAGTCACTGTCTACTGCATGATGGCATGTCTCTGCTGCCTTTTCCAGGTCAGTCAGAGCACAGGGCAGCCACAAGAGTGACAGGCCCAGCAGTCCCTGCCTGAGGCAGCAGAAGAGATAGTTTCCAGACGAGGCAAGACACAGTAATAACAGGGCGAGCCTCCCTGGTAGAGCAAGGGGCAGCATCACCCCAGCTTTAACACGAGCTCTCCCGCACAAGGCAGAACTTGGAGAAACCTGTGTCTGCCACTTGACAGCCTCCCCCGGCTCAAGGACTTCTCTGATAAGCTGACGGTGACGTCAAGGAATATGAGGTTTCTGGTAGAAGGAAGTACACAAAAAGGCAGCTTCTGCACAGCTCTGTGTGCTGACAGCCTCCAAAGATCTACCCATCACATACAAGACAGACATCTGAGCTCAAGGCAGCTCACTTACTGCTTCGGGCCCCACGGCAGAACAATCATTCAAAAACACCACTTGTCAAGTTTGGGTAGAAGAGCAAAGACTGTTCAGGGCCATGGGCCATGCCTCCTCCTTGCTGCCATTATGAAATGTGCAGCCAGACTGTCTGGATGCATCCCCACGGTGACAGCCGGCTCTCGGCACAGGCAACGCAGGCTCCTAGGTGCCCCGTTAGGTCCCCATGAAGGAGAGATTGACAGAATGTCCAGTGCCACACGTGGAACCGTTTCTCATTTGAAAATCATATTATCTTCATCACATTTTACTATTCATGGTGTATTTTTTTCAAATGGATCCCAATTTTAATTATCAATTTTAATTTACTTCACAGGACCTACAGGCCATAGCCAGCATTACCAACCACACCCACTTGGGATCAGTACTTTGTAAGAGTGTAGAGAGGTCAGGAGGGATGTCTGAGGCCTCCTAGGACCTGCCACTCCACTGATTCCAATCTGCCACTGACCTCTTGGCAAACAGAACCAGGAAGGGTGGTGCAAGTATTCCACACGGCTTGCTCTTGGGGCACTACATGAGCTCATGCTCCCTCTTGCTGCACTGAGTTTTATGCCTGGCCTTGAGAGGGGCTGTGGAAGCATCTGCAGGTCAGGCCTGGGATATTGTGTCGAGCCCTGGAGCCTCACTGTCCAATCCCCATGCCAGGCTGAGGCTCGGAAAGCACCCCTGGTTCACCCCAAATTGGAGTGAAATGTTTCCAAGGGTAGGGGACAAGTGGGTTGGCTAAGAACAGCCAGTGTGCCACCATGGCCATTGTGTCTACCACATGTTTGCAGGTTAGTGTGACCACAGGAGGACAAAGCTGGTACCTCAGTGTTGGAGGCTGGCCTGGACCCCTGTGCTCTGGCAGCTCTTTCGTTACCCAGAGTCTATGGCCTGCTGGGAGCTACACGACAGAGACAAAGTGAGAGGAGCTCAGGCCCAGTGTTCCTCCTGAACAACAGGAGTTACAGCCACACCAGAGGGACCCGCCTGCAGAAGCCATGATCTGTGCTCTGACCTACCAACAAGCCCATAGCAAGAGTAAGCAGGAGTTCACCTCCCACCAGAGAGAAGGTAACTGCAAAGGGCAGCACTCAGGGTTGCTAGGCCAGGTGCAGGGCCAGGTGCAGGGCCAGGAGCATGGCCTGGGTGGGGTTTTCCAACAGCAATAAAGCAGCTACCCTGCTTCTACTTGATGTTGGAAACTAAACACTCTTCCCCCAAATCTTCAGTTGCTCAAAGTTTCAGCAGTTTCTGGGGGCTCCTGATGCTATAACCGTATCAACATCGTCTTCTGCACTCGCCCGGCTTTATGGTTTCTCGATTTACCCTTAAACAACAGTCTGTTTTTTGCGGTTTTAGTAAAAGGGCCTCTGGCCCTGGCAGACAGGCTCAGCTAACCACCCACTTGTGAATGCTACAGAGGGGCAAGACTGCTGAGCTGCCTGCAGAGCTGGGACATCTAAGCCTCAGTCACGGCAGACGAGAAGCGCGTGGCCGAACCCAAAGTCCTGTTCTCTATTCTCTGCAAGTCTTGGAGGGTGGTGTTTGAGACATTTTGACACACAGATACGTGGAGGCTGTTAAAATGGATTTCAGAGATCTGAGCACATGGCCAGCACTGAAAATTCTAGAATGTGAACTAGGATTGTTTTTCAGGAGCCTCTGGTATCAATTGCCTGGGGTGACAGAAACTCCTCAGAGTTAAGTAACAGTGTTCTGGGGTTCTGAGCAGGGACCCACGAACAGCCTTGGTTCCCATGTGTATTCAACACAGACATGTGTAGGTTAGATGAAGTCAAATTCCCAGGATGAGAGAGACCCGGACAAACTTCTTTAATACCGCAGTCCATTAGCAATTAGCAGAGCCTGCGATGGAAGCTGTTTTGTGGGTTTTATCCCTATTAAAATACATTAATGATATTTGAGTGTTAATATGCTGCCACTCTCTTTATTTGGACTGGAATATTTTTCTTTTCAAATTTTTCAACTGGCAAGATAATATGTGTGGAATTCAATAAAAGAGAGTGTTTGCTATTGGGGTTATTTTTAAACTTGTATTATTAGTTCCATTCCCTGAGTAGTCCTGGAAATAATTGTGTTGGATAGAAGAGGAGGGATTTTAAATAAAACAATCGCCCACTCCTGATACCTAGTGCATTAGGTACTCAAACACGCTGGTCTGAACTGCACCCCAAAACCCACATCTCACCTTCCCTTTGATGCTGAGGCCACCGGTGTCATAGACGATACCCTTGCCCACCCAGGCAATGGTCTGTGTGGCCCCATCAGGGGTATGGCTGAGGATGGCCAGAGCAGGCGGGTGGAGGGCAGCTTTGCCGACCCCATAGATTCCTGTGCAGGGAAAGGGAGAGTGTGAGGTGTATACTCCCCAGCGGAGACTTCCGGGGGCCCTGCCAACTCTGGTTCTAGCTGGCCCACACCTCCCTGCAGAGCAACCCTGGATGGATCTCCCTTCCCCCTCCTGCTAGGGGCCAGTGTGGGATGGGGGAATGCAGATCCATTCCAACATCTAAGACTGCAAAGGATTGTTAGGCAAGAAAACTCGCTGAGGGAAAAACATATCGTATTGTGCCCAGGAGGAAGAGAACAGGAGTACAGAGTGAGAGGCTTCTTGGATGATGCTTCAAGGCCTCTCCCGCCCACATGGGTCCCCCCACTCTGATCTTTGAGTCTTCCTTCTCCAGCCTGCTCCCACGGCCTTTGCAACACCACCTCCCTTGCTCACTGCTTACATGCTCCAATTTCCCAAAGAATGAGGAGCTTCTTGAGCACAGAGGCTATACAAGGTACCCCCGCCCAAACACTTTCAATCATGGCGAGGGTGAAAATGGCCATCTGAGAAACTCCTACCCATCAGGCAGGACCCGCTGCAACTGCTAAATCCTGAGAGAAACTCCGTAACATAAAAGGCCTCTGCCTCAGTGGTCAACTGGTCCACGTGTGGGGGTTGGCTAAAGCAGCTGGCCCCCAATGACACCACTCATGAGCATTTGGACCCTGCAACCCCCTTTCCCTTGGATGAGGTGGTCCTAGGGTCTCATCTGTAACAGCACTCAGAAGCAACAGGGCCTTCTCAGACGAGGTGGACATCTTGCTTGGTCATGGTTCACAACTCTGTCCCCAGACACCTTGCTCTGAGGTAAACACTGGCCACATTGTGACTAGCAGCTCCCCTCAGCCCCAAGGCTAGCCAGCACTCTGCAAGAGCTTCTTTCCTGGAGTCTTCACACAGCTGTGGCCAGGAGAAACCCTAAGTCATCAGAGGGTTGTGACCAAGAGAACTGCTTCCTGAGCCTGGAGGGACTTGGACCTTAGAAAGGACTTGTTTCATAGTCACAGACAACTGTGATAAGTGACCTTTTCCTGCTCAGTCTAAAAGCACCTCAAGACAGCCAAGTTTTTCCTCCAGTTCCTAAGTACAAAGAGATCAGAGAAGAGAGAGACATGCAGGTCAGGACAGACCCCACTGCATGGATATCACAGTAAAAATATCCTATATGGAGAACTGCTGTGGGATGGTCTGTATGTCAAATAAAACACTGATTGGCCAGTGGCTAGGCAGGAAGTAGGTGGAACAAAGAGAGAGGAAAATTCTGGAAAGCAAAAGGCTGAGACAGAGAGACACTGCCAGCTGCCGCCATGACCAAAAACATGTGAAGTCGCCGGTAAGCCACCAGCCACGTGACAAGGTATAGATTTATAGAAATGGATTAATTTAAGCTATAAGAACAGTTAACAAGAAGCCTGCCACGGCCATACAGTTTGTAAACAATATAAGTCTCTGTGTTTACTTGGTTGGGTCTGAGCGGCTGTGGGACTGGCGGGTGACAAAGATTTGTCCTGACTGTGGACAAGACAAAAAAACCTCTAACTACAAATGGCGCCCAATGTGGGGCAAGAGTTTCCACCTAAAACCTGAGAAAAAAGATTCTAAAACGAAGCTAAAAACAGTTCCTAATTGTCTCTCTCAAATGAGTGACAGCTGCCGGTTTGAGCTACTGGCGGGTTCCTAGCGTGCGAGCTCGACCTACAGTATGGCTCTACAAGTGACACATTAAGCTGCGTGGTGGATTTAGCCTTTGCTAGTACAAAACAAAAAAAGAGATTTCTGGGCTACATGCTACAATGGTAAAAGCATAGACCCACTATTTCTGAAAATTGATGGCTCCCAAAGCTGGCGGAAAACGTACCACTGCCATGTTAGAAAGCTAAAGTGGGCGGAGCCAACAGCCACAGTGCCAGTGCCTTTTCAGTCTTAAAAGGCTAAAGTTTAAAGCAATAGGCTCAAGGTAATATAAAACATAAGCCACATAAAGATGGCTACCACACAGAGAATCTGGATTATGTTCTCTTTGATATTCATAACTGAAAAAAACATTTGATTACAAAAGCTGTTGAGTTATGCCAAAATGTATATTTTAAAGGTACCTTGACTTCAAAATTTGGCTATAAGGATATGTTGCTTTAAAAAAGAGGCTCTGCTTTTGTTTCTACAGAGAGCCAGAGACTATGGATTTGTTCCAGATTAAGATACATCAGGTTTGACCAGCCAAGACCACCTAAAAGGTCTCTGATGACACCATGGCCCAGATGATCCAACATCCAAAACAGTTTCAAGACAACTGGCTCAGACAATACAGCCTCATGGACTACTCCATGATTCTAAAATTTTCTTTGTGTCCCCTTAAGATACAGCGCCCCCCTCCAGCAGGAAGTAGTAAGAAAAACTACGCCCAAATTCCCAAATATACCAAACTAACTTTAAAAATGTATAAAAGTTAAAACCTTCCTTTTTAAAAAAAAGAAAAGGGGAAGTGCTGTGGGATGGTCTGTATGTCAAATAAAACACTGATTGGCCAGTGGCTAGGCAGGAAGTAGGTGGAACAAAGAGAGAGGAAAATTCTGGAAAGCAAAAGGCTGAGACAGAGAGACACTGCCAGCTGCCTCCATGACCAAAAGCATGTGAAGTCGCCGGTAAGCCACCAGCCACGTGACAAGGTATAGATTTATAAAAATAGATTAATTTAAGCTATAAGAACAGTTAACAAGAAGCCTGCCACGGCCATACAGTTTGTAAGCAATATAAGTCTCTATGTTTACTTGGTTGGGTCTGAGCGGCTGCGGGACTGGCGGGTGACAAAAATTTGTCCTGACTGTGGACAAGACAAAAAAACCTCTAACTACAGAGAACACTATCCACTGAGATGCCAAAAAATGGCCATGAATTTGTGTATTCGAGGAACAGAAGGCCCTGCTGAGCTGGCTCTGAGCAGGGGTGTGGAAGGCAGGAGGAGATAGGCAGGAGAAGGACTTGGGTCTAGTGGCTCCCAGCATCAGCACCAGAGCCTGGAAGGCTGCCCTGTCTCCCCCAGGGATGCTCTGCCTCCCAGTCCAGTCTTGGCCTGGAACCAAGGCTGATTCCCTTCAGGTCCAAGCAGTATGAAACCCTGTACCAAATGTCCCCACTGCTAGCCCTGCCTCCCGGGTTCCCCCAGCCTCCCTTGAAGGGTAACAGCTGTGGGAGGGCAGCTCTACGCACCTCCAAATCCTCTGGTCTTCAGCTGCTCATCCCGGATGATGGTGGGGGTGATCCCCAGCTCCTTTCCAACTTGAGTAATCTCCTGGACATATTCATGGAAAAACAACATGAGACACATGAAGAAGGCTTGAGTCAAGGCTAGGCTGGGACTCATGCCAAAGATGAGTCTGTCCATGGCTTCGTGGTGGGAAAGGAGCCACTCAGAGGCCAGCAGCTGCACCTCTCATGATTAAGCTTGGGGGGAAGGCTGGCTCTGCACATTCAGCTTCCTGAGCTGGTGGTCCCCGTCCTACAGACAGCCCCAGCGAGGCTCCATCCTACCCATGCACTCAGCTGAGGATGCTGACCTTTTGGAGAAAGATGGACTCTAGAATCTGATGGAAACAACCCTGGGATTTCTGGGCACAGAAAGCACCAACTTCAGGCTTCCTTGGCCTCTCCTTGTGGTCAGATGGCCCTCTCCCCACGTCAGCTTGTCCCTCTTCTAGAAGGAGAAGACCACGAACCTCAAGGAAGATGTCTGTGTTCATCTCATTGCATGGAGTGTCCACAATACGGGCGGCTAGCCGCACAGCTTCTGCGGCATTGGTTAAACACTAGGAAAAAAGAAAGTTCATCACTGGGACCCGGGGACAGGGTGGGAAGGAGTGTCCTTTCCTCATCCAGTTCTCCAGGGACCAAAGACCTCAAAGACGTAAGACTCTAGGAGAATGCCGTGGCTGCTCACAGGCATGGAGGTAGCAGGTGGGAGCAGGAGCTTTGGAGATCACCCCAGGGTGTTGAGGGGTGCTTCCCATGAGCACCCTGGAGGCACAGAGGTCTACCACCTTGTCTTCTTTGTCACTGAATGGCCTACTGGGGCACGACTATGGAAGGAACCGGACCAAGCTCTGTCTTAGGGAACTCATGAGTCTCAGAAGACCAAGGAGAAAACAGACCTGAGATCATGGACCCCGCCAGACCTCTGGCCCTGTGCTGAGAAGGACAACTCAGAGACAGCCCAACAGTGACTGAAGAGGTCTGTCGAGGGCAGTGTGGTCCCATGTGTGTCTGCAGAGCCAGCACCGCCCTAGAGCCCCGCTGCCCACCTTTCTCTGCCATAGGGCCTTCCTCTTAGCTGACTTGAGCATACCTCTACCTCCATTTAATCTCATGTACCCAAAACCTCTGCAGCCAGGGACAGCTGGCTACGTCAGTGCCTCTGTGCTGGCCGGAAGAAACAGATATTAAGGGGCTGGCGGAGGCGCAGGGCAGCGGCTTGAAGTCCATCATCGCCTCCCCCGGACTGGTATGTCAGGAGGGCAGGCGCAGGTCGATTCTGCCAGCCGGCCGCCGCCCCCGCTGTCTGATCACCACAAGAGCCACTGCCTGTCCCAGGTAATTAAACCTCGAAGGCTCCGAGCAGAGACCTGGGAGCTGACAGCTCAGATATGAGCTGTGCTGGTGAGGCCCCTTCCACCTGTCAGCAAGCGGCGGCCTGCGTGGGATGTGTGTTGGGCCGAGGACTGGCCTCAAGGGAGGCAGGGATGACCCTGCAGACCCTCCACAGGCACAGAGCTCCACAAAGCAATGAGTGAGAGGGAAGAGAATGGAAGCCTTAGTTTCTACATGACAAGAAAAGCAAAGTCCATTCGCTCTTCTGTACGTGTTTACGTGAGGCCTGCTACATGTCAGGCAATGTGACAGACACCCTCTCAGGTGACAGGGGGCAATGCCAGCGGAGACAAGGGTGAAGCAACAAGTTGAAGTCCACAGGACCCAGAGCTCTAGGCCTGGGGGTTGAGGGGACACCTTACTGGGGAAAAGGAGGAGGCAGCACCGGGTGTCCAGACATGACCATGCCCGGCTAGTTGAGGGATGAGGGAGTCTGCTGTGGGAGGGTGGGAAGCAGGGAAGGGATGGAAGTGGCCAGGGCCAGCAGTGTGCAGAGAGAAGGGAGGGCCATGCTCCAGGCTAGGATCTGGAAGAAGGTGAGCCTGCAGCTCCAAAGGAACTCCCCAGAGACAGGGACACACATGGTCTCAGTGGCCACTGCCAGGTGAAGTCCGGAGGAAGCCGACACCTCCCAGAGTGGAGACAATGGGGAAGAGAATGCAGGAGGTTGAAGGCAGGCTGGGGAGCAGCGGAGGGAGCGGGGCTTGAGAATTGGTGGGCATGCTTCCAGGAGGGATGGCCACACGGTGGCCATCAGAAACAGAGAAGGGGCCCAAACCAGGTTGGGTGGGTGGGTAGAGAAAGGAAGATAAAACAAGCGAAGCCACCAGGCTGTTTTCAAGAACACACAAAGCTGATTCAAGATGGCAGAGGCAGACCCCGCCTTCTCCCTAACTCTCCCAGAAAGACAGAGGACAAAGCCCCCAAGCAGGGGCTGGCTTGGGGCTCAAGGTGACAGCCTTCCTGAGACCAAAGTGGAGGGGCAAGCTAGTCTCTGGCTGTCGGGCGGGAGTGCCGCCAAAGCAGTGGGCTTCGAGGGACGGCAGCTCCGCCGACGGACATGGGTGGGGATGGTTTCCGCCTGCACAGGTCGACTTGGGCTTCAGTGAGAAGACACACATCAAAGTCCTCCCCAACCAAGGGTCAACTGCACCAGGTGCTGAGCAGGTACTCAACTAACACCCATGCAACAGGACAGGAACCCACACCACAGCGCAAGAGCAGCCTGCAGCAGAAGGGCCTGCTGCATTTTGGGGAGCAAGGGATGGGAAGCGTTCTCTCCACCTGAGCTCCCAGGAGGCAGTGTGCCCTCTAGACACCCACTTGCAAGGTGGACACTTCCACTGGGCCATTGTCTTGTCCCACCAGGAAGAATTCCACCACGACCGTCCTCTTCTCTGTGCGCCGGGATGCCCCTGAGCGGTGTGTGAAGAGTGGGAAGGCCCGGGCCAGGGCACAGGCAGAGGCGAAAACCTCGGGCTGTTCACAGACCATCTGTAGTGAGAGAGGGGGGGGGGGGGGCTGAGGCTACAGCGGGAGGCCACCGGGACTGTCCCGACACCAGCGCTACAGTGGACAAACCCAGAGCTCCGTGACCCACAGTAACCTGAGGCTACGTGAGAAAAGCGTCTGCCACCAGATGTGGTCTGCTCTCTCCCAGACACAGGAGCAAGGCACAGACATAAGCCCAGGCCTCAGTAAATCCAAGCTGACCTCTCTGATTTGTCGCGCGAACTGATCTGGTGTAAATCACTTCGTGGCTGAAGAGTTAGAACGGGAGGTCACATGGACCAGCACGCTCTGCCTGAGGTGGGCCCCTGGCTCTCTGAGTACACCGAAGGGCGGGCCAGCACTCACCAGGACACACCGGTGGCTTCCAGGTGGCAGGCAGGTTCGCACAAGCCTGGTGATGAAGTGGGCAGCGGAAGGGCTGTTATGCCGGCTCACCCTGGAAGGCAGAGCCGCCACGGTGGCACAGTTCAGGTAGAGGGGACAGCTGTCCGTGGGGTTGGGGTTGAGCGTGGCCAGAGCTGCCTGCCAGAGCTAGATCAGAAAGGAGACAAGGGACGGGCTTCAAAACGTGTTGTGGCAGGAGATGCCCTACTGGCCACGCCTGCTTGTCTACAGCACCCTGGCCCTGCCACCCTCGTGGGGCTGCGCCTCGAGCTGGCAAGGCCTGTCTGGGGACCCTCTGCTTCAAACACTTGGAAGCCCGCCTCCTGGGCCTCGGCCAGTTTCCACGGAAGCGGGTCTCGAGGCCAGAGGCCACGCGAAGGGCTGCCACCGGGTTTTCTGGAAGGCCAGGCCCGGCGGCACGGATGCAGACGGCTCGGCCTGGGCAGGCCGGCGATACAGGCCGGGCCTCGCAAGGCCAGGGCCTCCGGGACAGGCGGCCTGGCCTGTGGCCGGCCTGCGCCCGGGGCCCGGCGGGGCGCGCGGGCTAGGCGGGGCCTGTGTCGCGGGGCCTGGGCTTGGCGGGCGCATGGCGGCCGCGGCCCGCTCACCTCCTCGGTGACCCGGGGCTGCAGCTTCCCGCGGACGTGGCTCCAGGGCACGCGGTGCAGGTGTTGCAGCTGGCCCAGCAACAGTAGGGGCCGGCTCTGGGGTCAGCGTCCCCGGCGCTCGCTTGGAACTGCAACCCCACGCTCGCCATCTTCCCCCCGCCCCCCGCGCGCCCCCGGCCCGGCCGCCCAGCACCCTGCGCCCCGCTCCGGCCCGGCTCGGCGCCGCCCAGGCCCGCCTGGCCTCGGCGCCCCGCCTTCGCCGCCGCCGCTGGGCCGCGCCGCCCTGCAGGGCCCACCCGGGGCGCGAGGGGGCGCCGGCGGAGGCGGGGCGCGGGCCGCACTGCGCCTTCCGGGCCACCGTTGGGGTCGAGTGGCGCGCGAGCCCCTGGAACGGCTCCAGCCTTCCAGTAGGTTCCGGGACACGATGAAGCCTTCCTTGCCAGGGGCGGCCGTGGCTCCTAGGCCAGACAATTAGGCATTTTCAGGTACCCCCGTTTTCAGCGTAGGCCGCCTCCTCAGCCTAACCCTTGGCAGGAAGGTCACCGAGCAGCAGTGCGAGCAAGCTGCTCCTGCAGCCTGCACTTGGTCACCTAGGTCGGGGAAGAAAAGTTAGCAGTGTGGGGACGTTATGGGAAGTCATTTGAAAGGAGCCAACACTGCCCAGGTCTTGACTGCTCCTCCAGACATGGTGCTGGCACCCCTCAGTGACCTCCAGTCTTATATGTCACTCTTGATCTGAATTTTTTCTTTAATAACAGTCGTTACAAGTAGCAACACGGGATGGCTCAGCGAGAAAAAGGCCTGAGTTCTAACCCTGTATCTAGAGGGAGCAAACCAACGTCCATAAGTTATCCATTGACCAAGAGGCACCCACTCACACCCACAACCACACACACACACACACACACACACACACACACACACACAGGCAGAGAGAGACAGACAGACAGACAGAGAGAGATAGAAAACTATATAAATAAAAGATTAACCTAGCCGAGCCAGATTCATAGCAAAGCATTCCATACCGTTGACCTTTCAGTCACCACCCACAAGCCACCTATGGTGTCCTCCCCCAGGTCTGAAGGGTTCTGTGGCAACACACAGGTCAGAGCAGGCCAGCCCTGAAGACAGGCATGGAGGGGACGTCACAAAATAGTAGCTGAATAAGCAGAGGGAATTCCTTTGAAACATTAGCTTGCCTGACACAAGAGTCAACGCTAATTGGATCTTATTTTCTTGAAAAAGATTTTTTTACAGCAACTGAATGTTTTCACACATTTGTAAGGGTACTAAGTGTTCCTTGAAGATCTATCCTGATTCTAAGGTGTTTGCAAATACAGTGGGAGGCACAAGGCCTCCGGAGGGGCCGAGACAACTTGCAGTCTGCCTAGAGGGTGGCAGGGTCAGCTGATCCTGTGAGCAAAGTGGGACTTCACAGGCCAGTTCACAGCAAGATGTTCCCTGCAGGAATGACACTGGGGGTGGGGGTGGGGGTGGGGGTGGACAGACAAGATGGCAGAGTGAAGAATGGGAGCCTGGAGGTGAGCAGGGAATCTACTCACTCTACAGATGCTACAGACCATAAAGAGATCCAAGAAGCATTTCAGAGAGGTTGGGAGATGGGCGGTGTAGGAAGTATTTGCCATGCAGGCATAAGGGTCTGCGTTTGAATGCCCAGTACTCATGTAAAAAGATGGGCTGTGATCCCAGCCCTGAGGAGGCAGAGGCCGGAGGATTCCTGGTGCTCACTGACCAGCTAGTCTTACCTAATTGGTTAACTTCAAGTTCACTGAGAGACGCTGCCTCCAAAAGAAAGGTGGGGTCTGTGGGTAAGGCACCTGTCGACAAGCCAAGCCTGATGACCTCATGGGAAGGAGAGGACCAACTCGGATGGGTTGTCTTGGACCTCCATGAATACTGTGTCACACTTAAGCAAAAACACAAACACAAAATAAATATATAAGTAACTGTAAAGACAAAAATCTGCCCCCAAACCAAACAAAAAACAAAGATGGAGATTCGCTAAGGAAAGACACCTAAAGTCAGCCTTTGACCTCTACATGTACACACACACACACACACACACACACACACACACACCCACACACCAGTATTTCAGACAGTAGGGCCTGGCAGCCTTGTGACCGCCAGGGAGTGGAAGGAGGAGAGAGGTTACTTGAAGGTCATATGAAACACTTTCAGAACCCGCCCCCAACCCCCCCAGAATTCATGAATAGAGGAATGACCTCTGTGAACCACAAAGATGAATGAGGTGGGTCAGTTCAGCCAACATTTATTGAACACTTACTACACACAGATCAAGGGGGAGAGCTAGATGTTTCATATGAGCAAGGATTCTTGATTCCTTGTTTTACGCCACACACCCCCCCCCCCCCCGAAATTGAAGAAATCCAAACCAAACAAAACATTCCACTTTGGATGCCCACAGATTTCTTCAAGACAGCACATGTGACAGATCCAAGTTAAGTCTCAGGAGACCACTTCCCCTCTCCCAGCAGATTTCAGACACTAGCATAAAGAAGACGGGGCACTCGGTTTAGGTACATTTTTATGAAGGTGTTAATCCATGGCTCGGGATACACCTTACTGTCAAGGGAAAATTCAACCTCTACTTATTACTATTATTTTTTTTTTCTGAAAACAAATGGCCAGACCCTACAACCCAAGATTTTGCAACTTACAATTTTGATGACTTGAAACCAATTCCACACCCGGGCATTCAGCCGCAGTGCAGAAACAGCCGAAAAGTGCAGAGGCTTCTGGAAGAAAGCAGAGTAGAGTCCTCAGCAGTTGCTAAGTCACATTCCGGGACATGGCCGTTTAGACTGATCCACAGGTTTTCTCAATGCTCGTTTCGGGCATCTTCACTTCCCTGTCATATACACAGTCACATATTTATTTATTTTGGTGCTGGAGACTGAGCCGCAGGGTCTCAGCATGTTAGGCAAGCGCTCTGCCACTGAATCACATCCCTTCATTTTTCATTTTGAGACAGAGTCTCAATATGTCACTAGACAGGCCTTAAACTCATCTCTAGCCTAGGCTGGCCTTGAACTTGCAATCCTCCTGCCTCCGCCTCCTCAGTCCAACAGCAAACATCAGTTTTGAACAGTCCTAGGCCGTTACCTCCAAGGAGAACACTAGTGTGTGAAAGCTGAAGGGTGTGGATGGGAGGCATCACACAGCCACAAAATCCAGACACCCAGTCGCTGGGAGAGGACTGAGCAGGAAAGGCCCTGTGGCCTGGGACAGACCTTTGGCTTGGGTCTTGAGGGATGAACTGAAGTTTGCTGGCAGTCTGATCCTGCTTCAGGAAGTAACTGTTCATAGGGTGCCCTGGGGTGGCAAAGGACACAGTCCACTTGGGACATCTGAACTCACATGGCTGGACCCAGTGTGTGCCTAAGATAATACTCAGCCATAGGGCTGTGCTTGTCCTTGGACACCGGTGGGAAGAGCCTCAGTTAGGACTCAAGTGAGATAAGAGCAGACTGACTGCTGTTGGCAGTGATCTACAATGCTAGCACAAAGGAAGGGGAAGCCAGTTTCTGGTCTGCTGATCCCCGCTCCATGACACTTTCCTGTAGCTACCAGCCTAGAAGGGAGCCCAGACCAGCAAAGACTGGAATGCTTCCGTGACCTCCCTGAGTGCTGCCTCAGGCTGTGATGTCTGTCTTGCCTCTCTGCACCATGTCCTGAGTTCCCTAAGATGAGGAAATGCCTTGGCTACATTCTGTAACCGGTGGTACCAGACGGTTCACCTCTGCTCACACCAGAGTCCCCTGAAGAAAGAGGAGCTCACTGTTGTGGAAAACACATTTCTCTAGAATATTAAACAAAAACAAAAACCTTCACTAACTATGGGAAGTTAAAAAACTAGTACAATGAAAACACTTTTGTGCCCTTCAGCAAGACTATGTATGTTTATAATCTGTACACAGTACATATATGTGAGCATATTCTTTCCTGCACTGTTTCAAGCAGATTGCATGCACTTATCCCTGTGAACCTCAGGCTGTGTCTTGAGAACAAGGACACTGGTTGGACCATGTCATCCCAGCAACAGCCATCGAGACCCCTGCAGAGTGGACAACAGTGTCCTCTAGCACTGTCTTCCTCGTTGTCCTCAGACATCCCCCGTGACTTCTGCCTTTAACATCCAGGATCCAAGCAAGGATCAGGCGTTCCATTTGGCTGTCAGATTCTCTAGTCTCCCTGAATCCCGAATAATCCCCATTCTGTCTCTCACAAGGCGGCCCTGTCACGTAAAAGGCCCTCCAGTTTGCATCTGTCTGCCTCCTCGCGATTAGATTTGGGCTAAAAGTGTTTGGCAAAAACCTCTTTATGCTTTCCACTGTCCCTCATGAGGAGGTACAGGATCTAAGTGTCGATTACATTTGGTTTAAGTGGGGTCTGAGGGATCTCTTCATGGTCAAAGTACAGTTCCCTTTTATAAATGACAGAATTAAAAGGCAATGTCTGCTTTACAAGCCAAGTTCTGCTATTCATAACCTCCATTTCTGTCATTCATTTTTATAAAAAAAAAATTTTGGAGACAGGGACTCATATAGCCTAGGATGTTCTTGAACTCATTCATGTACCTGAAGTTGACCTTGAACTTGTGATCCTCTTGCCTGTTCTCCTAGGATGCCATTATCGGCATGCTAGGCAAGCTCTCGACCAGCTGGACCACATTCCCAGTCCTTACTCCCTCACGCAGCAGCAGCAGCAAAGGGCTCTGGCTCACACTGGCCTCGTTTCCTCAGAGACGAAAGAAACTAACCATGATGTTACTGTTAATGTGGTGTTCTGAACCCAGGCGCCAGAACAGACATTTGTTTTCATCCACTGTGAGGGGTACGGCGTCTCCCCTGCTAGAACCTTTCTCTTTTCCTCAGGGGGAAACTGAGACCCCCTCCCAGGGCTGGAGGGACACTTTGGGGCTGCCAGCATGTCCTGGTGTTCAGTGTCTTCAGTGTCAGTGGCGATCCAACCCTAGTCCTGTACCAGGTGCAAACAACGGTCCTGTGGTTTCAACCTGGAGCTGTTATTTCCAGCTGTTTCTGAGCAGTGGTCTCCTTCTCACTCCCTGGGACTGGCTACATCATGTAAATCCAATAGAGAATGAAAATGCAGAATTTCTATCTCCAAAAGCAACAAGGCAGGGAACTGAACCAAGCATGAGGCCCTAGGGCACCAGCACCCTGCTTCCATGTCCTTATTGAGCACTCATGGGTATTTGCCTGCCTGTCTTCAATACAGTTGCTCAGGCTGGTAGCAGCCCTATTGAACTGGTTCACCTGTCCATCTAACACATCCTTACAGGTTTGTTTGTAAGTTTGGTCTGGAATTATAAGATGATTAGCTCACTCTGTCCCTTCTTGCCCAAATTCTAGCAGCCACTTTTCCAGGATGCTGTGGCTCCTTTGGGTAGCATTGGGACTGGCTGGTTGGTTAAGTGGGAGCACACTAGATCCCACATCCCTACTTGCCATGGGGTCCTTGCTTCTGGTCCTTTTGTTGGGCTGAGATGGACCAACACAGGACACCATGGACTTGTAGACTCTTTCCATCCTGATCCCTCTGCAGGATTCTTCCTGCCACCCACCTACCCTCCCATGGATGATCATTTGCTTTTCAACAACCATAAACAGCACCAGCTCTATTCCTGACCACACACTTGCCACTTCTTTATTCTTTTTATGCTTGCAGTATGCCCACCAACATGTCAGGAATTCATTTCTGTGTGGTTTATCTGTGACAGGCACTTAGGTTCATGTTTTTGTTCAGGTGGAGGCTTGCTCTTCTTCCTTCTTGTTCTATTTTCTTTTCTGAATACATGAAACATTTATACACCTCAGAAACCCTAGCTGTAAAAAGGAATGCTCCAAAAGGGGTCGTTCCTGTCCCAGCTTCTATTCATCCCTCTCCCCCACAGGTAGCCATTTCTATTGGTTTCTGGTTTTTCTTGCCTGCCTCTTCTTTGAGAAAAACACAGCTATGCCCATGCATCTTACACAAAAGGTGCCACACAATCTTTGGCACTGAGCTTGAAAAGCGCGTGTCGTGCGATCTCATCTCTTCGACAATCTGCACTCTCTGCCGTCAGAAGGACGAGAGAGAACGTGTTAATAACAGCGTGCTAGCAGAACCATTTATTACCAAGCTGAACCTGGTCCTTTGGATACTAGGCCTTGGGACTTGCGGAGAAGATGAGGGGCCGAGCTAGTCCCTGAATTAGCCTCCAAGCTCAAGGCAGCAATAACCCTCATGTCTCAGGAACTACATTCCTATTTACCTCCAACACCAGCACAATTATTTTTGTAGTTGCAAAAGTTTTCGAGGGCATATTGAAGACCTAGAGCCTTGGGACTGGGAGGTTGCAGGAAGGAAGAGGGAAATGATTAACAGCAACTACAGTCCCATATTCCCTTAAGCAAACTCAACCTGTGAACACGGAGACTTACAGAAAAGCAAAATGGGGGTAAATGTTTATTCTGATCAAATCTTTTCCTGAGGAAAAACCTTCCCCGGCAGGGTCCTGTTAGGAGGCGGATTTCTCCAGTGTATTGAAGTGACTCACTGCAGCCTGCGTCACATTTACTTCCCAAACACCCTTGTGTTTATTACACATCTATCTGTGCTAGCCGACGCAGACCTTTCAAAAAGAATCATAAATCTGTTGCTGAGGATTTGGGCAATTGGGTGGTGTAAGGAGAGGGTGGGGGAGGCAAAGAGCTAACCTGAAATTCTTTGTTGTCTGGAACAGTGAGTAATGAGAAGCAAAGTCAATATTTTCTTCTCACTGAATCTGGAAGGTCCCTTATTTCAGGCTGGTTCAAAGTTATGGATGGAAAATTCTGGGTCCTGGTTCATAGTTATGGATGCAACCTTCTGGAAGGGCCTTTATACAAGGTTAGTTTATAGTTATGGATGCAACATTCTGGAAGGGCCCTCATTTCAGAATGGTTCATAGTTATAAATGGAAAGTTTTGGAAGGTCCCTTATTTCAGGCTGGTTCATAGTTATGGATGGAAAGTTCTAGAAGGTCTCTTATTTCAGGCTGGTCTGGTTATGAATGGAGCTTACTGAAATGCCTTACATTACAGTGCAGGCTGAAATGTTAGGTCTCAGCCATTTATAAAACTTGACTGACATTCTAGCCCAAGCACAGAAAAAAGCATTCTACTCAGACTCATGGTTTTTCCAACATCTTCATAACATAGTAACACTTAAAACATTACCCATGAGAACCTTAAAAGGGCATTTTGAAGCCTTTTCCTTCCCATGCCAGGTACACTCAGTAAATATGCGCTATAAGGTGCCATTTTTAAACCAGGATTTATTTGTTGCGTTAAACTCAGTAGCACATGAAACTAGATGACACCAAATCTTCAAATGAGAGGCTACTTTCCATTTCCCAGGACGCTCAGGGCCACAGACCAGGAGGCAGCCTGGTGCTGTGACCCACACTGCTTAGGGAAGGTTCTGGAAATGTGAGGGGAAGGCATGATGCAGTCGGCAGCCCGCTGGGGACTCAGAAAGTCTGGGTCCTGCTCTGCTGGTCTGTCTGTTATGCAAACAGACAACATCTGCCTCCATAAGGCAGGCGTGAGGCTGGAGTTCTGTGTAAATCTAATTATGAGCATGGACCGAAGGCGCTGTCACTGTTTAACTCATCCGACCTTTTAAATGGATAACCAACCTTGAGGCTTAATTGGATTTAAAAAAAAAATCAATTTCTAGCCATCACATAGTGTTGAAATGAAGTACCACATTCTCAGGCAATTGTAAAATCAGGTCTGCCCGAGACAATTTTTTATTATTTACAACTTTAAAATGACATTCTCCATCTCCGTGAGCATTTTGTGCACACCTAGGCCTTTTGTAAACAACGGCGAGCTCACACGTCCGTCCGCACACGAGGCGAGGGAGCGGCGCCCATCACTCCTCTTCCGCTCGCTCGGCAGCAGGCCGCTTCACCGGCAGCAATCTCTCCGCACCAATTACACAGAGCCGCGCTGGGGTAATGGCTCACCGCTGTCTGCAAATCTCTCTGAGCTGCAGCCTGGCATCATCTTTGTAATAAGAAAAACCCTTGAGGAAGCTTTTTACCAAATCACTCTTGACCATTAAATCTTTCTTGAAGAAGGTCATTTAATTTTATGGAAAGAAATGAACAATTAAAATGGAATAAGCAGAAAGGAGTGCTGGTCTAGAAATTAGGAAGCTGACAATTCCAGTTCTGAGTTACACTGGCCTTGTGACCATGGCACATCTGGGCATGGGTCTCAGTTTCCCTGTCTGGAAAAGGGGAAGGCTCAGTGTGGGAGGGCGTTCTTTGTCCCCCACAGTGGATAAAAACAGAGGTCTGATGCCCTGGGTCAGAACACTAAGTTAAAAAAACAAGCATTTGATTCCCTCAGCATTTCCTGGGAAAATGAGACCAAATGATACAAACAGGGCCCTTGGCCTCTATCACATCTGTAAATGAGAAACAGTGATTACTAATGGTGGAATTTGGATGGTTAGCTTAAAGCAATTATAGAATTATAGTTGACA
Organism: Peromyscus leucopus; assembly: GCF_004664715.2. Taxonomy (NCBI): domain Eukaryota; kingdom Metazoa; phylum Chordata; class Mammalia; order Rodentia; family Cricetidae; genus Peromyscus; species Peromyscus leucopus. The sequence continues at coordinate 141,850,024 of NC_051066.1, read as the reverse complement.
AACAGAAAATGCTAAACCCAGTGGTCTGCTTTAACGAAGCCTGATTTCAATGTGCATTATCAAATGGAGCCTTGTTTAAATAGCCCATTTTTGCCAGATTATAGAATGAAAGTGGAGGACCACACAATTATCTCAGTATTCAGGACAGTCCAGGGAGCTCATTTGCACAATTGGACAAATGATTATTTTCTTTTGCCCCAATTGGCCAGATAATTGTGCAGGAGTCTCTGCCATTTGGCTCTGTGGAATGTCCTTGATGTGGTAAGAAAATCCAGCACAGCCAGGTTTAGCCTGTCTGAGGGTCTGGAGTTGGGGACTAGATGCACACAGCTGGCATCCCCCAGTCTAAGTCTAAGCCCCAAATAGGAAGCACTTCTACACGAGCTGTCTACATGCCCACTGGTGCCCTCATTAGCTTGTCTTGACACCCATCAGCTTGCAGGGTCTGCTTTCCTTCAGTTTCAAAACAACTAAACAAAAACATCAGATACAAGGTTAAAGGTGCTGTGTGGGTGGTCAAGAGAATTCAGAGAGAACCCAGAGGTTTCAAAGGGCCAATAAACACAGAAACACACAACTGAGAACCACACTTACATGCACCGAGCAGAGCTAAGCTCCCAAATACACATCAGACGAAGCAGAGCTGCCTCCTTAGAAAAAATTAAATCCTATTGTGTAGCTACAGATGCTGCTGTCCCCTCTTTACCCACCTAATAGCAGCCCCCCCATGAAAAGGTTTCCTCACATTCCCATATGGCTGAGATACAAGGGACTCTGACTATCAAAGCAAGGAGGCAAGCTGTTAGGGCATTCACATGCCTCTGGTTCAATAGGTAGGCTAGCTATGACGTCACAATGGCAAACACATGAAGAAGGCTGCTCTTATTTCCCATACGATGTTCACCACAATTAGTGTAGTGACTTCACACACAGCTAGTCCTCCGACAGTCAAGACAAGACTCAAAGGGGTCACACACCTCTACTGCCCACCAACCCTGACCCGGTGCCCAAGTCTCACAGCAGTGTGCTTAATGGCAATGTCCAACTGTATGCACACACTCTTGTGCGACCATTTGAAGCCCAGATCACCAAAGACTCCATCGCAAAGATGACTGCGTTTCCATTCTAGAGCCACCCACAATCCTGCATGGTAGCACTTGTCTGCCTGTAATCCCAGCACTTGAGAGGCAAAGACAGAGTCACAAATTCAAGAGTAACCTGGACTACCTTGACCCTGTCTCAAAAAACATACTCTCCCCTCACATCCATCAGTCTACCCATTTCCAGGCCTTCCCATGTCAGGAGGGAGGGCTTGAGCGGCACCACTCCTGGATTCAATTCTCTAGCCTTATGGCAGACGGGGCTAGTTAATGGTTGATGAGAATGGAGGGGCCGTACAGCAGAGTGCAGGACGCCATCTGTGGCTCACTTTCTGGGGGAGCACTCACCATCATGACCACCAGTTTGCCAGGACTCACGGGCAGTGATAGCAACCCGACTCGGGCCCTCCATCATGTCTCTCCCAGATATGCATGTAAATGAACATCAGCATTCTGCTCTGGCCTTGGAGGAAGACCTGGACATTCCTAGCAACAAACATTGTCCCTCATGTCTGTCATACCACACTGGAGGAAGGCATTTGCACATGCAAACCACTTTGGGCACAATCTGAAGATTGCCAAACATGCTCACATAAAGTGTGTTTTCATAAAGAAAAATAATTATCTGCCTTTTATGTGGCTTCCCTTTTTGTATACTGGAGAGCAAACTGATTGGTCCCTTTGCGGGTCTCCATTAGATAGGCAAATCGACTTTTAGACACTGAGGCAGAGGCCTCAGGAACAAAATAAATAGCCATGGCCCCAAAGATCCCAGACATGGCCAGACCCTCTGCTAATACAATACATTTGAACAAAATATGACCCCCATCATTAAAATGAACACTAAGAATGCAGGATGCTCTTCATCTGTGAGACTGCTTTATTGTACAAAGTTTCCAGTAGCGGTGAATTAGTTAGGACAGAAAAAAGTCATTTTGGATAGAAGCGCTCCACTAATTGCTTTATTTAAGCACACAAGGCAAACAGTCTTATCTGGCCAATTAGGTTGGAGGGTTTTATTACCTTTAAGAAGCCATTAGCTGGGCTGAAACACTGCGAGCACTGTGTCAAAACAAATAAATAACGCTCTCTCAATTAGCGGAGCGCGGAACATCCGTTCAATTAGACACACGCTGCTTCACACAGTGGCCCAGCCAGCACCCCAACACTACCTCCCCCCTCCAGCCACAGACAGACAGATGGACAGCAGTTTTCGGCTAGTCTTAGGAAAGATCAGGGGACCCAAAGGACCAACACTTCTCTCTCCTTCCACCCCACTCTACAGAAGTCACCCAGGACAGTGGAAGGTGGTGTCCAGGGGTTGGGCTTCTTCCCCATGGTGCTTCCCAGGCACAGGGAGAGATGTGATTGTCACCTCCGCGGCTAGACTGAAGGGCAGGAGGAGCCCATAGACAGTGGCTGTCAGCAGACAGAAGAGTCCTCTTCCAAAATCAATTATCCTGAGGCCCCTACTAGGACATTGGTACTAACTTCTCTTGTGTCCTCACAGGTTTCTAATCTTTCCCCCAAGACAGGCTCAACCCAAGAGAGCAGTGGGGTCCCCGAAGAGCTAGTGCACAAGGCTCTGATCCAGCTCCAGGATGACCATCAGGGTGGCTGGGCCCAGACCAGAACCATACTGTCTTCAAGCAGAAGGGGACAGACAGTCCCTCTTTCCACAGGTCCTTGGGACAATTTCTAACCAGAACTGTTAGGTTACCCAGAAGGGTTGGGGAAAAACTACCTCCCCCCTGGGGAAAAAAAAAAAAAAAAACTCTATTCAGGGAAATAAATAGAAATAAATGGTGCTCCTTTCTTAAAAGGTCACTTTTCTTCAAGGCTTTCACAATGACTCAGCATGCTCCACAGATTGCTTGAAGCAGGCCTCCTAATTTGACCAGTCCACCCAGGAGCAGCTCGTCTGTGGGAAGAGGCCTGTAGGATTCTGAAGTGATGGGGTAGGTGCTGACTCCCCTTCCCAATGCTCCCTACTATGTCACCAAAGGATCTGGTAAACCTCTGGACCCCAATATCCCACAGCCTGGGCAGGGAGGCTGAGCTAATGGTAGGTCTGCATGAGTTAGAGTTTTGAGCCACCGCTTCAATGATATCTGTAATACATACATTTGCATATATACAAATGGAACTGTGACACACTCAACAGTCCCAGACTCTTAAATAATGGAACTGTGACACACTCAACAGTCCCAGACTCTTAAATAATGGAACTGTGGCACACTTAACAGGCCACACTCTTAAATCATTTAAGAGAGGCAGAGACAGTTTTAAAAAGACTACTAAAATGACAGCAGTGTCAATGAAGACGGCAAATGAGATACTCACACCCTCATTTTCAAAGCTCCGTCACTGTCCACATCACTCTAGCTCTGCAGAGCACGCGAGCACCAGAGTTAACAAGTAAGTAAACAGAACCTTACTTTGGCAATCTGATATGTATGTGATATGTGCACTCACACACACACAGAGCACACTTATCTACACATAGTGCACGTGAATACACAGAGCACGCATATCTACACATACACACACATACACACACACAGCAAGCATACACATAGGGCTCTCACTGTCCTCAGGAATATCCCTGCTTTCTGGGCATTGCTAAGTGACAATGGAAGAGTCGATAAATCAAATCATGGGGAGAATATTTTACTTTGAAATGGAGTGATGTTTGGTTAATAATTCGAGATCCACTAATCCTAAATGGGGTGACCCATTTAAAATGGCCTCTGTGTAAATTTACAGTTCATTAAATGGAGTCAGGTTTGGACAGGTCATTACGTAGCTAGAATATAAGTAATGGACTGAGTAAGGATGACTGGAGACACACTGGCTCAATCTAGTTCATGATACTGTCAAGCTTTCTTATAATGTGAGGTTGGTTCAAATGGCCAACTCTCTGATTCAGGAGGTTTTGCTTAGTAACCGCTCTTAGTTTACAGTAGAAAATACAGTGCAAAATTCTGAATGAGGAATACGCTATTTACAATTGATTTAAACGCATGAAGCTGGTTTAACTGGCCCGTCTAAATGTGTTAATTAACATCAATGATGGTTTCTTATTTTTCACACTTTGTTACTCTGATCGTTAACAGTGATGGAAAAGCTAAATTAAGTTAATGGGGAATGGATTATAAATTCTTGAAGGACTTCTTGGTTTGTTTTCAGCTGGGAAGATGAAGAGGCATTCTGCCTCTACTCATAAATTTTTGGTACCAAACTTCTTAAAAACCAGATGGTTAAAAAAAATTTCCTAAAACTTAGTTAACATGCTGCTCAGACATGAGTGCTAAAAGTGAGCACACACACACATTACACTGGTGCTCAGCACTGCCTGGAAACCTTCATTCACACACATCGTACTGGTGCTCAGCACTGCCTGGAAACCTTTTCTCCTCTCGCTTTCTAGAAAACATCTTTATATGACAGCTGGTCACAGGGCCAGTCTCCTCAGCAACAGCTTCCAGTCCTTAAACTCTGGACAGAGATGGAAACCCACAGCTGAGCCTGCTGCACTCCAGTCTACAGGAGGGGCGTCCACAGGAAGGTCCACTGCCCGTTGCTGGGCCAGTGGGCTGCATTCTGTGGGCAGTACAGCAGTGTGGCGCCAGCGAAGCCCTCATACCCAAGGAATCCATGCAGTAGCAGTCTCAAGAACTTGGCGCCACTAACGAGACTTTACGCCGATGAGGACCACAATGAGGACTACGATGATGACAACCAGTATCAAGATCACGAGCATCTTCCGGTTCTTCTTTTGGTACTGCTCTGCCTACAAAAGAGGAGGGAAGGTGTCATTTTTCCACAGAGAGCATACAAGCCTGGCTTCTACAGGATGGGCTTATATCTGCAGCACAGGACAGGCCCCACGGTTAGACCTTCCTTCAGTGCGAACCACCAAGACCCTGAGCCATGTCCCTGCGCCCAGGACAAATGTGCATTGTCTTTCTTCCCTGTACAGGAAAGGGTGACCAGGAAGCATGGAACCAGTGGCCCTAAGAGGCCATGTCTCTACTTCCTCTGCTCATTGTCTGAGGAAGAAATGGCCAAATGTGCCCATCTGTGTTGGTTTAAGAGCTACCTGAGGACCAACCTTGTCCTTACCCTGGGACCGACGGCACACAGAAGAGCTCCCAAAGCCCCATCTGCACACCTCCCCGACATGCAGCACCCAGAAGCACTGCCCACCTGTACCCACCTCTCCTCCAGAAGCACTGGGGAGCCGGCCCCCATCAGTATGTGGTGGTACAGAAACACTGACATCCTCACATGGCTGGGGACTGACACAGACCCCCAAAGAAGGACAGCAAGCAGGAAGAGACTGGGAGCTTAGCATCCACCACCCACCCAGAAAGGCCCCTCCTCACCTAAAAACAGGACAGGAGACCACATGGAGAGCTGGCCAATGGGAGCAACTCCTAAGTCCCAGCTGCCTTCCCATGGTGTGGGCTGAGGACAGCCCCATTCTTCAGGGCAACCTCAAGAACCAAGGAGCCAATGCAGACCACATACTGAGAAAACTCTCCAGTAACGTCAGACCAAGAGAAAAGTGTGGTGGTATTGTGTTCCCCAAAATATTGTGTACCTTAATAAACTTATCTGGGGTCAGAGAACAGAAAAGCCACTAGTTAGGCAGTGATAGCACACGCCTTTAATCCTAGTGTTCCAGAGGCAGAAATCCATCTGGGGTCTCTGTGAGTTCAAGGCCACATTGGAAACAGCCAGGCATGGTGATTCACACCTTTAATCCCAGGAAGCAAGCCTTTAATCCTAGGGAGTGATGGTAGAAAGCAGAAAGGTATATAAGGCGTGAGGACCAGAAACTAGAAGCATTTGGCTGGTTAAGCATGTGGCTGGTTAAGCTTCAGGCTTTCGAGCAGCACAGTTCAGCTGAGATTCATTCTGGATGAGGATACAGAAGCTTCCAGTCTGAGGAAACAAGACCAGCTGAGGATCTGGCCAGGTGAGGTTAGCTGTGGCTTGTTCTGTCTCTCTGATCTACCAGCATTGACCCCAATAACTGGCCTTGGGTTTGATTTTATTAATAAGAACTTTTAAGATTCCTGCTACATCTGGCGCCCAACGTTCGTGTTACGAATTCATGAAAAAGCTGTTTGCCTGTGGCCTTGTGAGCCCCAGCTCAGGCCCAGGTTACACTCAGCCAGTTGTGGTGGTGCACGCCGGTAGGATTTGCTGAAGGAGACAGAGGCAGTAGGATCCCGAGTTTGAGGCCGGCCTAGGAGGCTTGGGAGAAGCTTTGGCCCGGACTGAACCACAAACAGTGGTGGGACCATGGAAGCAGTGGCTACTGCTCCACGTTGCCAGCTCCTTCTCATGGTGTTGGTGACTGCGGTGATGCTGCTACCTGGGACGAAGGGTTTACTGCTGCTGGTTCAGAGAAGAATTGCCAGGACCATCGTGTTACAAGAAAGCATCGGCAAAGGGCAGTTTGGAAAAGTTTGGCAAGACAAATGGTGGAGAGAAATTGTGAAGATTTTCTGTTCTAGGGAAGAATGTTCATGGTTCCGAGAGACAGACATATATCAGACTGTGATTGCTCCAAACCACAGAGGAGGCACAAAAAGAAAAAGTCTGCATGGAACCATGACCACACCTAACAGCAACTTTGAAATCTTCAAAAGGACTATGGTAAAGACATTAAGTTGATTAACACCACGGAAAGATCTGCTTTGGACTACAAACTGCTTAGGACAGTTTTGAGATGGCTAGCTGAGATGATCCAGCCTGACAGACTACTTGAACAAAGACTTGAAACAAGCCCTGAACTTTCCTATTATGCAGAGACTGGACAAATGATACAGGACTTGATGATTAACCCAAAAATTTTCTTTTCAAGATTCCCTAAAGATATCTTCACCCCTAGAAAGCAAAAAGAAAAAGAGAATAAGATATGAGATAGATCATTGAATCTACTCTGAGAAAAAAAGATAAAGAAATAATAGGATAAATAGGTAGGTCATTGAATCTACACTGAAGAAAAAGGGGAAGATATAAAAATGACAAAAGGCAGACTACTAAATCTATTATGAAAAGAAAAGAGAAAGAATATGGATATGATAAGATAAAAAGGGAGATTATGGAATCTACTTTTAAAAAGGAACTACTTGTTTTAAATAAGATAAGTAATGAAAATTTTTTGGTCTGAGTTTATCAGATGTTACTGGACTGGACATTGTTAAAATATATAATGGAGTTTTTATCTGAATCTGTCAAATGTTAATGGACTAGACATCATTAATGTAATTTTTGGCTGTATATATTATATATACTTATTAGATAGTTTTTCTTGTATTAGTTATAAGCTTTCTTTAATTTTAGACAAAAAGAGAGGAAATGTGGTGGTAGTGTGTTCCCCAAAATATTGTGTACCTTAATAAACTTATCTGGGGTCAGAGAACAGAAAAGCCACTAGTTAGGCAGTGATAGCACACGCCTTTAATCCTAGCATTCCAGAGATAGAAATCCCTCTGGATCTCGTGAGTTCATTGGAAACAGCCAGGCATGGTGACTCACACCTTTAATCCCAGGAAGCAAGCCTTTAATCCCAGGGAGTGATGGTAGAAAGCAGAAAGGTATATAAGGTGTGAGGACCAGAAATTAGCAGCATTTGGCTGGTTAAGCATGTGGCTGGTTAAGCTTCAGGCTTTTGAGCAGCACAGTTCAGCTGAGATTCATTCTGGATGAGGACACAGAAGCCTCCAGTCTGAGGAGACAAGACCAGCTGAGGATCTGGCGAGGTGAGGTTAGCTGTGGTTTGTTCTGTCTCTCTGATCTACCAGCATTGACCCCAATAACTGGCCTCGGGTTTGATTTTATTAATAAGAACTTTTAAGATTCCTGCTACAGAAAAGCTTGCCTCAGACCCAGTCCCTCCCATGGAGAAGATGTCTCTCCTCCTGTGTCTGCATCACAACACAAACCACATTTCCTAGGTATGACTTAGGAAACTCCAGGACTGATAGGCAATTCAGCAGCACCTCAAACTACAGAACAGGAAGCTCAGGAAGCTTCAGCTTGTGAGACACAGGCTGGCGCCTCCATCACTCTAAACACCTAAGGAAGACTTGTCCCTGGTCTGTGAGGGGCAGCACAGGGGAGGCAGAGCTGCTGTGCTCAGACCCTGCAACCTGGAACCATGAGGAGACAGATGGGGGGTTCTGCTTTCAAAAGAAGAACATGACTTGGGAAAATGCTCAACCCACAGCCAGAGGTGCCAAATGACAGGGAAGCAGACAGGACTGATCTGACCTGTTAGCAGAGCCGGCTGCATTCCCTTCACAGGAGGCATTGTGTCCAACCACACACATGACGCTCGTGTTCATGAGCCCATTTCTCATAGGATTTCTACAATGATTTCCATTGACTTCTTAAAAAGAAATTTAACAAACATGCAACCCCCATGAAAGAGTATAACCCTCGTCACCAAGAACACAACCCACCTCACTTCTACAATCATTGAGAGTGAAACAGGAAGGGATAATTCGATTTTTACCCTTGTTGACAGTCCTCCACCAGCAAGTCATCAGAAGTGAACCCCAGCACCCTAAGTTACCAGCAACAAGCAGATGGCCTCTCAGCCCACACCAAGAGAAGCCAATCAACTGACTTCTAACAAAACTCAGAAAGATAAAAAGCAAGAAAGAAAACCCAGCCCACAGAAGGATCCCAGCCTTGCTGCCCTCTCGGTGAAGCCTGCCTGACAACCAGACTAGAGCATGATAGCAAGCCTCATAGCTGCTCCCATTTACACCCCTTTGTGTCTTGGGTTGAAGACGTGTGACAGAAGAGAACCTCCTAGGAATTCCCAAGATTCGATAACAGTTCCTAAAGACCCAGCACAGAGCACGTTGGTACCTTGTGAAGCTGTTTCAAGCCATCTTCGGTCTTGACACAGGACTGTTCAACATTATAGTCAATTCTGTCAAGGACTGTACCCTGAGTAATAAGAGACAGTACAGATGGTCAATAATTACAGCTAGGGAGACTGAGGGCCAAGGCCTGAGACATGCATATCACAGACCTCGGGCCTCATTCCAGAGCAGTGTCTGACCCCAGGCAGTGCAGGCACTCTGCCGAGTGGGGCGGTGTCAGCTGCAGCAACAGCAGAGTGGCTCTCAGCGTCTATCACTTCTATAGCTAGGCCACCTTCAGATGCACCAGGGCTGAGAAACCCATCGCAGGAGTGGGCTCTGGGAAGCCAAGGGCCATGGCTTTCCACTTCTTGCTGCTTAAATATTGGGATTTGGCAGATGGAGAATACCAACTAGGTTCTACCACCATGGCCAGGCTGCTCCAATCACTGTCTAAAATGATAACTTGGACCTCAAGGATAGGTTATTAATCAGTCTCTTCCTGGTTCCTACAGGAAGCACGGAGAAAAGATGGCAATTCACTGGGAAACACGGCAGTTCATCAGCTGGCTCTGATGGTGCCTCAACGCTCTACTCTGTAGCTAGTTTCAGGGGACCAGGACCCAAACAAATCCCTGCTGGCAAGATAATAAAAATGCCCTAATCAGATTGTACCAATGAGCAACTATTTAATTCCACTTAAAAGCTGTGGTTCTAACAGCCATTGCACAGTGCTCTGCCACTATCAGAAGGGAATCTTGTACAATGGCAGAATTAGGCCAGGCTTGGTCAGAGTCCACCAGGCCTCCAAAGCATGCACGCACACAAGTATCTTTGGGTCAGAGGAGAAAACATTAGAATTCCTATTCCTTTGTTCTTGCAGTTTTAAAAAAAAAAAATCAGTAGTTTCACAGGAAATGACAATAGCCTATAGTACCTGCAAACACACACCCCTCCAGACACATGCAGTGTGAGGAGCACATGTTTAAATGTTTTCCCAACTAGAGGACAGGATAAAAGGGCCATAGGGAAGGACGGGCGAGACACCCCACAGGACACACACCTGCTCCACAATCATGGCTCCCAAGTCCCTGAAGATTTCACTGAGGTCAGAAATGGACTGTACAATCTGACGGATCTCCCGCTCTCTCTCCTCCACCATCAGTGTGTTCTGCTCTACCAGTACCAGTTGGTCATCCGTGAAACCCTGTCCCAACAAGAGTCGCCCGTAAAGAAAGGTGTGGTAGGCAGTTCAGACAACAGTTAGGGAAAACCAATTCTGAAAATATTTGTATAAAGCATTTGGCAACAAGTAACTTACTTCCTTGACAGGAAATAAATACCCCAATCAACAAATAGCATGGTGTGTAATACAGTAGCTGAAGTGGGGGTGCAGAAAGAAGCTACATGTGCAGCCACATGGGGCCCAGGGATGGCTTTGTGTAGCTCAGGCTCTGGGACGCACACTGCAGGCCCTCACTGTGACAACTGAAGGGAAGCACAGCATGGCTATCCTGCCTGTGCAAGGGCTACTTGGCAGACACCAGACAACAACCGCCACTCCCTCAACTGCACAGGAGCAAGGACCTTAGAAAAAGAAGGGGCAGATGGGAGTCTCATCACATACCTGACCATACAAAGCAGCATCATCTCCATCCTCCATTAGTGGCACCGATGTGTCAAAGAAATGCTGTGATCTTTCCTCTCGGTTCTTCATGCCTACCAGACAGGGGCCCACTTTACTTGAATGCATATGGCTACTGTTCCACCAATTAAAAAGGCAATCTAAAGTAAAACCCAACAGCAAGGGGAGGCCCCCTAAACAGGTCTGAAGAAGCCCATCTCCAGAGGGAGGAGCCTTGCATTAAAGCATTGCAAGAGCATGCAAGTGTTCAGGGCAGTCACTCTCTAAATGCCCAATTCACTGGATGCCAAGGCAGGACACAACCATCTGAGACTCTTCTAACTGCTCTTATAACACACTAACACAAAACCAGTATTCTCTCCTGGAGCACTCTAGTAAGCACTCTGGTCAGATTCAGCGGCGGTGGGTGAGGGCTGGGGGGGGAATTAAAACAGACATGCATTGCAGGTTGTGGGGAGACGGGAGCAGGGTCTCAGGAGCAAGTGGGGTTTTATTCATTACAAAGATGGCAGAGAGAAACGCAGTATCAGGGGGAGCTGATGCAAGAGTGTTTGTACCCTACTTTCAAGCCCCAGGGGTCATGTACATATCACTTTGTGGAGGAAATGGCTCTTATATGTGTGTCATCAGAACTCCAAAGCCCAACATCACATCACAACAAGCCTTCTTTTCTAAATATGCTGTGACTTTCCAAGTCTGTGGACAGCCAGAGCTGGATGCTATTCACCTGGACAAGAACTGTCAATACCACTGCACCAGGAGCCAGGCCTTCCCTCCTCAGCAAGGGTCTCCTGGGGAAGCAGCTTCCTCTTGTTCAAAAGGTGTGAATGTGCCTAATTAGCTGTTAACAACGAAAGGCAAGGGCTGGATAGAGAACCAGGCCCAAAGGAGGAGAGAAGACACAATGTTTCTTACTCAAGAGTCCCTCAACAGGGCCGGCAGCACTCACGTTTCAGGTAGCCGGACTGTGCGTGCCGGAAGCTGGTGGACAGCTCCTGCAGGGCCTGTGCCAGGGAGGCCACCACGTTCCGCAGTAGCCGCTCTTCCTGCTCAGAGCAGGCCCTTCGTGCCCGACTGGGCAAGGCCTGCACGGCACGCTGGCACCTGTGGAAGAGCTGAGAGAATAGCTCTGGCTTACATCGAGAAGCCTCTCCTAGCCAAGGCCTCTGCCAGGGGTGCCCTGCTCTGCAGGCTGGTATGCAGGGTTGGGCTGGGCCGTGTGTGTGTGTGTGTGTGTGTGTGTGTGTGTGTGTGTGTGTGTGTGTGTGTGTGTGTGTGTGTGTGTGTGTGTGTGTTGGGGGGGTGGCCAGAGGTCATGTGCACCCTGAAGCCCTAACTGACTTCACCCTCTGTCTGTACAATGTCTATGCTGTGCTCCACTCTGCTCCCCTCACTCACTGTGTGCCTGACACTCCTTGACTTCCTACAGGAGGAGCACGAGGCAGGTACTGGTGTGGTTTTGTGCCCACTTTACAGATGGGATGGCTGAGTCAGAGACTGAGGGAGAAACGTTTCATGGTGACTCAGCTAGAGAGAAGGCTTCAGACACTTGGGTGTCTACTCTCAAAGTAAGATGGCGACTTAAACACAGTCACACCACCTAAAGGTTAAACTGGGTTTCCAATAAAATCCCCAAGATGTCTTCTTACTGAACTGTGTTTCAGCATAAATTTGCAAGTCCTGGTGTATCATAGCAATTATACATTTTAACATCAAATAATCCAATGCATTACTATGCTGAGTCTAATTCTTACACAATCAAACACATGGTGTCTACCAACAACTGAGAAACAGCGCCCATACCTCCAAGAAACCACACACATGTGCTGGCAACTCATAGACCTTGGGCTTTTGCAAGTCCCCATGAGGGCTTTAGGCTGGAATATGAAAGTCCAGGACATCATCTGCTGGGTTCAGAAAAGGGGCTCTGTGGCACTGGAGGTGGCCGTTCAAAGGCTGGGCTTGTGTCCTCACCTGTGTGATCTCTTGGGTGGTTATCTCGATGGCATGCTCTTCCTCGCTGCTGTCGTCCAAGGTGGGTCTGTTCAAATGCTTGTCATGAAGGCTGGCCAACTCCTTCATCTTCTGTTTAATGCGGCCAACATCATACTGGACCTAAACAATGGAAGTCACGAGAATCCCACTCATGCCTGGCAAGTATCCTTCTGCATTCAAGATGGTCAGCTACGCCAGACTCTGCATTCAGTTGAATTTGGTGGCTTACTGACACACAAGTAACTTTTTAAATTCAAGTTACCAGAAAAAAAAAAGCAAAAACAAACAAACAAACAAAAACCCCCACAAAAAAACAAAAGTAAGATGCTCAGTGGTTAAGAGCACTTGTTGCTATGGTAGAAGATTGGGTTCAGTTCCCAGCACCCACATGGTGGCTTACAACTATCTATGTAACTCCAGTTCCAGGGGATCCAATGTCCTTTTATGATCTTCACAGGCACACACCTGGTACACAGACATACACGCAGGCAAAATACTAATACACATAAAATGAAATATGCCAGATGGTGGTGTCATATGCCTTTAATCCCAACACTCGGAGGGAGAAGCAAGTAGATCTCTGAGTTCAAGACCAACATGGTCTAGAGAGTGAGTTCTAGGACAGCCAGGTCTACACAGAGGAATCTTACCTCGAAAAACCAAAGCTAACAAATTAATAAATAATTGAATAAACTCATTTAAAACAAGCACACACTCTTCCTTATTCCATGGTTTTTCATTTTTTCCTATAATTCAAGTAGTTGCTGCTAATGTTAAGTCCAAGTAATCTAGACAGACAGACACACTCTTATTTTATTATGTGGTATATAAATGAATAAATTCAAAGTGAGAGTGTGTCTGAGGTTACAACTTTAACTGGAGCCAAACTGACTCATATGGTAGATATTTTGGCGATGTTGTCATCTAAACTTAAACAAACAAACAAAACAAAACACTTAGAAACTATCATTTAACTTACTTCATCTACTCCATCCACCCATTTGGGAGGTGACCGCTTTGTCACACCAATTGCTGCTTCTGGATCTAAGCTGATGCCTGACACCAGTGCCATGCGGTCATCAGCAAGCTACAGGGAACGATGGACATTGAAAGATGGTTAGAGGTCAGTTAGGACATGGACCCCCTACTGTCCCGGAGAGGACGTGGAAAGGCAGGAGAAATGACATGCCTGTGTTACAAGCTTGCCTCTGACACGCTAGGGTCTGAACTCCATTCCTATCTTTTCATGCACCAGTTCTTAACTTCCTTGGACATCCTTGTGGACGCGCCTCTGACTCGATTTGGCTACAGAAATGTAATGAAAATGTCAGAAACCCAGCTCCTTAGCAAGTGCACTAAGCCAGGAGAGCAGGAAGCACAGTGAGTGTGCTGGCGGGACAGCAGCAGGGACCGCCACTGAAACCACGGTGGGCCAGTTACCTCAGTCACAAGACCACGAACCACATGTTAACATGTGTCCAAGAACTGCTCGGAAGGGTTAACTAGACTGTGCGTGGACCGCAGCCATCCTCCAGTCTCAGCGCCGCCCTCTGCACACCAGCCATTTCTTTGCTTCAGCTGCATGTCCACTGGCTGTACTTCCCTTACTTTGAAATGACAGAAAGTTTTTGTTTTTTAAATTTGAAATTCCAGCGAGTGGGAGGGAGATCACAGGCTGGCCTGGTTATTTATTTATTTTGCCTGGAGGCAATGAATGGATTTGAAAGGATCTAGAAGTCCTCCAAAGCACAGAATTTTTAAATGCTAATTCAAAAGACCCAAATGATAACCAAAAGACAGTGGTCAATAGACGCCCTCACAGACAACACTTTGTGAACTTGCTGGGGCATCCTGCAGCACTGGGTGAGCAGCATCTACCACCTTCCCTCCTTGCAATCATGTGCATTTATTTTTCAATGCATCTGACAAATTCATATTTGCTTACCTAACAATAAAGAAGCAAATCTAAAATTCTCACAAATGAAGGGAAAACTCTCTCTCTCTCTCTCTCTCTCTCTCTCTCTCTCACACACACACACACACACACACACACACACAACCTTAAGGAACAAGCCTCTGATCCCCAAGAACAAACTCACTCAGACTCCAACTGTCGTCTTCAGCACCCCACACACTTCCGGTAGCCTGGCCGCCACCTACCCCCAGCATCCAGCAAGGGCAATGATGATGGAAATGGACCCCAGGCCTGGGGGTTGGGACCACATCCACCACTGTCCACATCACCACTGCAGGCCCACGTTACATCTATGCCTGAGCTAATGGTGTGTCCTTCATATATGTGCTGCAGACTACAGGTCCTGGAGGTTCTCAGCCACCTTAAGCCTTCACTAATGGGAAGTCTTCATGTTTATGATTTTAATCCTCAAAAAAAAAAAAAAAAAAAAAAAAAACCTAGCTGAGCTGAGAAACCTTATTTCAATCATAAATACAGAATTGAAATACAGAAAAGTTAACCAGCCTGCCTTAAGGCACCATGCTACTGGTAATGGGGCAGATTAAAACCTGGGCCAGCTGATTCCAGAATCCCCACCCCATTCCACAAGCTTGCTCTTAGCAACCCATGCAATACAACTGCAGTTTACTAAGCAAATCAACCAGGACAACAGGGTACTAAATTGAGACAATAAAGGAGACCCAGGGCTTCGGATCTTCCTATAGCATCTACACAGAGGCCGGAGAAGGCTCCAGTACTCAAGTGCCAGTCTGCCCAGGCCTGCCTTGCTGATCACTATGGAAACAACCCCACTCCACGGCCACCAAGAATGTCCTTGTCGGGGGGTGGGGGGGTGGGGGGTGGGGTGTACTGATCAGACAAACCTCTGGCTTAGCCCTCAGCTCTGGCCTGCTACATTCTTTAGCAGATCTCGACAGATTCACTGCTACAAGGGGTGGAACCTGAATACTCCAGAATACCACACAAAGTACAACTTTAAATTGTCACAGTATCTACTAATGAGAGCCATAGAGCTTAATTTCCAATCTGCATTATTCCCACGTGTGTTTCAACAGAGAAAAGTATTGACTCGTGAACAAAACAGGCAGTGCTGTTCTCACTGTTTACAAATGCACGTAAAACTGGAAGATGTGGAGAGATGGTATCTTTAAATTCACCTGGTCTCTCACTAACATCATTTATAAGGTCAGACACCACAGATGAGCATCCAGCTGAAGCGGACCACACAGTTTTAAGCAGCTCTTTCTTTTATAAGAGAGGTGTCCCCATCCAACTGTACATCAAGACTGAAGTTGGACCACTCTCTCATGGGTTCTATGGAAGCTGATAAACTAGGAGACCTCAGGAGGGATGGGCGCCAGCCTGCACAGCCACTGCGGCTTTCTCACGTTGCACCAGGACTGCAGGCTTGCATGTGGTCAATTATTTGTCCCCGATAGAGTCTACGGCCATAGCTCATTGTGACAGAAAGCCTGTTCTACTGAGAAGAAAAATTCTATGTCTCTTACTGGTACAGGTTTGTAATGTGTAGCACATTGTGTACTACTGAAAAAGAACATGTGTTTTGCGAAGGGAAAACAATTGAAGATAACGTCAACTATTTGAAATGGGAACAAACAGGAACATGAAAATGTTTCTTACGGGCAAAATAAATAATCACCCTTTCAACTTCCCGAACCTCCCTCCCCTTACCAACACGCTGGTGTGCTACCCTGAGCTCACGCTGGTCTCCAGGCTGCTGTCCTTCCCACAGACCTCACTAGCCATGCTTCTCTTCATCTATCTTCACCAAATTTCAACTCTCCCTACTCCTAAAACCTGACATGAGTTAAGGCTTTTCTTAAATAAACTTGTATTTCTGAAGTTTAAAAAAATAATAATAAAATCTATGTATTTTTATAAACAAGAAAAATGTTATATAAGCTTCACATTTATTTGAGAATTAAGAATTTAAGAACTCTTTTGTCTTTGACTTGGGGTTGTCCCCCAAGAGCCACAGAGGACACAGTCCTACCTCTGAGCCCTGTTCTTGAGCCGAATTCAGAAACCCTTGACAGTGCTCATACCAGTGTCTGGGTTTCCTGCAGGTGTCTATCACCCTGTCTAAGACAAATTCCTGACCTAAGGAAGAAACACATACACACCCTGTTTTACAAATCCTGCTGCTCCAAATCACAGCTTTGCATGCTAACAACACCCCATTGCATGTGTAGACTCACGCAGTGAGATCAAGGAACAGTACAGAGATCTACACCAAGCTCAAGAGTAGAACTAGAGCAGCTCTCACAAGCAGCCAACTGCATGAGCACTCAACATTCAAGAGTCCAGAAGCGACACTACAAACCAGCCTGGCAACTCTTGCAAGGGCTGTGGATCCTGAAGCCAGAGCACAAGGACAAACAATGTGGTCTAAGAAATCTCTAGGCTCAAGGAGGGGTGAACAAGCAAGTGGATAGAAGAATCTAGAAGTCACATCCAAATTATCTTCATCTGAGATTAAAAATTATGCTTTCAGGCCTGGCAGTGGTGGCACACACCTTTAATCCCAGCACTCGGGAGGCAGAACCAAGGTGGATCTCTGTGAGTTCGGGGTCAGCCTGGTCTACAAAGCAAGATCCAGGACAGCCACCAAAACTACAAAGAGAAACCCTGTCTCAAAACAAACAAACAAACAAACAACAAAAAAAGCTTTCTTCTCATTATGAAGTTACTGAAAACACTTTCTGGAATGGAAGGCACCAGAACAGAGAACACAAACCTTGGGAATCTCATGCACTGTCTTGATAATCTCACTAATTCACTGACTCTCCTTCATCAACATACACAAGCTAAAACACAAAGAGAAGCAACCCTGCCCATCACCATGGCCCTGAACACACTTTCAGACTGCTCAAGGCCACAAGGGCTAGCTCATAGGAGTAGGTGGTTTGGGATCCTGACATTTATACCTTATAATTTTTAATAGCTTCTATCTTCTGGAAGACTATCTGTCCAAGGCAGAAAATGCAAAGACCAGGCACAGAAGACAGAGGAGAGAACAGATATTGTCCTGGACAACACTGTGTATGGAGAATGGCCTCTTCCTTGGCCAAAACTCTATTGCATATTTCCTGAGCAGAATGGAAGCAGTGTCTCCAGGGTCCTCAGCCTGAGTAGGAGAGTGGCTAACATGTATGCCTGCAGGACTACCTGTAGGGAGTAGGGGCTCTCAGATCCATGGCTTCATGCCAGGATGCCCAAGTGGCAGATGTTTACTACTCCCAGAAGACACCACTTTGAAGCCCAACCTCCCTCAGTAAAGCGAGCCTCTGGACACCTTTCTCAACAACATCCCTAGTTCCTCATTCAGCACCTGGCACTTCACAGTAATGAACACACAATTATAATTAGCTGAATGAGTCAACAGTAAATGGGTGGAATGAATGGATGAGGTAAATAAAGTATGCTGCACATAATTCTGGAAGCTACACTTCATGAAGAACATGATGGCGCTGGGGAAAGAGGAAGTGAAGCGTGCAGAGCCAAGAGCACGAGGGCAAGGCTGCTCAGCACACCGCACTTCCGCCAGGGCCCTGTGCACAGATGCCAAGCACAAGAAAGGCAAACAGGGATCTAATGTGCTGGTACCCATCTGTGACCCCAGGACCTGGACTGCCAAGAGCTGGAGACCAGCCTAGGCTACATGCTGGCCAAAACCCCCAGAGAAACCCACAAGGGTCTGCAAGCTCCTCCCAAACATAGCCAGTGACTAGAGGCTGCCCCTACAGCAGGGACTAGAGCAAGCTGCTCATGAGGGCTGGCCTGAGGTGTCAGAACCACTTACCTGCCCTCCCACAATCACACCCCTTTTCTCAGCTGCAACCTGCTCAGCAAGGAGGCACATCCTGATGTCCCATGGGTGTCCACAAGGGTCTATGTGTCAGGTGAAACCTAGCAGAGGTTTCATCAGCAAATCCATCTCCATCTGCTCTGCCCCATGAGACCCACCTACTAGCTTCACTGTGTAGGAGCAGAAATCTTACATCTTCCTCAGCCCAGGCTGGGTGCTAGCAGTGAGGATCCTGGGTGGGACAGGAAGGCCTAGCCCCGGCTACCTAGTCATTGAGCTGCAGGCTGGGGGTGTGTTTTAACAATGCTTCTTGCGACAGTAATGATGCAGGCCAGTGGTTAAACACGTGTGTACAGTAGGATGGGGGTCAAAAACTGAAGCTTTCTTTTCACCCTATTCTCCTCCCAATCTCAGGAGGGACCACTGTTAATGGAATCCCATGTATCTTTTCAAACACATGAATATGGGTTATTCTTCTAAAAAAAAAAAAAAAAACTAAAAAACTAAAAACAAAAAAGGAACAGGAGTCTATCACCATTTGCACCCTTTATCCTTCCCGGCTGACCACAGGGCAGGAGGCTCATTCCCCCTAGCCCTCATGGTGGGATTCACATGAAGTCATGAGGATTAAAGAGTTCCACTTTTCACTTGACTGGCTCACAAGGAAGGATGCTTGAGTGGTACAGTGTGTTGGCATCACCAACTGTGAGTTTAAGCTCTTCCAACATATAACTAGAGCATAACCAGGAGCTGGCACCTGCAGGATTATAAAAGGAGGAAGGGATCCTGACCTCTGATCTGCCTTTCTGTACAAAGCAGTCTTCCCTCAGAAACGCTCTCACTGCCCCTTCATCGCTGAGACAGAATGAGACACTAATGTGGTCAGCAGCGGTGTCCCGCCCGCCCGTCTCCTGGCCCGTTAGCAGGGCTACTGAAATCATGTGACATGGATGCATACTCTCCTCACCTTCCTCGGGAGACGCTGACAAGAAACGAAGAGGCCAAGCATGTGCTGTCAGGAAGGTCAGAAGTGGTCCCTGCAGCAGAAGCCGAAACATACAGTACCCTCACTTCATTAGGAGCACGAGGGGCTAGCCAGATGGCAGCAGCACTTGTGGCTCCATCCCTACCTGCTCGAGGCTGTCATCAGATGGCCTGCCCCCCTATGCTCCACTTGAACCACTATATCCCCTTTATCTCAGAAGTCAGGAGCCCAGGTCATCATCCTGTAAGCAGGCAGCTTGCTGCCCAGGTAAGTAACTCTCCCCTGTGGCTGCTCCCAAACTGAGAACCTTCCCAAAGAGTAGACATGTCTCCTAAGCATCCTTCTAGGTCACCACTTCACGTGGTGTGAACACTGGCAAAACATGAAATCAATACACTCCATACAGTAATTCCAATCTACTCTACATGTATGCCAGGGCTAGTGTCATCTATATGACCAAAGACTGCAAGAAAACAGTGTTTGATAAACTAAAATCACCCAACACACAAAAATCCCCAAAGCACACAGTACCTCGTCCAGCTCCTGTGGTTGTGGTGTTGCCGTCGGGCCGTCCGGGCAGGAAAAGCAGAAAGGCATGGGCAGACAGACACACAAGGCCATCAGGTGAGGAGACACGTATCAACATACTCAATGACTACAAAAGCAGCCCTTAAAAGGTTGCTCTGGAGTCTTCCTTCTTAGAAAAGGCTACACCAACATGTGTTTTTATTTACTGTAGTTCTTTTGGCAAAGGAGGTAATAAATCTATAAATAGTTGTAAAAATTAAAACACATTGCAAACAAGCAAAACATACTTGCTTTGTTTCACCTAAGTATAGTGGTAATTTTTATTCATAAAGATCAATTATCACTTGCAATATCACTTCTAAATTTCCTTAGTAAGACAAAATAAATGCTAAAATATAATGTTACTGTGTCATATAAATGCCTATTTTAACATTACAATCAACTCAGTAAATGCAATGAAATAAAACATAAATAACCTACAAAACTGTCTACAATGGCTGCATTCAAATAATATTGCAGCCACTCTACCTAAGGACTGTACAAATCAAACCCCATGGCCATGGCTCTATCCCCAGTGACGGAGACACCAATAGGAATAAGAAAAAACACTCCTGCATGTGCTGTGATTTGGCACAGCTATGCAGAGGGCTACACAGTCCTGCAAACCAAGACAATGCAGACGGGAAAAGGACCCCCCTTAACCAGTGTGTAGAGGGGGCAAAGGGCACTCAAGGGTTGAATTTCAGTTGAAAGTTAAAGCTTCTTTTTTAGGCCAACGTGAAACTCTATCTTCTGAAGAGACAGTTATTAATGACAGATAATCTAAACAACAAGGTCCTTTTTTTCCTACAGTATCGATCATGGAAATAATTAGTGGTGAATTTCAATAATCAACAGTGTTGATTTTTTATGTTTAGCAGTAAATTAAAAAAAAATAAGTAACATAATTTTCTTATTTAAAGATTAGTAGTACAAATGAAGCTTGATTATTAATACCAAAATACTATCACACAATGCTAGCAAAAAAACTAAAAATAAAACCAAAAAACCATCAAAAACAACAACAAAATCCACACACAAAGTAATCCCACAAGCCCTCTGCATAGAACTCTAAGGAGAGAGCATCTTGGAGCTGAGAGCTGCTGCACTGGTGCACTGCGCTGGTGCAAAGATGCATCACACACACACAGACTGCTGTGGTGGAGGCTCAAGGAGACCACGTCATGAAAACACCTCATTTCATTTCACTGTGCTTTAAAAAGAAAACAAACTTTGTATTTTTAAAAAGCGTAGCAGATCTATGAAGAGAGCGAGCCTGGACATCTTGTGTCAGTATTTCAGAGGCAAGATGAAGGCTGCAGTGGAGCGAGAGCCCAGACCCCTTCAAGGGCCTCCCAGGGCTTCGTCTAGGGAAGCAGCACCATGAGTCACGTCTCTGCCGCCTGCCACCTGAGCCCGTGCCGCTGAGTTATCAGCTGGCTGCACACACCCTCTTCTTTTCATTCCTACAATTACTAGGCACTAAGAGGTGAAAATACAATCATGAGGTTCTAGGATTAAAAGCAAATACTCAAAACAACACTTCAAAATGTCACAGTCACAGTATTTGATGATGGCAAGGATGGGGGCAGCTCAGCTTCACCAAGCCTTTCCCCATGCCACCCTCCAGCCTCTCTACTTTTATTAATCATTCCTGGAATTTTTTGCACATCAGGACTAAATTCAGAACACCACCTTTTCAAAGACCACCCCCATTCTACTTCTTAAAAATCAGGTTTTCAAAGCTCCTGCCACGAAATTACCAGGAAATTTAGTCATTTAGACCTGAGTTAAACATAAGAATCACCATTAGGAGAGACCATAATATAGTCCAAAATAAAAAAAAAAAAAAAAAAGACACCTTAGTACTCATCACCACCTTCTAAAACCTTTATATCATATAAACCAAGGCTTGTGACCTGCCCATGGCATGCAATCAAGCAAACATTGAAAAATTCCAAGTAGCATTTGGAATTTATAGTCTAAAGAACTTGCTACATAAAACTGAGAAGTGGAAACCCATCTGTGTTTGCTCAGGGGTCTGGAAGAGTTGAGCAAAGTGAGCTGGGAGCCCAGGTCTGCGCTATACTGATGTTTACTTCTTCCCTGTTGCTGCCAAAATGAAAGTTTGCTTCACTTTCATCCAACAAAGAACCCTCATTTGAAAGTCAGTCTCCCTGCTCAAATGGAACCTTCCTTCACACACAGAAAAGCAAATATATCTAAAGAGAAATATACAATGATTTCATACTTGGAGCCTACACACAGAGACATAATTCTCCAGCTTCCATGAGCAAGTTAAAACTGACTGTGGATGGCTGTAAAAAGAAATAAAAAACCAGGTTAGCCTACTACAAAAGAAAAAAGATGTAATTAAACAAGTCCTTCCACACCCACTGGGAAGCAGGCAGGGCCACAGTGGCCCAGGTATTTACCCACAATCCCACATTCGTGAGGTGGGTGACAGGGTCAGTTCCTAACTCCTCTACCCATCACTCTTCATCTGAACCATGAGCACCAACTTCATCCAGGACAACACAAGGTCACACATGGAAAAGGCTCAGCCTTGCCAGGCACACAGTAAGCATTCATAAATCTTCACTAATACCACAGTCAAGACTCAGTAAGGACCTTAGGTACCTGTAACCACAATTAATTCTTAGGTCCCCTCCCCCCACAAAGCACACATTTTATTAAAAATAATGTGCTAGTTTCGAACTAATCTAGGAGCACTGAACTCTATAGATTATAATCCATTTATAGATTGTGCATGCTTTTGCAGCAGAGTATAGATCAGGCAGTCAGCACTAACCAAGCGCTCCCACCCGGGTTCAGATTCATCTCAAGATCAAAGAAAACAACAGTCACACTGTAGCAGGAATTTTAAAAGTTCTTATTAATAAAATCAAACCTGTCCATTTTTTTAAACAAGAAAAAGGTTACAAGACATAAAAACGAAACAAAACACCAAAACCTCAGCAGAAATTGTGGAAGACCAGAAATAGGCTTCAGGAGAGGAGTATACATCAGAAAATTTATTTTTCTTTTGTAAATAAAAAAATTAAATTATGTACATATTTGTAGGTTTGTGTACATGAGTGCAGTGCCCATGGAGGGTACAGGATCCCCTCAAGCTTTAATAACAGGTGATTGTTAGCCACCCTGTGTAGGTGCTAGGAACTGAACTTGCATCCTCTACAAGCACAGCCCGCACTTTTAATTTCTGAGCCATCTCTCCAGCTCCTAAATCAGATCTTTTAATCATGTTAAAAAAACAAAAATAGCTAACAAAAACCACATAAATACAGAACATTTATAAAGAGATGTAAATGACTTAAAAAAAAAAAAAAAGCCAAATGAAAACTTTGGATTTGAAAAGTATAACTGAGATGAGAAATTCTATAAAGAGATCAACAGCATTGAATTGGAAGGTTATGTTGAGAATTTCCAGCCTAAGACTGAGAAAAAACAAGAGACTACTGCTTTAAAGGCCTGTGAGAAACATTATCAAGCATAACATATCAGAATTCTGGGAGGAAGGAAGAGAAGGTACAGAAGACATCTCAAAAAATATGATTGAAAACATCCCAATTTGTTGAAACACATCTGTGATGGTTTGAATTATAAGGGCCTCATAGGCTCCTCATATATCTGAGTACTTGGTCCCTAGTTAGTGGAACTGTTTGGGAAGGATTAGGAGTTATGGCCTTGTTGGAGGAGTTGTGTCACAGAGCAGGCTTGGAGGCTTCAAAAGATCCCCACCATTCTCAGTGTCTCTCTATTCACCTTATGCTTATATATCAAGCTCTTAGCTCTAGCCCCAGCCTGTTTGCCTGCTGCCATGCTCCCCATCATGATGGTCATGAACTCTAACCCTGAAACTTCTTCTCTTATAAAAAAAAAAAAAAAAAAAAAAAAAAAAAAAAAAAAAAAAAAAAAAAATCAAACCTGAGCCAGGTATTGGGGTGAACTGGAAGATCAGAGAGCCAGAACAAGCCACAGCTACCTCACCTCGCCAATTCCTCAGCTGGTCTTGTTTCCTCAGACTGGAGGACTCTGAGTCCTCATCCAGAATGGGTCTCAGCTGAACTGCTGCTTAGAAGCCTGAAAGCTTAACCAGGCCAAATGCTTCTAGCTCCTGGTCTTCACGCCTTATATACCTTTGTGCTATCTGCCATCACTTCCTGGGATTAAAGGCTCGCTCTCTGGGATTAAGGACATGTGTCACCATGCCTGGCCGTTTCCAATGTGGCCTTGAACTCACAGAGATCCAGAGTGCTAGAATTAAAGGTGTGAGTGCCACCATTTTCTAGCCTTTGAATCTAGTGGCTGTTCTGTCTCTGACCCTAGGTAAGTTTATTAGGGTGTAGCATGAATCTTAAAAGTTCTTATTAATAAAATCAAACCTGAGCCAGGTATTGGGGTGAACACTGGAAGATCAGAGAACCAGAACAAGCCACAGCTACCTCACCTGGCCGGATCCTCAGCTTGGTTTTGTTTCTTTAGACTGGAGGCCTCTGAGTCCTCATCCAGAATGGCTCTCAGCTGAACTGCTGCTCAAAAGCCTGAATGCTTAACCAGGCCAAATGCTTAACCAGGCCAAAATGCTTCTAGTTTCTGGTCCTTATTCCTTATATACCTTTCTGCTTTCTACCACCACTCCCTGGGATTAAAGGCTCACTTTCTGGGATTAAAGGTGGAAGTCACCACACTTGGCTGTATCCTTGGACAGATAGATTTCTGTCTCTAGAATGCTAGGATTAAAGGCGTGTGCTACCACTGCCTAACTTAAGTATCTAGTGGCTGTTCTGTCTCTGACCCCAGTTAAGTTTATTAGGGTGCACAATATTTTGGGGAACACAATACCACCATATTAGGGTATACAATATTTTGGGGAACACAATACCACCATACCACACAGCACCTTAACCAATTCAGCTTCCCCTTCAGTCCTTCCAAGATTTTGTTTTTTAAATTATTATTTAACTTTATAAATCCATCTAGGTTCCTGAAGCCAACTGCCTGCAGTTGCCTACACAAGGTACTGACTTAACCCTGTGCTTGGCAGACATGTCCAGAAATACTTTTGCACAGTACTGGAGCTGCTTCTATGTATTTTTCTTCAGCAGCCTTGAGCTGACAGCCAAAACTGTTGTTGACTATGGATTTCTCCTTTTCAATTTAAAGGTAAGGCTGTGTGCTTTGGTCAGGAGAAACAAGTATTAAAACAGAACTGCAGAAACACTGTTGAATTGATGGGGCCACCAGAGATCACCTCACTCAAAATCCTCAATTTAGCAAGAAGACAAAAAGACGTCCAAAAAGATTACATCCACAGCAGAGCAGGGCTTAGACTAAATTCCCAGACTTCCATCCATCACTCTCCTTTTATCATATGCTGCCGAGGGATATCATGATGGATGCTCCAAACCTAAGGCAAGACACAGCTCCTCTAAATTACCAACAAGTGCCTTTGGCTTGGACACAAAAATGAAACCCCAGTCTGTTTTTAACAATTAGCTTTACTAATATGAACACACACACACACAAAAAAAAAAACCAGTAGAACTCAAAATTCTAAATGAGTAGAATTTTGTATAGTTGTTGTGCTTTAAAAAGAATACAGAAAAATCAGCCTTCATTCACAGGGAAGAAACTTAAACTATTCGTCTGACCCGGGCCGGCTGAGCCTAGAAAAACCCTCCAGGGAATAAAGCAGCTGTGGGGTCCACATGCAGGAAAAATCAGTGTCCTATGCCGTAAACACCAGGGGACAGACCCTAGAGTGGGAGACAAACTGCTGGCATTGGTAAAGTAAAAGACACTTTAGAAGTAAAAGATCACAGCTGCCAGCATGCCGTATCTATCACAAAAGAGTCCAGCAAGGAAACGTGAGGGTTCCACAAAAAGGGACAATTGGGCCAAAGGGCTTTAGGTCCATTCTGCTCCTTGGGTTTGTTGTTGTTGTTATTGTTGTTGCTGCTGGCTTGTTTTGCTGCTTGAAAGTCCTCCTTAAATCCCTCCTTATTTGTGACACATTTACCCGTACCTAGCCGTAAGGCTATGTGCATACATAGCCTCCTACTGAAACTGTCACCAACAAACCTGTAGTTTTCTCTTCAAATCACTATTTTAAAAGTATGGGCTTATTGTTTTTAAATGTTCAGGCTTCTATTGTGGTTTGTTTTGAGTTGTATGAGATATGCACATCCACGTACTACTTTATAATCCATTTCTGTAGTGTTGCCCTCAAATAAGGATGTGAAAGCTCAATATTAAATTTTTAAATTTAATTATTAAATTTTTAATTTTATTATTTTAGATATTTGCTTTTAATTACACATGAGACAACACACACACTAAAATCATTGTCTAAAGTTTTACCTTCTAATTAGAAATTTAAAATTCCAGGTAATGATTTTTAAAAATTAAATTATCAGGTTTGGCTATTTTCCCTTTAATTATGTAAGTTTAAATATGTATTTACAAATTGTCTCTTTTATCTTATATGACTAAGACAAATACATACTTTTTAAATTTTTATTTGTAATTTCTCCAAGCTGAAAAATGTGCTGAGAAAAATGCAAAGTGGTAAAATGTCCCTGACATATAAATGCATCACTAGATTTAACAATTAAAAATGTTTTGCTCTTTTGCTTCCTCTATTTTTGAGAGCAGAATATATAAAATAAGTGCCATTTTAACATTAAACATCTCCATAGACATCTAATAAAATTAGCAAATTTAATTATAATCATTTGGATAACCTAATATCATCTAATATCTTGTCCATAGTCAAAGCTGACTGATAGTTTTGATTTACCACCCGGTTTTGAAATTTGCAAGTCAAAATGTGGTTTTCAAATTTCTCTGAGCCAGAAGCACGGTATGAACAATGCTGGAGTTTCTAAAAATTGTCTTAAGCACATCTTTTTCTTCAAAATATTTAAAATGCTTTCTTAATTTCCATAAGTTATTTAAAAAAATTGTAATCTCTGTTAATATCTTGACATTCTTGATTATTTTATGTGCAGAAATAATTTGTGGGGGAAAAAAAAACCTTATTTAAAAAAACCTGAAAATATAACACTTAATTTTAAACAGTGATTTATAGCATGCATTTTTTTCATGAACACAATTAAAATATAGAAATGTAGAAATATGTTTTTGTCTTTTAAACTCTAACTTAGGCAAACTATTTCTGTTGGACTGCAAAAATCTGTTTTTTGGAGTAGCCCAAACTGATCACTCAGGTATTTCCATAGACTTGACTCCTTTTAGTCATCTAAGAAAAATGCCGGAGCACAGGCTAATAAAGGCATTCAGCATTTTCAAAAGCATGACATATGAAAACATTTTTAATGCTCTTAACTTCAACATGAATTTTAGTTGCATTTGTAAATCACTTTCAAAAAACTGTCTGAATTTGCTAAATAGATCTGTGCATCTGTTGACATTATCTGCTTTTCCAAACCATACCTATAGCTAAGCATTTTAAATTATTTTATTCCACAAATATTTAGACATACAAACAGATACATATTCAAATAGTTTAACTTAGAAAAACATTTAAAAAAAAAAAAAACAGCTGGACTCAGCAACGCCGTTTTGAAAAGCTGCCTGTCTGAGACACTGTGCTATTAAACTGTCTGAATTAATGGTTAACTTTTTTTTCTCATGTTACCCAAAGGTTCAGGGTGCTTTCAACGTACAGAATTAAATTTAAAAAAATCAAGTAATATCTTTTTCATCAATTAAAATTGAGGCCCTAAAGCTTTAGCATGGGTTTAGTTCCGTTTTTTTTCTCTCTTTTTTTCTTTTTTACCCCTTCCCCATGAAGTAGCATAAAATTAAGTCATAAAGGACTGGCGAGTCTTATTTAATATAAGTGAAGATCTACCAGCTGTATTATTACTTCTCCACTCATTATCTCTCGGCTTATTTCTGGAGACTCCTTTCAAAAACCTTGTTAGAATGAACCAGTTTCCATGCTAAGATTTTTTTTTCCTACTTATTTCTATGTAATATTATTTCTTTCAGTTTACAAATGTAAAAATCCTTCAAATATAAAAAGCCCCTGCACAATCAGAGCCAGTTTTCTATACCTTGTAACCAAAGTTTACATTCTGCATCCTTTTATTCTTAAAACTGCTCACACGGCTTGAAATCCCTTTTCTGTGAATAATATGGCCAAACATAATTTCCACGGTGACTTAAAAAAGGGACAACTGTCTTGGCAACACATTGACAATCACAACACAGAGCTTAATTTTTCATTAGCACTTCAATAAATGATAAAAGAAATAAATGAAAAGCAATACAGCATCTAAAAGGCGGGAAAGGTGCAGGGTTTCACAAATTGTATTTCAAATACAACCTCCTTAGATCTTGGGGTGACTGTTCATTCCCCTATATTCCAAGGCTGCGTCCATTCAATTCTTCCCTTTTCAATTAAAGGTATTACAAAAGCTAACAATATTCGTCTGGTTGGACCATTCAGACCTGTCCCCTATCTGAGAGGGCAGTAAACTGAGGCTCAGGAAGTCAAAGCCTCCATCAAAAACAAACCAAATACAGCAATCTTTCTGGCACAATGCTTTGAAAAAGAACAACAAAAAAAACCCACTACTGCTAGACCAAGTTCCGGTCAATAAAATCAAAAGCCATCTGCTATTTGGGGGGGTTAATTTTCACATCCACATCATGCATTTTAAAAAAGTTCGAATGGAGGGGAAAGCTTAATTTCCTGTGTGGGAAATGGAAAACAAAGTGCTCGGCACCTTGCTGTCTCACCAACATGAACCCCGGGAAAAACAGCAAAGCAATTATTCTTGGGGTGTATGGCTACACCGAGGACTTGGCCATTTGAAGAAAAATGGTGGGAAAAGTACATCTCTCTCTCTCTCTCTCTCTCTCACACACACACACACACACACACACACACACACACCACACACACTTTCCTGGGGGAGGGGGGCGCGCGAGTGCGCGCACTCACACCCCCCCAACTCTTTCCTGGGGGAGGGGGGCAGTTTTCTCTGCAAGGATTTGAGTCAGCTAACCAACCACCTGGCTCAAAGAACCAGTGAGGCCACAGCAGGAGGGCGGGGGGGGGGGGGAACTCCAAACAAAACAAAACAAAAAAAAGGTTGTAGAAAGGCCTAGATTCCAAGTCCTCGTGGTTAAAACATATGTAAATTGAAGTTGCCCGTCGTGCTGTGACGACGGGAGATGGGGGAGGAGGACTAGGAGGCCCATGGAAGTGAAAGGGGTAAAGTAAGGTAGAGCAGGGCTTGATACTGTGGTCCCCTTTGGGGATCGTAGGTGCCCCATGACCCCTGGCCAAGGAACCCTTCCACTTAGTAACACTCCTAATCGTCGTCGTCTTGTTCTTTTTTCTTCCTTTTTTTTTTTTTTTCTTTTTTTCTTTTTAGACAGAGAGACAAACAGAGACAGACAGACAGGCAGAGCCGCAGTGCACACGGTGTGTGTGTCTGGAGAGGCCGCCAGGAGACTCACCGCAGCAATGCTACGTGAATGCAGAGGGCTGGAGGTGGTGTGACTACTCACTTGCTCGGCTAACAGCTGCCGGTTTTGGATGGAATTATTCCGCAACAACAAGAAAGCGTCGGTTAAACGCCTGGTGGCCATGTCTCACCCTTTGTGAACCCCTCTCAGGGTCCCCCACCCCTTTATAGTATTGATTTTTCCCCCCTTTCTTTCTCTAGCTCTGGCCTAGCTGGTCCGCCCTTGCACAGAAACCTCTCTTGACAAAGCCTTAGGCCAGAATAGGCGCAATTTTGCGCTCCGCCAAAGCGCAAAGACCCCTCCCCAAATAACCACTTCGGCTTTCCAATTGTCTGGCTCCCCCTACCAAGCCTGGCTCAGATCTCAAAGCACTTGAATCCCCCCAATCCTTGCGTGGAAATCTAACGTCCTAGAGACCCCTCCCCAATCCGACCGCGGATGTGCAAGCGCCAAATGCACCAATCAGGAGAGAGAATGGAAAAGACCCCTACCCACTCATTTCCTAGGACCGCCCCCAAAGATTTTGGCCTTCTAGCCCTAACTTAGCGCCTGCGTGTCTGGCATGTGGCTCTAACTCCGAGATTTGGTTAACTCTCCTCACAAGAGGCCTGCTCCAAACACCAAAAAGGCCTGAGCCCAAAACTACAAGGGAGCGTCTGCAGCTCCCTCTAAGTCGACTGAGCTTTCTAGGGCTCAGTGACCTGACCCCTTCCTTTCTCGGGTGGCCTGGTCCTCCACTGCCAACAGGCTGCAGGCCTCCACTAGGACCTCACGGCCTGCCTCCCCGGCCTCCTCACTCTTCTTCACCGGCACCCTCCGTCCCGGGACACCGCTGCAACCCTGCCCCAGGGCCGTTTCCGTGCTGTGGTCCCCTCCCCGGCATTCCCCCGGCCCTCTTCCTGTCCGTCCCTCACGGGTGCCCCCCTGCGATAATCATGGGCTTTGTTTGTAACGTTCCGGGAGAGGGATCTCCCTTGTTGCCCTGCCCCAAGGGTGGGAGCGCTCCGCCCTCTCCGGGGTATTTCCCGGGGTGCCCTGTTTCCTTTTTCATAAGTGTGTGCAGGCTTTGGGCCGGGCGTTCTGGCCCAAAAAAAACTTCAAAAACTTGGCCCTGGAGCCCAAAACCACCACTGGGGTCCAGGCAATTGTGAACTTCTAGCACAACTGCCAAGCAGACAGAATGTGGCTCTTGCAGAGCCTAGCCCTGCGCGGGGGCGGAGGAAAAGTGGGAGACGACTGCCTCTGCAGGCCAGGCACGCTCCACTGCAGGCGGCTGGCGCTGCTGAGATGGCTTGGTCTTTTTATTTTTTTTTAACTGAAAAAAAAAAAAAAAAAAAAAAAAAAAAAACCGAAAAACAACCAGGCAATAAAAAGGAACAGGGGGAAAAAAAAAAGCTTGAGCTCCAGGCCTTGCAAACCTTGCTGCGTGCAGTCAGGGGGTCGTCGGGCCCCCACCCTTGGGCGCCACACTGTAGGCAGCACTACAGTGTTGTACTGGTCAAGTGGGAAAGTTCCCTGCTAACTTGGAGACACCCCCCACCTCAGTCCCACTCCCCAAAAGAATTTTATGTTGTGGCTATGCCTGCGTTCCACCGAGCAGGACCTTCGGGTCTCCTCCCAGTCTCTGGAACAATGCATCGGACTCACTGATACTCTGGCTTGGCTTGGGGGAACTCGCCGAACCCCCCCCCAGGGCTGCAGCTGCCGCATCCCTAGAGCAGAGAGGCCTAGCAGGCCGGGTCACCGGCAAGCTCGGGTAACAGACCTATATGTGCAGTGCAGATTCATGGGGTGCATCACCCACAATCTTGACCACAGCTTTGGGGGCTGCATTGGGGACACTTTGGCCACACTTGGGGTCGCCTACGTCTCTCCGACGCCGGCCAAGCAGAGCCCAGAGCCCGGCGCTCCGGCGAGGCCAGGCATAGGAGCCCGGGTGCCTTTCATCTTAAGGGCGCGTGTTTGTGCTTTCGTGTGCAACTAAGCATTCATGTGCAAATGTTCGTGCGTTAGTGTGCAACTAAGCATTCGTGTGCAAAGTATCTTTGAGGTACATAACACAATTAAGGTATGGAAGAAGAATCAAGGTGCCGGCGAGCAGCGGTGCACGCTGATGCCGAGGCTGGTGAGGACCGGCTTCCGCTGCCGAGCTCGGTGCCGACCCCCGAATCCCCTTCCCAGAGCTGCCGACGATCAGCGGAGGCTGTTGCGGGGACGACAAGCAGCTCAGACCCCGCTGGAGGCTGTAGAAACGTGCACTCGGCGGCCCCAAAGCCACAGGCCCCGAGTTCATCTCGTGGAGAGAAAAGCGAGGAAGCCTGTGCAGACCCCGGGAGATAGCTGTGCAGTGAGGGAAGAAAGAATTCGGTTGCCAACCAGCAGCCGACCCTTCCAGTGAGAGCCGACCCCAGTCACGTGGCAAAGCCCCCTCCTCCTCCTCTCAGTGCACACGGCGTTAGTAAACAACCGCCGAGCCGGGCTCAGGCAGGAACATTGGATTAGAAGCTGTGGGCCTATTCTCTCCTCCATTCTCTAGAGCACACATCCCCCCACCTTGCAAAGCAGGGGTTGTTTACTTCTGGCTAGAACCTGATCTTCCTCCTACGCTGGACGGCTGTGTTTTAGTCATCTTTGTACCCACTGCCATCTCATCTGGCTTGTAACAAGCTCTGAATAAATGGTTTTTTAATATGTGCACGAATATTGGAGACCTGAAATTAAGTTCCCAAATGGTCTGACCTCCATCCAGCGTCTCTAAAGCCTTTAGAGCTTTCTTTTAGTGTATGTATTTTAAATATATATGTCTGATTTTAATAATTTTTTGCAATCCGTGCCTGTCCTCCTCTCAGAGGTTATTGTGAAGATCAAATACAAGCACTTTGTAAAATAATTTTACAGATTCTGGGCAAATAATATATAGAATGGTAATTTATTCATTTTCTGCATTCAGGAAGCTTAGCAGAGAAATTTCTGGTGTTGTGTTTCAGCCCACGGTGACGACCCTTTTTGGTGAATCTTAAATATTTATTGTAGGACATTTAGGAAACCAACCAAGCCTGCATCTCTTTGAGAGAGATGAACAGTGTTCGCACATATGAATAATAGAACAAGAAGTCTCTTATCCTCCAAACAGGCACCTCAAGCAACTCCAGAGCCCAGGAACAGGGAGATGGAAGAATGCAGGAGCTGAGCACAGGAGCCAAAAGGCAGCCTGGAGCAGCTAAGCCCCGGCCTCGTGGAGGCGCAGGGTTTGGGCAAGAACTGGTGTTAAGAGCTGGGGAGAAGTCCTGTCTCTCTCCCTGTCTGCGGTCGGTTATGTCCGTGTAGGCTCTGACCCACATTACGGGGGAGCAGGAACGGGGGTGGGGGAGTGTTAAATCATTATATTCCAATGTTCTTAGCTGTTTCATTTTTCTGTCAAGTAGCTTCAGATTTTTTTTTTTTTTTAAGCATTCCCTCATGGCCAAGTATGTGTTACCCTAAAACTGAAATCTACGGTGATGGTTTTATGTTTTAAAAGCTTTCGCTGTGACTCATTCTTGGCCTGGGATAGGATTCTGCAATCCTCCCCAAGCTTACAGAGCTTTGGTATCCTGTTTCTTGGGCTTCAGACCCACTCTCTAATGTTTTGCCAATGGGTCCACGAAGTCCCTTTTGGGAACAAGTGTTCCATTGTCTGCTTGTCATCCTAATCAGTGCCGAAGGGGGCCATAAACATGGACTTTCATTGTGAAGGCAGGCTGGCAGCAAGAGCGGGATCTCAAGAGCAGGCTAGTGGCCTGACAGGATAGGTTTGCAGCACTGTGAGAGTCACACAGCCTTTAGGGAAGAAATTTAAAGGAGACATGCTAGAAAAGCCCTTAATCCTCAGCACAGTGAGCACGATGGGAATCTGTTCCTGTAGCAGTCCGGCCATCTGAAAGCATTGGTTGGGTTCTGCGCTCCCAAAGAGGAAGGCATAGTTGTGGGAACTGAACATCATCCAAGCACATGTCGGAGATTCTTGTTTAATGGTTTGGGAATCCAGATGTGGCTGTAACGTTCCCTCATAGGAAGGGAGTTTAGCTAGTCCCAATGGACACCATTGAGTTTTGACCTTCTAAAAAGGCAGGTGGTCATTCCCACACCCACATGAGCAGCAAACATCCCTTAGCCCAAAGAATAGCTCAGCTGCAGAGATCTGATCGGACAGGCAGACACAGGAAACAGCAGCTTTGTATTCTGTCCACCTAAATTGTTGCTCACAACCTCAAGGGTGTCTGACCCCAGGAAGCTTCCCAGCTCTGCCTTCAACCCTGATGCTTATTCCAGAGCAGAGAATGGCAAGAGACATCGGTTTTGTTTCATGCAGACTTCATTAGCTTTCTGTCCTAGACAATTCAATTCTATAAACATTTCTCAAATCCTACTGGTGGCAGAAGCTAGCTGTTGGTCCAAGGGGCAAACAGACCCAAACGCTTGCCCTCGAGGGATTTTCCTCTCCATTTCAGGTGCCCAGAGTCTAACTTTCATCATGTGTACTTTTCCAACAGCCCCATTACAACCACACGTCTCTTTCCCTTCATCCATCCTCTGCAGTGCAGCCGCTGTGACCTTTCCAGAGCGCAAATCTGATCATGTCACTGCCTGATGGAGGCCCCGAGACAGCTCCCTCTGGCCACAGCAGCCGTCTTCAACTGTCTGCATGAGGCAGGTGTTCTCTCAGCTGGGCTATTGCTAATATTAAGTAATGACAGTCCCCTCTTGGTTGGCAGAAAAAATTAAGCTAATGGATGGACTAGTCTCCATCTTAAGTATTTTCTCTTAAAGCGTCAGTCTCTGCTATCACATGGCTGTATTAGAATATAGTGTGGGAGTTTATCTGATTTATCCCAGGAGGGTTCATTTCATCACTGGTTTGTTTGTTTGTTTGTTTGTTTGTTTGTCCCATTTTTTCTGGCATTGGACTTGTAGGGCCTCCGTTCTGTCCCTCAGCAGAGAGACCCTGGTACTGAGGGCCAGCATCCAAAGCCCTTTCTAACTGGCTCCATAGTATAAGCTGCTTCCACTCCAAGGTATCCGTTAAGAGCTTTCTCTGCAAGGGTGGGCTCTTCCCATTCTGCTTGGGAAATTCTTCCTTCCAGATTTAGCGCCCCCTACAGTCTGGTGCAATAAATGTTTGTGGGATGAATGGGAAGGTAGGCGGATGGGTAGACACATTTCTACATGGAAAGATGAGACTGAATGCATTAAGTACCAGGAAACACTATAAAGACAAGATACCAAGATACCATTCTCTCTGTAATGTGAACAGAGAGAATGGAAGTCCTCAATCTGTAGCCAGTGTGGTTCTTCAGCCACATGGCATCCTCATTGTTCAGGCTGCCTGAGCACTTGGTATCCCTTTTCTAGGTCTTTCTAGAAATGACTTCTTTGCACAATCCAGATCCACTTGATATAAAGCCACCCCCTTACTATGTCCATGTTGTGAGGAATGGACTCTCCTTCTTCAGAACCCACATGTGGTCAGCCTCAGGACTTACATAATATTTAACATCCTGGCTTTTGGTCTCCATGGCCAAACAAGGGACCTCTTTGGAACGGCACACAGCAGCAAAGCATATCTGCATTTCTGTTGCTGGGATGATGTTAACACATGTGGCCTCAAATAAATCAGCTCCCATCATAACCATCGCCCTTGGCAGGAACACGAAGCTTCTGTGCCAAGCCAGGCCTCATCAGCATGACTCACTCCTTGCAATAGAAAGGAAATCATTGTGTTTTCACACTGACAGGTATTGAGATGCAGCCAGCTTGTCAATTTCTAGTTTTGGGGTTTTTTGTTTATATAACCACTGACCTGCTCTGGAAATCTGTGTGATGTGCAAGTGCAGGGCTAGATGCTAGCCTTCTCCATGATGCTACTTTGTCACCAGAAGCTTCTCATTAGCTATGCAGTCATGTGTGGGCCAGCACTCTTTTGGTTGCAAATGACAGAACTCAAATCAAACTGGCTTAAGTTTAAATGCAAGTTCCTTTGACTCAAGTAAATAAAATCCCTAGGCGCAGCATGATCTGGAGGGTGAACAGTGTGTGCTCACTCTTTCTTCCTCTGTGTTGGTTTTCATTCGCAGGCCAGCCTCCCTGAGAGGTGACAAATTGGTATCTACAAAGCTCTGTACTGGTGTCCTATAATATCACACCCCAGCAGGAAGCAGGACACTTATGTTCCCAATGGTTTCAACAAAAGTCTTACAGTTGACTCTCATTGGCAAATCTTGGGTCACATCTTTAGGCCTAAACCCTAAACCGATAAGAAATAATGATCATATTCCCATGTCAGTCTTATGACCTCATGACATAACTTAGGAAGGTAAATGGGCCAGGGTTAGACCCTATCAACTAGTGTGTTAGAATCAAGAAATGGGTGTCCTGTGTTCACATGCAACAGATTTCTGCCTCTAGTCAGTTTTCTATCTACTGTGTGATCTACACATTTCCATCTAGTCTTCCTAGACTCATTACTGATTCTCCTTCATTTTCAGAATCTTTCTCTGGACCAACTCCATGTTTTACCCCACTATCTTTCATCTACTTTTGGTGTAGGAGTCACCTGCCCCTGAACCATCTCCATAAACTCCACCACCACCCTTTGCTTTCCCTCTGTTAAAGGTTCCAGCACACAGAGCTTCTGGAACATTCCACAGGTGTACCATGAGTGTCTGGCTTCTCTCTTGAATGTGTACTCTGTCCTCTATTCCTGATCTGAAGCAGTGGGTGGCCCAATGATGCCCTTACCAGCCTTGCTTTTCCTTGATCCTGACAACAGCTGACATGCTATTCATGACCAGAGTTCAGAGATACTGAGTCTAAATGACCAAGCACCTGTCTGCCCTCCAGTCCATCCACACAGCCTCTGCACTGGTCTTGTCCTCTTTGGCCTGGGAGATTGCAGCAATGATTAATCTAGCTGGACTCCGTGACCCTAGAGCTGGTCCCACAGTGGGATGTTTCCTAAGCCATCTCTTTTCTAAAAAGATCACTCTGCCCACACGTCTCTGATGAGGTTCATCTTCCTCCTGTCGGTAGAAGAAATGGATTCAGACTGCCTTAATAAGCCAGAAGTGTCTCTGCCCTCCCTCCCTACCAGACCCACTTCCAATCTCTCCACACTCAGCTTTTTAGAGCTGATATCCTCTCTTGTGAATGCCCGCCTCGACATTATCCTCTTCAGCCAAATTTCCATCCACCTTTCAAGATAGAACTCTGGTGTCAGCAAGGAAGTGCTTTCTTCCTTCATCCCCACCCCAGCTAAGACTTCAGCCACTTCTCTGAGCACAAACACCGTGGCCACACATGACTTACTGAACACTCTGGCCCATCTTGTATTGGTGTGTTTTGTGTTGTCTGCCTCTACCAGATGGGGAAGAAGTGGAAGATATGCCCTGCTTGGCTTGCTTGCCTCTGAGCTGTGTTTCCTCTGAGGGCCTTCTTCCTGTCAGTAAGTGGCATCTCTAAGCCACAGGGAACTGAGTGTTAATGAAAAGGATGGATGAACCTGGGTGGTGATTTTGTGTCATCAACTGGTACATCTTCTCTTTCAGAGTGGCTGACTCATCCATAGCTGGCAGTCTAAATCAATGTTCACGTCTAGGTTGGTTGTCTGAAATAAACACATATCACTGGCTCCATCTTTCTCTCTTCCCTCCTCATGTTCAGTTCTCAACCAGGTTCAGTGTTTCCTTTGGCCATATCAGCTGTGGCATCACTGTACTACCAAGGTGGGGTGGAGAATCCACTGCATGTCTTTTGATGGAAATAAAGGCCAGTGGAGCAGGACTCATGTCAAATTATGTCTGAAGATATTTCTAGACTCCAGGCTCTGAATAAAGTTCACTCCATCTACTCTGGGCATTCTGTTTCTTCTCCTCCTGGGGTGGGTGATTCCAGGAGCTAGGAATGAAAGGTGCATACTGTGAGCATCTTCTGAAGGGAGGGTTGTCGGGCAAGACCTTGGTTGCTAGGGTGTGAGGGACTGAAAGTGTGGGGCATTTTGGAAGGGCCATCATGGTAGCTCTCCATGTGACTTGGACCTGCTGTAACAACAGAACTGTCATTTCTGCACTTCCTTGGTGTCCCAGGACAACATCCAGTGATCGGTATTGGAATCAGACCCAATCAATGAAGGAACCAATTGCTCTATTGAACTATCGAACAGCTTCCATAATCCCTGTATTATGGGAGATTCCGTAGTATCACAGAGGCGGTTACACTCTCTAAGAACGCACAGTCTAGCCCAGGGACACAAAGCCAACAGACGGGAAACAATTAGCAGGCAATGGAGCTTGGAAAAATATGCTGAAGTGACTACATAGGCAGCGGCAGTGGGGAGAGAATGAGGAGTGTTTCAGAGAAAGCTCTCTTCACCGAGCAGGTGGGGGAAAACCTGGGTGTGAATGATGGGGAAAGGCTTCCAAAAGGGAGAGTGATGCCAGCAGTGATGCTGGTGATGCTAGAATCAATGGGAGAGTAGTGATAAATCTGGGAACTGAGGGCAGATGTGTAAAATGAGGGAGGCAACACTTGGAGCCACTGAGAGTCAGTCACTGAAATCAGCTGTTCTCTGAACTCACGAAACCATTGAGTTCCTACCGTGTGTTGACTAATGTAAATGGTGCTAGGACACAGGAAGGACAGACACACCATTCTCTTACAGTAGAGGTTCAAGATGTTCAAAGGAAAGGTGAATCATGCCATCCTGTAGGGCAGTTTCTTAGGATACAAGAAATAAACAACTGAACAGTTTCAGGAAGTCCCTGAAACTCAGTAGATGCCAGGTTCCTCCTTCCCCAAGCGTATATAACATCAGGGGCTACAGGAAGGCACTCTCAGACAAGCTGAGATAACTAGGTAAGACTCAGATAGGTCAAGCTACCTGGAAAAAGTTGAGGCCAGCTGAGCTGCTTGTGCCTGCAGATTATGCAGGAAGTTCCAGGGTCCCAGCTTTCATGAGCTGTCACCCAATCTGGGGTGGCCTTTGGTGATGCAGCTGTCTTTGAGTTATTTCTGCTCCTGTAAATCACTCCTCATGCATGCTCCTGTAAGTAACCCCAATAAAATCCATTGGTTCTCCAAGTTGGACTTTAGCGGTCTCTTTATTTGGTCTGTTGTGAGCTCCCTATCTGGGGTGAGTAGATGTTTGTTAACATGACAGTGTCATATAACAGGTATGCAGAGTGTCCCTAGAAGCCAAAGGAGAGACACCAGCCTGTGTGTGTTACCTCTTGCTGTGACAAAATAGCTGGAAGTAATCAACATAGACAGAAAATTATTAATTTTCACTCACAGTTTCCGGGATGTTAGTCTATGGTCACTTGGCACTGTTGTTTCCGGGCCTGGGATGAAGCAGGACATCATGGCAGGGAGTGTGCTGGAGAGACCACTGGAAGATCAAGATGAAGGACTGGACTTCAGTACCCCATACAAAAGCTTACCTTCAGTGATCTCGCTTCTGCCAGGCCCCACTCCTAAATGCAGACCAAGGTTTTGGTTTATGGACCTTTGAGGGACTAAGAGTCAAACCATGTTAAAACTTAACTTTTAATGGTTTAGGTGGGCTTCCTGGAGGAGGGGATGTTTCTATGGAGTCCTGTGGAGCACCAGAAGTGAGCTGTGTACAGAAGGCACAGAGACACAAGCCAGGATGTATGAGAAGGATCTGTTGATTATTCTCATGGAAATGGAAACTTTCTGAATGTCTAGTAAAAAGGCAACAAGGTAAGCTCCCTAAGATCTGTCTCTGTGGAACCCCTTGCTAGCATTAGAATAAAGAGGATCTGTGTATTTCTATTTGGAAAGCTTCTGAGGTACAGTATTAAAAAGGGAAACTCAGAACAGGCAGGTTTGCTCAGTGGATGCAGGCACTGTGGCACAAGCCTGAGGACCTGGGTTCAATCCTCAAAACTCATATGTTAAAAGGAGACCATGGACTCCTGGCAGTTGACCTCTGACCTCCACTTGTGCCCCTCCTAAGTAAATACATGTAAAAAAAATTTTTTTAAGAAAACCCAAGATCCAGAATGTTATGTGAGAAAAGAAGAGGTGCATATTTTGACTATGGGGGTGTCCAAGTGGAACAAGAGTCCTCCCAGAGAAGGATGCTGAGAAGTGTGTGCAGATACCAGCTTGACTCAGTCTTGATGTGAGCTGACTCCAAGGAGGTGTTGTGTGAAGCTGGAATCTTTAAAGGTGGTTGAGGCTGGGCTCTGGATAGAGGAAACAGTCCCACAGGCCTACAGATGTTGGCGGTGGGGGCTGGAAGGTAGCAGCAGAAACTAGACCACCCAGAGACTGATGTACCTGTCCCTGGGAGTCACAGAGGAGCCAGGCTGTTCCTCACTCCATCAATTGAGGCTGCCTCAGACCTGTGATGATGGCTGGGGAATGTGTTCTCTTGGCTGGTGCAACTCCATTTCTCCTAATTCTCTTCCTGGTATGTTTACAGTTCAATGGACCACCAGGGACAATCTTGCAAGATGTAGAAGGAAGGGGAGGTGGTGGGCATTTTTGTAACTGACAAGTATTGTATGGCCCGAAAGCAATGTGCACCCCAACAACACCTGCACCCCTCAACTCTTCAGCCCCACAATCCAGGACAATAACAGTTCTGTAGTCCTGGGATCTCTCCACGGGTTGTTCCTTCTCTCCCTGCTTCTCCACCTTTCTCCCAATGGCCTGACCTATGGACCTCAGACATCCACAGAAGTCCAGAGACACATCCTTAGCCAGCTTCCAGAGCTGGCCAACCAGTCTCTATAAACCTTAGCATATTCATTCATTGTACACAGCTCTTATCTCCAATTTCCTGGCGGACACACCCACTGGGGCCTGGGCCCACTCCTAACTCAGAGACGACGAACAAGAGCAGAGCAGCCCTACCATTGCCATACCTACCTTGCCATCTTTTTCTAAGGGAAGAAACCAGAAAGCAAGCAGCCCACAGTGAGGCCTTCAAGAGGCACCACATGCAGTAGAAAGCCAGAGTGTCCACGGTGACCTCTGTAGCTCAGGAGAGCTCTCTGAGCACACGGTGCTGAGGAAAGCAGGGTGTGTCTATGCAGGGGCCATGGAAACAGAAGGCACTTGGAGGGCGAGGCTGTGGAGTGGCATGGGCAGGATGTCTTCGAGGAGCAGGAAGGAGCCAAGCAGGCCAGAGGAGGGAAAGCAGCAGGGAGGGCTGGGAACATGAAGCTGGCTCCAGTTTTGTTGGGCTTGGAAGACACAGGAGGGAATTTGGATCTTACTCTGAGAGCATGCCTGAGGGAAAGCATCTTTCAAAATGGGCCAGAAAAGCCACACAGATTTCTCTTTGAAGCGTGAGTGTAAAATGGTCTCTATCTCTGTCTCTGTCTTTCTCTTGTCTGCATGTGTTAGAGAGGATGGTGGGAGTTGAACGGGCCGATATTCTGTCTGGGCTTGACCTAACGACCTTCCTGCCCACTTCTGTTAGGAGGTCTGGCTCTTTGTTGGCCTCTTCAGAACCCCCTCTTTTCACAGGGTGCAGACTTCCACCCACAAAGGAGCTCTTTCCAGATAAAAGTTTCCTCTGATAAAAGCACTGTGGGAATCTGGGTCCTTTGTGTAGCTTTCCATGTCATTTTCTTAGTAGTTTCTAAACTGGATAATTGAGAAGGGAAGAACTTCCAGATGGAATGTCACAGCAACACCCAACCACTTTTTTTGACACAGAGTCCTGCCCTCCTCTGCTTGGGATCAAAAAAAAAAAAAAAAAAAAAAAAAAAAAAAAAGGGGGGGGGGGAGAAGCAGTGCTGAGGAATTGTGCTGGGCACAGAGGCACAACCATTTCAGAGTTTGGAGACCTGTAGCCGGCAGGCATCTTCCCAGGTCACCATCCCGCTGACTCTAGTTCTTGTTCAAGTCTCCTGGCTGCGGTGCGTCTCTTTGATTGATTTGACTGCCAACTTGATAGGATCTAGAATCATCTAAGAGACAATCCACCAGATATATCTTTGAGGTAGTTTCTAAACTGGGACAACTGAGGAGGAAAAGCCCATCCTGAGGGTGGGCAGTACCATCCCCTAGGTGCAGTCCTAGACTGAAAAAGGAGAAATCAAGCCGAGGGCCAGCATTCATCCTCCTCTGCTTCTTGAATTCGGATGCGATGTGACTAGGTGCCTTGCCTTCCTGTTGCTATGACTTCCCACCATGATGGACTGTCAGCTTGAATGCTGAC
The DNA here is from genome assembly GCF_004664715.2 of Peromyscus leucopus. Classification (NCBI taxonomy): domain Eukaryota; kingdom Metazoa; phylum Chordata; class Mammalia; order Rodentia; family Cricetidae; genus Peromyscus; species Peromyscus leucopus. The sequence continues at coordinate 141,808,276 of NC_051066.1, read as the reverse complement.
TCCAAACGAGACCTTCCTTCCTTACATTTTCTTGGTCGGGCATTTTGTCACAGTAGTGAGAAATGCAGCTAATACACAGAAATAACACATTTATAGGACAAACACCTAATGATTGTGTGGTCCAAGGAAAAGTAGCTATTTGCCCAGGGTCACACAGTGGCTTGGGAACAGTTTGAACTTAAAGTCCAGTTTTTGGAAGCAGAGAGTAGCCCTGAACACATCTCAGAGAATTATTTTCTTATTATCTTTCCTTGTCCTTATGAAGACCAGTGTCTCACTGCTTAGCTATCTGGACAACTGACCTCTTCTTTTTTCTTTATTATTATTATTTGTCAAGATCAATGTAGCCCAGGCTAGCTTCAAACTCATAAGCCTCCTGCCTTAGTCCCTCCCAAGGGCCACATCCAGCTAACTAATTGGTGTTATTTTTTCACTTAGGGGTAAAATCACTTGGACCTAGATGTAGTTCGAAAGTGTGGGGTACGGGGTGAAGGTAGGTTGGAAGGCATGACACATTCAGTGAAAAACTTGAGGCCACTGGGTACACACTGTGTCTTTAACTAACACTGGACAGTTGATCGGCAGGTGACCCATGGCCACACATGGATACTGGTTGTATTCTCTGGTTCTGTCCAGACAGGAAGCCCCACCCTTAGAACTCCTTCCCAGGCCAATGGCAGATGGAAGAACTCCTTGGCAAGTCACACTGGTAACTTCTGTCCTTACTAGACTCATGGGTCTTTCCTACAAAGGTACCAGAATGAAATCAGATCACCTCCCCCAATCTTTGACAGGCCACAACCTGCCTTTCTTGCCCTTGTTTAGTTTATCTGCTAGCAAACCATCTAGCACTGTCCACCCCACCCCCACCTCTGACCCAAGGCAGCACTTTCCCAGGGAAAATCAGGGTATTGTTAGCAGCAGACCCCAGCTGCTGAAAAGAACAGGGAGCCCCACAATGAGTTGCTAGCACAGATTTTCTTATCTCCCCTCTGGCACCATGGAGAGCTGTGAGATTGTGTGTGCGTAATTCATTTCTGCTCTGTCCTTACTCAGAGCAAGGGCTGGGCAAATATTTGTTGAGTGAATGAAGGAATAAATGAATAGTCAACGGATGGCTGAACCTCCTGAGAGATAAAAGCAGTCCTCACTGTGGGGATAAAGCCACCACCCAACTGAGTGTCACAGAAGGCCGGTGTGGGTGTCACATCTAACATGATTGGCTTACCTGGTAGGCCCCAGGACCCAGATTGTTAGGACAACAATGTGGGGGAGGGGCATGCAGCAGGCAGTTGTCACAGCTCAAAGGGTGACCTCATGAGCTGGCATATGGAGGACAGACAGGTGGGCTCAGGACAGTGTGCTGTGACGTTAGGGGCTTCTCCTGTCAGATGTGGCAATCCAGGTTGATGGACCTTAGTTTTGGGGAGCCTCTAAGGTATCAGGTGAATCTAGGATAGGAAGAGTCATGAACATGATCAAATCCTTTGCCACTTGGAAGCCAAGCCCTCACCCACCCAGAATGGAGTGCAAAGAAGCTCTTCTTTTGAGTCTGAGTTGGATTGCTGAAGGCCAGCACGACACAAGGTAGAGATGGAAGGCGGCCACCTCTTCCCTGGAGGTGCCAGGGAAGCTGCCAGGCTGGTGTCTTTGTTCCCCATCGGGCTCTCTTGCACCTAGCCAGCATAGTGTTAGACATATGTCGATAGTGGTAGAACCGCAGATATTTTAGTTTTCAAAGCAGGAGGCCCCAGCATGCCTCCATCACAGGACTAGGGCAGTGAAGGGGCCAAAGGTACAGTGTGGAGGTGTTCACAGCATCTCCTTTGCCACGGCCGCTTGGTATTTTCAGATGACAGGCAAATGGGAAATGGGACAAGTTGATGAAACATCCCAGGCTCTTGGTTCATGGTGAAAAGAACACATGAGTTTCCAGGAAGCCGTCCAATGGTGCCTCCCCTTCTTGAGTGTGCATTATCCCTGTGCTCTACACGCTACTGGATCATCTCTGTGAACCTCTTCCACCTTCCCATTTTAGAGGTGAAGGAGTAGCTTCAGCATTCTTGGGGATGTCCTGAGGTCACTCCCTCACTTTTCATTGATGTCATTTGGGAGAACTACTCATTTACCCACAATGGTCTTAAGTAATAACCCACAAAGGTAGGGAGTCAAAGCATTGAGACACTCGCAGAGTGGCTGCTGGGGAAACATGGCCAGCAAGGCACAAGGCCTGTCTCCCAGGACACATAGACATGGAAGGATGCTCAGAAAAGGCCTCTGGAGGAGGTGGTGTTGCAGTAGAGACCAAGAAGCCGTCTAGAGACTGAGTGCTGCAGGCAGAGGGGCCAGGGAAGAGGAAGGGGATTAAAAAAACAAAACAAAACAAAAAAACTGATGAATGGCAAAGGTCCAAGGGTAAGGGGCCGGTAATACCTCTGGTAAAGGACTTGCCTGTGGTAAATACAAACTGGCTAGCGCCATTTCCTATAGGTATGGAGATTAGAAGACAACTTGTGTGGTCAGTTCTCTCTTCCACCATGTTGGTTCCAGGCATCAAACTCAAGTTGTCAGGCTTGGCAGCAATGTACCGTTACCCACTGAGCCACCTCACGGGCCTCAGCCTCTGGTTTTGAAATGCCTGTGGCCCTGAGGTGGACAGAAACAGGAACGTGGGCCTTCCAAGTCTGTGGTGTTAGGGAAAGATCTGGGGCAGACTTTCTTTTCAGCGCTTAGCTGGCAGCTCCCACCTGCTGGGTGGCCTCCTTCCCGCATCCTCGTGAGCAGCTGCCCACACTACTGTTCCAAACGGAAGCACTGCAAAGCCCTTCTCCAGAAGCTTCTACAAAACATCTAGACCTGTGTGAGCCTCACATAAAGGGCCAGCAGTGAGGCGTCTCTGCCCCCTCCCTCTCCTCTCTCCCTTGCTCCTTTCCACCCATTTTGATATGTATTCTGTCTCTGATTGATGCCTTGTCTAATGACTTCACTCTTTCCTCTTGTAGAAGGTTGGTAGGAATACCGTGTGACCTCTCTCCACTCATTTTTATTTTTAAGGTACACCAGGCTACACATGGAGGAATAAAAGAGGAAGTTGAGGCGAGGAAGGAGGGATCCAAGGCAGATAGTGGCTCTGAAAAAGTCCTTTTCCCAGAATTCCTTTGGTCAGTGACCCAAAGTGCCCTAAGTGTGGCCATTCCTAGAGCCCCAGGGAATTCAGTGAGGGATGCTTGGGGAGTAGGCAGGCCAGGAGAACATCTCTGTAGCCCAGGTGTCCCACGTCAGGTGCTGGTGGCTCTTGAGACCACAGAAGTAAGCACCCCTGCCCTTGTCTATTGGACCCCACAGTCTGACCCACACACTGTGCAGTCCCAAGGCTCCAGAGGTTGCAGATGTGCCCTGGAGGCAAAAGCAGCCAGCTAACAAGGTGAATGTCTTATTGTTGGCAGCTTCCTGACCTGGATAAGAAACTCCTGTTATCTCAAGGCTGGAAGCACACCATGAGGAACATATCCCTGGGGCTCTTGACCCAGTGAAATTCACTACAAGGTATTATGGAGCTGCTCACCACTGACCTTCTCACCCAGAACAGTGGTGACAGCGGGGGAGACTCCAGAGTCACGTGGCTCTGTACCCCCCACCCCAGGATGCTGTGAGGGGAGAGAGGTAGAGACTTCTAGAGAGACAGAGCTCCTGGCATTTCCACAGCATCAGGTTCTACCAGGGACAAGTTTGGAGAAAGTCCCCTGGGAGACCACCCTGTGACTGTTTCACTTGGAGAGGAGGAAGGAATTCGCAGTAACCAGAGGAACCCTGGCCAACAAGTAGGCAAGTAAATCAGTCCCACATGTGTGCATTGGCGGCGGGCAGGACCTGTGGGGAACTTTCCCTTCTGAGAAGAAAGCTGAAACTCTGCATTTTCTGAGACATGAAGGAGGGCCTTTGTACCACTAGCTATGGGCAAACATCCAGGGGACTGGGATTTACCTCCTCCTGTTCTGCTGTGGGATGGCCAGTTTTCATTTGTCAGCTTGACACAGTCTAGAACCACTCAGGAGCAGAGTCTCAATGAAGGACTTTCTAGATTAGCTTGGCCCACGGTCTTGTGTAGAGGGGGGTTGTCCTGATTATGTCCATGGAGGTGGGAAGACCTGCTCACTGTGGGTGGCACAATGCCCTGAGTTTCAGTACTGAACTGTATAAAAAGTGAGCTGAGCACAAACATGCACTCATCCATTTCTCTCTGCTCTTGTATGTGGCTGTCAGGTAGACCAGCTGTTTACGACTCTCCTGCCTTGACTTCTGTACAATGATGGGATGTGTCCTGGAGCCATGAGCTAAGACAAACCCTTTCTTAGGTTGCTTTTGTTGGAGGGTTTTAACAGTGACAGAAATGATAAACCTGGCTGCCTGGTTTTTAAGCCCTTGGAATTTGGGGGGAGGGAGGAGTAGAAGACTTTGGAATGCTGGGCTGGAAAAGCTGCTGCATGTTGTGAACAGACCTTCATGGAGTGTTCATGTGGGAGCTTGAAAGAGGAGAATACTGAGAAAAACATGAACAATGGAAGATCAGCTCATAAAGTTTCAGAGGAACAAGGACTCAATGGGGGAATTAGGTGAGGAGGCATTTGTGTGCCATTTGGCCAAGAATCAAGCTGCAATTTTCATGTGTCATGAAGGCATCAATGGGGTTAAGTTTGAAGATACCAGCTGACTGGTTTGCCAGGGAAATTTCAAGGCAGGATGGTGTTTGGGGTGGTGTGGACGAGACAGCAGGAATTGGTGGAAAGATCAGCACTACAGTGGACTTCACTGGGACAATATGAAGACATTTTCTCGGTCATTGCATAGAAGGCGATGTAGCTGTGGTTCAAGAGGGTGGGAATAAATCTCAAGCCATCAGCACATTTTGTCAATGCCGTAAACATTGTCCACATGGCACTAGTCTTTAAGGCAAAGATGGTAGAGTGGAGCAGCGGGGGGGCCGTGTGGAGCTCAGCCAAGGCTGAGGACTGTCTGGTAGGGTTGGAGTCCTTGCAGAGAGGCCCCAAGAAGCCATCTGGTGAAGTTGGGAAGGAGAACCTTCAGTTGTGATGGAGACCCCAGGATAGTAGAGTTGCCAGGATTATGAGATGTCTGCCGAGAAGAACTGCATGTGTGGAGTAGAGATGACCAACACCTAAAAGAGAAGTTGTGTGTACAGTGGCAGAGCTGGGGTAGGGCTATCCAAGTCTTCTGTAGCCCAGAAAGTTGTTACAATCCCAAGATGCTGGATATGGAGCTGCAAGAACCAGTGCTTCCTTGTTGGGTTTTGGTTCTGCTTTAATATGATTGGTCACTGTTAATACTTCCTGTCTTAGTCACTGTTCTGTTGCTGTGAGCAGACACCATGACCATAACACTTATAAAAGAAAGCATTTAATTTGGGCTAGCTTACAGTTCAGAGGTTTAGTCCATTATCATCATGGTGGGAAGCATGGTGGCACACAAATAGACATGGTGCTGGAGAAGTAGCTGAGAGTTCTACATCCAGATCTACAGTCAGCAGGGGAAGAGAGAGAGACAGAGAGACAGAGAGACAGAGAGACAGAGAGAGGGGCAGACAGACAGATACTGGGTCCTGACTTGGGCTTTTGAAAACCCTAAAGTCCACCCCCAGTGACACACTTCCTTCAACAAGGCCACACCTCCTAATCTTTTCAAATAGTGCCACTCCCTGGTGATCAAACATTCAAATCTATGAGCCTGTGGGGGTCATATTCTCATTCAAACCACCCCTTCCCTTTTGGTATAAGAATGTTTTCTCTGTGTCATTCTATGGTTGAAGTATACAACCTGTTTAGGTTTATAAGAGCTCACAGCAAAGAAACTTTGGGCTTCCAAAAAATTGGAATTGTTATAAAAATTGGAATTTTCATATTATGGGGGGGAGAATGTGAAACAAGTAAAGTAAGTGGGTAAAGAGGTTGGAAAGTTATGGCTTAAACTGATGTGGTGTATCTGCGCATCAAGTTGACAAGAGGTTGAGTTATGGTAGTTGGTTTTAATTGTTGATGCAATATAGAATGACCTGAGAAGAGAGTCTCAGTGAGGGATAGTCTAGATCAATGTGGCCTGTGGGTGTGTCTGTGGAGGCTTGTATTGATTATATTCATCGAAGTGGGAGGATCTGTCCATTGTGGGTGGCCCCATTCCCTGCGTTTGAGGATACAATAAGAAAAAGACGTGCTGAGCATGGGCATGCACGGATTCACTTCTTCCTGGGGTTGAGTGTGCATGTGGTGTGACAGCTGCCTCAGCCCCTCTCCTTGGCTTCCCCACAATGACGACTGTGGCCTGGAACTGTGAGCTGAAATAAACCCTTTTTTCCCTAAGTTACTTTCCGTCAGGGAGTTTTGTCGTGGCAACAGAAAGTAAAGGAGGACACACTGGAAGGTGGGAGCCGGCAAGGACTCCAGGAGAAGGTTCATGAGGCTGAAAGAGAAAAGTAGGCTGAGCGATAGAGCACTTGTCTTTTAAGCACCTGGACCTGAGCTCAATCACCTCCCTGGAGTAGAGGGAAGAGCTGGATGGTTCATGTCTAGAATCCTAGCACTTGGAAGACTAAGACAGGAATACCGCCCCAGGTTTGAAGCTATTTTGAGCTGGACAGTTAGTTTCAGGCCACCCTGAACTATAGCATTAGACTCTATCTCAAAAACAACAAAAAGCTGGGTGTAGTGATGCACATCTGTTACACCAGCACCTAGGAGAAGGTGGCACGGAGGCAGGAGAAGGAACTCCTAAGTTTGAATGAGAATGGCTCCCACAGACTCATGTGTTAGAATGCTTGGTCCCCAGTTGGTGGAACTGTTTGGGAAGGAATCAGAGGTGTGGCCTTGTGGAGGAGGTGTGGCCTTGTGGAGGAGGTGTGGCCTTGTGGAGGAGGTGTGGCCTTGTGGAGGAGGTGTGGCCTTGTTGGAGCAGGTGTGTCACTGGGGAGGGCTTCCCGGTCTGAAAAGCCTGCCATCCCTTGGGCATTCACTGCTTCCTACTTGCGGCTAAGGATGTGAACTCTCAGCTGCTGCTCCAGTCACCTGCATCCTGTGACCTCTGCTCCACCATCATGGACTCCAACCCTCCAGAACCATAAACCCCAGATGAATTCTTTCTTCCAGAGGGTACCTTGGTCATGGTGTCTTGCCACAGCAACAGAAAAGTAATTAAGGTTGAGCTTAAGGCCAGCCTGGCTGCATAGGAACTTTGAGGTCAGCCTAGGCTATATAAAACCCTGTCTCAAACTGGGCGGTGGTGGCACACACGCCTTTAATCCCAGTACTCGGGAGGCAGAGGCAGGTGGATCTCTGTGAATTTGAGGCCAGCCTGTGCTACAGAGTGAGTTCTAGGAAAGACTCCAAAGCTACACAGAGAAACCCTGTCTCAAAAAAAACCCTGTCTCAAGCCTCACCCCCAAAAGAAACATTCTTTCCTGGGCAAACCCATGGTACCTCCAGCCTCTTGGACCATGCATGTAAAGCAACTTCCTGTACTTGGGTTTGTGAGACACTTGGCCTTCCTCTAAGGACCATCTCATCTGTCATGTAGCAGTCACATGCTTACGCACCTCTACCCCCTTCTCCTCTCTCCTCACCTAGCTTGTGGTCACTAGCCTCTAAAATACCAATAGACAACCAGTCAAATAAATATATTTAAATGTCCATTGTATATATGCCACAGGGTTAGGAGATAGAAAACGTTTGCGACTTAGGGAGAACAAGATGTTCTCCATAAAGGATGACTAACATGGCATTCCTGACCCCACTCCCCTGTCCAGGCTTGCCAGACATTGCTTTCCGGTTGTTACACACCTCCACAGGAAGATCCCCTAACCTGGAGAAACTGTTTCCAGAAGCCCAAACTCCTCAGAGCCACTGTTCATCTCTACAAAGGCAGTTCTGAGAGACTTCCAGGAGACGATGAGGGGCCTTCCTTTCTAGAGCATTGTCCTCAGCTAAATAACAAATTGGAAATCCTGTTCCTCCCCGGACCCCCTAGGCCTTCCTGTTATCCAGCCATTGTGGCCTCAAGAACATTTCTGAGAGGCTGGATGTGGTGATGTACACTTTAATCCCAGCACTTGTGAGTTGGAGGCAGGATGATCTCTGTGAGTTTCAGTCCAGCCTGGTTTACATAGTGAGTTTCAGGACTATATATAGAGACCTTTATACATGTTGCTCTTTCTGCCCTGGACATTATTCCTTATTGTTCAGGTCCAGCCTGATTGGTGCCTGCTCAAAGATGACCCCAGCCATGTTCTCGGTAGGCCTCCCCAGGACTTTACCCTGGCACCTCATCTCTTTATGTGCACCTCTTCCAGGGCATAAGCTAGCCTGGCCCACTCACCCCCTTGATATCGTATTTAGCTGCTCCCTAAGTTCGTGTCTGCGGCCCAAAGGATGGATGAGGCTCTGGTGGTTTTCCCGAAGGTGCTGCTGGCGAGAAAGCCTCTCACTCCCACTGCCCATGGAAACCAGCATTGCATAGAGCATTGGCCACAGCTCCCATTGCTCGCCCCTCTTCCCTCGTGGAAAGCTGCATGGTGAGCTGGGTCTCCTGCGCAAGCTTTATTTTCACTGCTCGGAATTCCCTATGAATGGATTTAGTTCTGAGGAATTACCAGTGAAAAATTCCATCTGTGATGGAGACCAACAAAAATAATAAAACACACAGAGCCAGAAAAAAAAAAAAATCATTGCTGAGTCTAGCTTCTGCAACCCCCCACACCCACCCTGGGGGCGCAGCTTCTCCAGGCGAGCTGTGGGGTCAAGAATGGGGATAGCCACTATGGCGCTGATAATCTCGGAAGCCACTGAGGGATCATGCTCTCTGGACATGAACCAGCATAGACGGGAATGCTCGTGTGGACAGGAGCAGTTCTGGGCCAGAAGTATGAAGTCTAGGTGTGTGGCCATGCCGCAGGGATGGCACCTTCTGCCTCTTCTAGTCTCTGGTGGCTCCTGGCATTCTTTGGCTGGTGGGTATATTCCTCTAGCTGTCCACTCTGTTGTCACATGACTCTATGTTTTAAATCCTCTCTTCTCACAAGGATCCCCACATACTGGATATTGGGGCACCCTAACTCAAGGATCATCATGAAGCAGAGAGAGGTAAATATGATGCTCGCCTCACTTTCTCCTTTTCATCTAGGCTGGGCCCCCAGCCTATGGGGTAGTGCTACCCAGATTCAGGGTGGACCTTCCTGCCTCAGTTAGACCTTTCTGGAAATATCTCCTCAGCAAGACTGTGCCTTCCAAGAGGTTCTAAATGCCATTAAGTTGGCAATGAAGACAGGGCATTGTAGCTGCCTTGTGATGATCTGCTGGGCTTGACCTCACCCTGATTGGGGTAAGCTCCTCTCTGAAAGCTGCCCATAGCCTGGGATTTTCAGAATGGCCACACATTATTTTCTTTTCTTTCAGGGCCAGATGGGGGTGAGGTCACCTTGGAATCCCCCACCACCAACGCTTCCACTTCATTTTTCATGTATATGTGTGTTTTTAAAATCTGTTTTATTTCTTAAACGTCTCACCAGGGCCAGGATAATGTCTTTAGGTTTTTGTAATACTCGCTACTGGCTGACAGAGGATCCATTGTCCCTGGCTGGTGGCCCTTGGGGAGATGTAGGTTTCTTTCCTTCAGGGGCCTGGGGCTGGTCTCAGCTGCCCCCAAATCAGGCTTTGGCTGAGAAGTGGGCTGCGGAATGGACCCCAGGAGAGTCATAAACCTCGGGCAGGAGTGAGGCATTGTTTGAATGCTCAAATCTGAATGGAATGATCAGCAGCCCAGGAGAGATCAGCAGCTCCTCGACTTCCAGGGTCTGGCTGGCTGCAAGAAATAGCCAAATGGAGTTCCTATAAAGCTCTCAACCCTGGCAGGGATGCAGTGATTCTCACGTCCACCCTCGCTCTGATGTATCCCACGCTCTGCCCTCATGGTACTCCCCACCATGTAAAGGGAAACCTTAATATAGGGGGAGGAATGTGGGGCCTTGGGGTACAGAGGGAATCAGGAAAGGGCAAAAAGTTCAAGTCAGAAAGATCTGGAAGGGAGGTGTCTCCCTCCCTCCTCCAGCACCTCCTTATTTCAGGCTGGGAGATTTTATCTGGGGGATCGTGACGGCACTCACCGACTCCCCTTGCACCCTCATTTTTCACAAAGGAAGCAGGAGCCTCCGCAGGCAGGTGAAAAACTTGGCATAGGTACGGGACAACCGATGGCCCAGTGGTAGTTGGCTCACCTGGAATGACTGCATCCTCCATCCCACCAGCATGCTGGTGCTACCCAGAGCCTCACTCAGGCTGCTGCGAGTCTGTTCCATCCTGAGGCTGGGAAAATGAATTGCTGAATCATAAACATTTCCCATCAACATCAGGCATGGGCCTCTCAGAGACCCCGGCCCCAGACTAGCAGAGTGCCCCACCCCCACCCCCAGACCCTCCTTCTTGACCTCTGTGGGGGACTGTGGGAGAGTTCTATCCACAAACCCTCTAGCCTTTGAAAGCCACATACTACACATGAGATCAAAACAACTACCTTCACCCAGACTGAACGCCCTGTGACACAGTCGGAAGGCCTTTGAAGCAGACAGCTTGCTAACAATGGAGAGCAGAGCCTGTGTTCCCAGAGAGGTTCCAGAACTCATCAGGAAAAGGTATGACTGCTGCTCTAAATGTCCACAGAAGCATAATACCTGGAGCCCAGCAATGCTGTCATGAGGGCCAGTGAGATGGCTTCACGCTCCTGCTGCTCAGTGGTTCGAGCTGGATGCCCCGAGTTCAATCTTGGAAGTGGAAGGACAGACTGATTGCCCTCAAACCTCCACACACAGACCGTGGCACATATCCAAACCCACAATAATCATTAATCAAGCCTTAAGACATGACTAGAGAGATGACTCAAGGGTGCTTGCTGATCTTAAGAAGACCCAAGTTAGGTTTCTCGAGCCCACATCAGGAGGCTACAGCTGTTTGTAACCCCAGTTCCAAGGGCTGCCTTTTTCTGGACTCTGAGGGCACCTGCTCTCATGTACACACACACACTTAAAAATAAAACAAATCTTAAAAAAAAATTCAAACAACAATAAACACCACAGATACTCAATCATGTTCAAACAACCCAGTAGCAGTATTCATGAGGATACCAGTACAGATGGTCCTTTTGTGAGCACTGAGGGGCTCAGTCCGATGCTAAGCATCCTGCATGCAAATGCAGTCTATCAGGATAGACAGATCCGCTCGCCAAAGAGACCAGACGCCTTCAGAGAATGAGCATGGGACGTAGTGATGGGTGGACCTTTGCCTGGCCTTCTAGAAGCTCCTGTTGAGTCAGAAAGACAAGCTGTCGAAAGCCCCACTGCTGATAAGGGTTAAACAGCCGCTCGATACAACAACGTTGGAAGAGATAGTCCAGGCAGCACCTGATTAATTGCCCGGGGAATCGCAGGGATGATAAATGTTTTAGGGACTCCGAGGAGGGAGCCATTTCTCCAAGTCAAGCAGAACCGACAGACACTATGGGGGTAATTGTGCCCTTTTGAAGGGGCCTGTGGGGCTGCTGTCTGGGGAGGTCATTGTCCCAAGGTAGAGACAGAAAAGAGCCCTTTTAATTGTTTTTTTTTTTTTAAGGAGAAAGTCTGGTGCTCAGTTGGCCACTCTTTGCTCATCTCTCCCCACACACTTTAGGAACCAAGAGCCAGCAAAAGCTCAGTATTCATTTCTTTTCTAGCTTCTTAAACCTCTCCGAGGCCTGCCTATCTGACTCTCCCCTCTAGAAACTGGGGCTGGGATTCAGTGTTTAATATTCTGGACCCAAAGAATAAAGAGGTCGACACTGAGCCCAGCAAAGCAGCTGGGACACCTCTCTCTTGGCAAACAGTTCCACATCACATTCCATAAACCCGCCCTTCTCAAAGGAATGATAAGACTGACAAGTGTTTGGATCTTGCCCCAAATTTTCAAGAGGCTAAAGTAGAGACACTTCTCTGAAGCGCCCAGGACCTGGGTTGAATTTGGTCTGGGTATTAAGCAAACGGCCCTTTCTTCACAGCCTGAACCGTGAACGGATTCACAGATGCCCAAGGCTTTACCTCATCAAATCTAAATCTCACTGTCCCTGTGAGCAAGGCTGTCTAGTTAGAAACTCCAGGCCTGGATGAGAAGATGTTACATCTTCAGATAGTGGAGGGTTGGGGAGGGTGCGGGGGTGGGGGGACCAATATGGACAAACGTAAACAGCCTATTGTGGGCCGTGATGGGCAGGGTGCAGCTGCCTCCCAGCCCAGTGGGGGCAACTCCAGGCTCTCCTGTCCCTGGCAGCAAGAAAGCAGATGGCTGATGATGGATCACAGGGCTGTCATCTGCGGGGGCTGACTGGTGATGTCACAGCTGGGGAGGGGGCTTCTGGGGCTGGGAGAGGCCCAGAGAGAAGATTGTGATAGGTTGGAGGCTGGATTTGCCACATGGTGTCTTCTCTCTCTCCTTGCTAAGAAACTTGAACTCCTGTGAAAAATCTAACAACTGGAAAAACACAGCCTTCAGAGTAACTACGCCATGCCACCAATGGCCAACCCTGAGCTTAGACAGTCTTAGGTGGCTACTGTGGGATTTTGCTGGGAATACTCCCATGGAGTTAAGAGCAGGCTTTGGGGTCAGAATTGGTGACAGGTTCTACAGGCTAGAGGAGAGACACCTATTCCCTCAGTTTCCTCACCTGGAACCAGGGCTGTAGTAAATATGAATACAAATAGCACACAGCAAGGGTGAGAGGTGCGTTTTCCTGGGCAAGCACAGGCAGGTATGGGTGAGCAGAAGCCCTTCCTACCCTGGAGTTCTTGTTTGGATTCTTCTCAGGCCACTCAAGAACAGGAGGGGGTGGCTACTAGCGAGGGGAGAGCACAGATCCACTTGCTTAGAGGTCAAGGGGTCCAGGAGGTTGAGGTGAGCAGCCACAGGGGCTGCTGGGGGGCTGGAGCATGGCCAAGCCGAGGGAGTGGGTGACAATTTCCCGGTAAGACAGGGACAAAGGCTGGGACAAAGGCAGCAACACTCCCATGTTTCCAGGACAGTCAGAGTGGCAGCCAGTGGGAGGCAGAGGCAAGAGAGGAAGGGGATTGGGGAGTCTGTTTTATTTTAAATTAAAAACAAGTTCCATATGTTGATGGTCCCCAAGGAAGGCAGCCTTGGCACTGAAGAAGCTGGCAGTCATTGGAAGACGGGCTCTCTCGGGAATAGGTCTTACGGAAACTATAGCATCAAATATTTCATTGCTGTTTGAGTTCTTTGGGGAAACAATATCTCATGAGCTCCCTGGCATATAATACCATCAGGACAGGAAGCTGGAGGGGAGAGGGAGGAGGCGAGCCTTCCAGAGACCCTGGAGTCTCTAGACAGGATGCTCCCTACCACTCTGTGACTGAGGTGTTCCCAGCAGCAAGGCCAAGGGCAGCGGCTACACAGTCCCTGAAGCTGGTCCCACCGTCACCATTGGCTATGTCTATTGCCTCCCTGTAGATGAGCTTTGGAGGCCAGGATTCTGAGCCTGAACTCCATCACAGTAGCAGGGGCAATGACAAGCAGTCTCTGGAAGGAGCAGCCTGGCCTCCAAAGCCCATCTACAGGGAGGCAATAAACATGGCCTCCCAGCTAAGGTACCTGCAGAATACCACCAGATCCACACGCTCACTGGATAGCAATGCCCTGCAAGTCCTCACTGATGCCATGCCTTATAAAATGACGCCCGACATCTTTCAGGGGAACCTTCTTAGTAAGACCTCTCAGGGTTTTCCTTCAGCTAGTTCTGTGTACACAGGAGCATCGCACAGCTCATAAAGAAAGATGACACACCCTGAGTTCAGGCCAGACATGGCACCAAGAACTCTCAAGATGACTCAGGTCATTTCCTGAAGGTAGGACTCCCTTCAGTGAATCAGGAAACAGGGTCCCATCCCATCGTGGAAGAGGAATATGACAGTAATTCTTGGTTGTCAGCTCTGGGCTGTTATTTTATCATTGTTAGTCTGTGACATTATTTAGATGTGGTAGTTTGAAATAGGAAGACCCACCCTAGAGACGGGCACTACTCTTTCGTAGGCTGGGGTCCCAGACTGATTGAAAAGGAAGAGTGAGCTAAGCTGTAGCCTTCATCTCCTCCTGCTTCCTGCTGCAGACACATGACCAGCTGCTTCTAGGTCCCACCACAATGGCTCTCCTGCTATCATGGACTGTGCCCTGGAACTGTGAGGCAAAATCAACTCTTCATTCTTTAAGTTGATTTTGTCTGGCATTTTGTTGCGGCTGTGAGAAAAGTAACTGATTAGAGCTTGACTAAGAAAATGGTGGGTTTGAGTCCAGGTCTCTACCATCTCATCCTCCTCACTCTTCAGTCTCCTCCTCTTTGAGTTTGCTTGCTATTCCTGAGACAGACACCACAACCAAAACCAACCTAGAGGAATGAAATATGTATGTCTCTTATCCATCCAGGTCACAGTCCATCACTCAGAGAATCAGGGGCAGGAACTTGGAGACAGGAACCATAGAGACATGCTGCTTGCTGCCTCATGCTTAGCTGTCTTCCTCAAGACCACTTGCCTAGGAATAGTGCCACCCACAGTGGGCTGGGACCTCTTCTTCATAAACATGCTCATAAGCCAATCCACTCTCCACAATGCCTCAAGTGGGGCTCCTTTCTCATGTGACTCCAGGCTGTGTCAAAGCTAACTAGTACACACCACCCCTTGTCAACTTGACACACAAGTTGGCACTTGAAACCATGACCTTTCAACTCCTTGTCCCCAAGACATCATGTTAATATTATAATACAAAGCACAATACAACTTTAGATTTCCTACAGTTTGGAGCTGGGGAGATTACTCAGAGGTTAAAATCATTGCTACTTTTACAAAGGACCTGGGTTTAGTTCTCAGCACTCACATAGCAGCTCACAACCATCTATAGCTCCAGTCCCAGGGGATCCAATGCCCTCTTCTGACCCCTGTGGGTACTAAACATTCATGTGGTGGATATGCATACATGCAAGCAAATACATAAATTAAAAAAAATTATTATTTTCCTAAAAGTCACACAGTCTTTACTAATTTTAGTGCTTTAAAAGTCCAATGTCTCTTTAAAAATCCAAAGTCCCTTAACAGTGGTTCCCATAAAATAAAAAATGAGCTGTACACTCTTATTTTAATAGAGAAGAACCATGTCCAGCATCTGGAACTAACTCATGATCTGGCTTCAAAAGGCTTGGGCAGTCCCGCTCCCTCAGCTCTGCCACCCACAGCACACACAGCTTGTCTCAGGCTTCCACACGCTCCAGTCCACACTTGCTGCCGTCCTTGGTCAACTTTTCTTGGTACTGGAATCTCCAGTATTCCTGGTTCTCCATTGTGATTGAAACTGCACCCTCACCAGTGGCTCCCTGACCCCGCCCTCCACATGGTGCCAAGCCTCACCTTCTATTTAGAACCCTTCAATCCTGCAGTTTTCATGTCTTCAAAACAAGTGCCATGTGGGGACTCTTACACATTGCCAAGTTTGGCTGCCAGCTGGAGATGTAGCTTTGGTGCCCGTGGAGCACAGCTTCTGTGTGGTGACCCTGAGGGAATACTTTCCTGTCATCTCAACAAAGCATAAAAGGTTTCACTTTAGTGGCACAGATGTCCTGTCAATCACAGTCATTTCAGACCCAGGTATCAGCACACACACACATTCTTAATTCAAAATATCATACGAATAGGCTGTATCCAAGTCTTACAGAAACTTCACATGCCAGGCCTCCACAGTGCACATTTCTCTCTGATTTATTGACTTCTAAGCTTCCATAATTATGGCCCATTAAGCTTTGAGAGAAGTTACAGCCCAAAATTTTAGATAATCCCCCAATCCCCCAATGAAACAGTCCAAAGACATAGAAAGATATAATCAGATTCATCATAGCCATGCCCTACCTCCCCAGTACCTCTTTCTGTCTGGTTTATTTTCTATTTCTGTAGTTACATACATACACACACACACACACACACACACACACACACACACACACACACACCAAAACAAACAAACAAAAAATGAACAACATCAACAAAACACTCTGACCAAACCGACTTGGCTTACATTTCCAGGTCACAGTCTGGTTGAGAGAAGCCAGCAGAAACTTTAGTGGAAACTTCAATGTAAAAACCACAAAGAAACACTCTTTGCTAGCTTACTCCCAGATTCAGACTTAGCTAGCTTTTTTACGTAGCCTAGGACTACCTGCCTACAGATGGATGGTACCATCTGGGCCCTCTGCTGTGGATATCGCTCTATATAAATAAAACACTGATGGCCAGTGACCAGACAGGAAGTATAGGCGGGACAAGGAGAGAGGAGAATTGGGGAAACAGGAAGAAGGGGGGAGACACTGCAGCCATCGCCAGGACAAGCAGCATGTAAAGACGCTGGTAAGCCACCAGCCACGTGGCAAGGTATAGATTTATAGAAATGGGTTAATTTAAGCTATAAGAACAGTTAGCAAGAAGCCTGCCACGGCCATACAGTTTATAAGTAATATAAGCGTCTGAGTGATTATTTTATATGTGGATTGTGGGACTGCGGGGCTTGGTGGAACCTGGAGAGAAGCCCTCCAGCAACAGCCCTCTTCATCTGTTTACAAGACAATCCCCCACAAATGTGTCCATGTGCCAATCCAATCTTGGCAAATGCTCAATTGAGACTCCCTTCTCAGGTGACTCTAGGCTGTCAAGTTGACAGTTAAAGCTACACAGGACACCCCCCAAGGAGTCCTAAAATACATACTGTCCACCAGTGCCTCCAACACACTGTGGAAACCCATCTTCATGTCTTAACTTATTCTAGTGCTATGTCGATTTTTCCCACTAGATTCTTGGCCTTGCTCACAGAACTTCTGGGGATGTGTCTGAGTTCCTTCCAGGGAGTTAGTGCTAACCTACAGTAGTAAAGGGGTTCTGAGTTACAGTCACCCCGTTACCTCTGCACCCCGCCTTCAGTCTTTCCAACACATGCCACACTCTTCTAGAACTCAACTTCTTTTTTTTTTATATTTTATTTTACAATACCATTCAGTTCTACATAACAGCCACAGATTCCCTTGTTCTCCCCCTTCCTGCCCCCTCCCCTTCACCCCAGCCCACCTCCCATTCTCACCTCCTCCAGGGCAAAGCCTCCCCCAAGGACTGAGATCGACCTCAGTCTAGGCAGGTCTAGTCCCCTCCTCCCAGATTGAGCCAAGCGTCCCTGCATAAGTCCCAGGTTTCAAAGAGCCAACTCATGCAATGAGCACAGGACCTGGTACCACTGCCTAGATGCCTCCCAAACAGATCAAGCCAATCAACTGTCTCACCTATTCAGAGGGCCTGATACAGTTGGGGGCCCCTCAGCCTTTGGTTCATAGTTCATGTGTTTCCATTCGTTTGGCTATTAGCCATGGATGTCTGCATCTAGATTCCTCAGTCCTTGGATGGGGTTTCTGGCACAACTATTAGGGTATTTGGCCATCCCATCTAGAACTCAACTTCTTACACCAAGCTCATGAAACTGAACATGCTGGTCACAAAAGAAATTGGCACCAGTAAAAGATTTCTAAACATGCAACAACCAAGTTACTTCAAAATGAAATGCATCGTGAATCTAAGCAGTGTTCACGCACATTGCAGCATGCAATGTCACCAAAGTATTGTTCTGACCACTTTGCAATGTATTTATATCACATCATCCAATGAAATCCCTCAACTCAGATTCTAGACTGTCATATGTTATAAAATGAAATGGATTGTGTGTGTGGGAGGGGTGGGTTGTATTGGCAGGAAGAGGGAGGGAGGGAGGGAGGGAGAGAGAGAGAGAGAGAGAGAGAGAGAGAGAGAGAGAGAGAGAGAGAGAGAGATGAACCTTGGATTTCATTTCTCAAAAACTATCCATGCTGTTTTTTTGAGACAGAGTCTCTCACTGAGACCTAGGGCTCACAGAATACTAGACTGGCTGGCTAATGAACCCAAGTGGTGTCTGTCTGTCTGTCTGTCTGCCTGTCTCCCCAGCACTGTGATTACAGGCATGTGCCACCACACTCTGATTAGTCCACAGTGATAAGGATTGAGCTCAGGTCCTCATAGTCTCGCAGCAAGCATTTATAGCCTGGGGTTGCCCTCTGGCCTGGAGCTCAGTGCTTCCATTGCACATATAAACCTTTCTGTTCTCACAGTAACAGAACTGTTTAATTACAGAAAACAAAGACTTTTCATATTTCCCACTGTCACTCCTCAGCATGTAAATATCAAATTAGTATATATTTGGATTGTATTGTGTTAGAATGTTTGACTTTAAAAATTGATGTTTGAGTTTCTGACTTGGGCTGCATAAAAAAAAAAGGCATTAAATGAATTCTGGCTTGGGTTTAGGACAGAATTTCCTACAATTTCTGAAATGGCCCTAAACATACTTCTACCATTTTGTACTATGTATTTATGCAAAGTGGTATTCTCAGCATTGATGATTATAAAATCAAAATATTGAGCAACTCTGAAAAACATTGAAGATGCTCAACATCCTGCAGTATTAAATATTCAGCCAAGATTTAATTCTTTATGTAAAAATGAACAAGCACATCTATCTCATTAGCATGCAAATTTGCTTTCATCTTTAATAAATGGTAAAATTATGTGTATATCAAAGAATTGTTTTTAAATGAATTTTCTTCATGATTTATATCAGTGTTTGATTTGTATACCTAATTCATATACCTATGTTCCCAAGGCTACATAAAAATTTATTAGATAATAAAGGGTGTGGGGGCTGGGAAGAGGGCTAAGCATGTTTGCTGTGCACAAGTGCCAGGACCCGACTGCAGTCTCAGCACCCATGTAAAAGCTAGGCGTGACTGTGTGTGCCTGGAACCCCAGCATGGCGGGGGTAGAGACAGGACCATCCTGAGATCTTGCTGGTCAACCAGGCTGGCCCAAACAATGAGCTTTAGATTCAGTGAGAGATCTTATCTCAAGGGAATAAGGTACAGAGTGAGCGAGGAAGGCACTTCCTCTGGCCTCTGCTTCTGCACGCACACGAAAACATGTACCCCATCCCCCGCACATTCACATAGTGAGAAAGATTTACAGAGCTGTTCTTTAGAAAAGTGCTTGAGCAGAGGTAATGGGCTTTCACAGGGATCTCAATTCACTGAAGGAACCTGGGTAATGAGATAGGATAGCAGCCGGAGCCTATTCTCACATGCTAAGAGTCCTTAGGGTTTGCAGAGAAGAGACAGAGGAAAAGAGGGACAAGATAAATCACAGAAGAGGAGGGTGGGAGAAGGAAGGCTGGAGTGAGGAGACAGCGCAGGCAAACAGGGAGACCGTGAGAGTGGGACAGTAAAAAGAGAAAGAGACAGGTCAGAGAGACAAGGCCATGGCCCAGCAAGAGGTGCCCTGCCTCCCAGGCTCATCCCCAAGCTGGAGAGTCCTTAGGTTGGCTTCAAGGGGGAAACTCACCAAGTTTTCAGTCAAGATGATGGTAACCGAAGAAGCAGGGAGGGTCACCAGGGCCAGGGAGCATTCTCACAGAACACAAAGAGGACACGAGCATGGTGAGGATGGACGGAGTATTGACTCCCATAGTGCTCAACATGAGATGCTCTATCGGTTTATCCACTGTCAAAATCTATTATTTAGTTTCTTGTTGGTTGTGTGTGTGTGTGTGTGTGTGTGTGTGTGTGTGTGTGACTGTCTTAGTTAATTTCCTGTTACTATGATACTATGACAAAATACCATGGCCAAGGCAACTTATAGAAGAAATAGTTTATTGGAGGCTTACAGTTCCAGAGGTGAACTATGACCATCATGGTGGGGAGCATGGCAGCTGACAAGCAGACCTAGTACTGGAACAGTAGCTGAGATCTTACATCTTTATACACAACACGAGGCAAAGAGCACTGACTGGGCATGGCATGGGCTTTTGAAATCTCCAAGCCCACCCCAGCCACACACCTCCTCCAACAAGGCCACACCTCCTAATCCTTTCCCAAAAGTTCTACCAACTGGGAACCAAGCATTCAAACCAGCACAGTTCCTTCTTATGGCTGTGACAAAATACCCTGACACGGGGACTCAAGGAAGGAAGAGTTTCTGTAGGTTCCCAGTTTCAGGTTCTGATCCATTGTGGTGGGAAAATCACAACAATGGGAGCTTGAAGCAGCTGACCATCGTCATATCCACAATGAATGCTTGTGTTCCCTTTCTCCTTTTTACACAGTCTAGGATCCCAGGCCAGAGAAGGCTACCACCCACAGTGGACAGGTCTTCCACCTCAACTAGCATAATCAAGATAACCCCCCACTAAATCTTATCAAACTGAAAATCGTAATTAACCATCACAACATTGTAACACGAATCTTAAAAGGTCTTATTAATAAAAACAAACCTGGAGCCAGGTATTAGGGTGAATGCTGGAAGATCAGAGAAACAGAACACAAGCCACAGCTAACCTCGCCTCGCCAGTTCCTCAGCTGATCTTGTTTCCTCAAACTGAAAGCTTCTGTGTCCTCACCCAAATCAATCTCAGCTGAACTGCTGCTCAAAAGCCTAAAAGCTTAACAAGACTCTAGTCCTCATGCCTTATATACCTTGCTGCTTCCTGCCATCACTTCCTGGGATTAAAGACATGTGTCACCATGCCTGGCTGTTTCCAGTGTGGCTTTGAACTTACAGAGATCCAGATGGATCTCTGCCTCTGGAATGCTAGGATTAAAGGTGTGAGTGCCACCATTTTCTGGCCTCTATGTCTATCTAGTGGCTGTTCTGCTCTCTGGCCCCAGATAAGTTTATTAGGGTGCACAATATTTCTGGGAACACAATATCACCTCACAACATATGTGAGTGTGATGGTTAGCTTTAATTGTCAACCTGACACACTTTGGGTAACCTGAGAAGACAGTTTTATTGAAGAATTGTTTTTATCAGGTTAACATGTGAGCATGTCAGTGGGGGGACAGCACCATTCCTAGGCTGGGCCCTGAACTGTATAAGAGAAGAGTGCTATCTGAGAGCCAGCTAGGAAGTAGGCCTGCATGAATTTCTTTCTCTCCAGTTTTGACTATGGGTGTAGGGTGATCAGCTCCCTTAAGCGTCTGCATCTGTGGCTTCCTGCAATGAGGGACTGCAGTCAGAAATTGTAATCCAAATAAAACTCTTCTTCCCTATGTTCCCTTGGCCAGGGTGCTTTATCATGGCAACAGAAGTAAAACTAGGACCATGAAGCAATGTTGCTGTGATATAAATGACCATATGTCTTTTATGCCTTGGACTATGTTGTGAGAGAAATGTGGAAAACTTGGATCTTTGGGCTGGAAAAGTCAGAGTGCTCACAGCTTAATGAGTAATTCTTGTGGGAGCTTGAAAGGTGGTAGGGCTGCGTGGAACATGGACAGTGGAACCACATTGCATTTCAGAGAACAAGGGCTTTGTTGTTAGCAGGACCAGGGGGGATCCATGTGATATTTTGGTTGAGGATCTGTGTATGCTGATTAGACGGGCTGAAGAAACACTTGGGGTTGCCAAAGAGCTCAGCACTGCTGAGGCGAACCCCATGCTTCATTGGGACGATAGGAAAGCTTTTCCTTCAGGTCAAAGCACAGAAGTTTATACAGTTGCATCAAAGTGGGCCAGCCTACATGTCAGAAGAACTTGGCAACATAGGAGTCATCCATGTAGTACTGGTTTTGAATGCATGCAGGGGTCATACACCGTCTGAGACTTGGTGCCTTGTGTCAATGCTACGTTTCCTGTGGAGAGGCCTTGAAAGGACACTGGGGAAGATGAAGCCTTAGTTACAATGGAGAACCCAGGATATAAGAGGTGCCACGGGGTTTTCACTGCATAACATTTCAGGTGTGGAATGGAGGTGGCCTATGCTTGCAAGAGAAGCTGTGAATGCTGCAGACAGCAGCCCTCTGGAGCTCAGAAGATTACATCATGATCCCTAGAGACTGGTTACTGGAGCTGTAAGATTTGACATTTTCTCTGCTAGGTTTTGGTTTTGGTTTGGTGTGATTATTCATTTGATAGGATCCTGTTTATAATATATATAAAGTCTATAACTTGCTCTTTATTCCAAAAGTATTTCACAGTTAAGAGTCTTTGGATTTTAATTTATTGAGAATATTGCAGACGGGATTTTTTTTAAACTTGGGCTGCATAACGACATAAATATGAGACTATGGGAACAAAGAATAGAAGGTTATATGATGTTTTTGTGTGTCAAATTGACAAGGGGTGGATTGTAATGGCTAGCTTTTTAATAATTAATTTTATTTTAAAGAGATTATCTCTAATTCTTTGACAATTTCATGTATGTATACAATGTATCTTGATTATATATATACCCCAGTTCCCCATCTGTACTGTCTCAGTTTCATATCAACTTGACACAAGCTAGAGCCATCTAAAAGGAGGGAACCTCAACTGAGAAAATGTCTCCATAAGATCAGGCTATAGGTAAACCTGCAAGTTATTTTCTTAATTAGCAATTGATGGGGTACCATCCATTATGTGGTACCATCCACCACCCTGGATTGGTGGTCCTGAGCTCTGTAAGAAAGTAGACTAAGCAAGCAATGAAGAGCAAGCCAGTAAGCAGCACCCCTCCATGGCTTCTGCATCGTCTCCTGCCTCTAAGTTCCTACCCTACTTGAGTCCTGTCCTGACTTCCTTTGATGACAAACTGATGTGGAAGCATAAGTTGAATAAACCCTTTCCTCCCCAAGTTTCTTTGGTCATGGTCTTCCATCACAGCAATAGTAACCCTGACTAAGTGATCACTCCACTCCTCCCATTACCCTAATGTGCACCCCTTCATCCCATCTCCTTTTCGTAACTCAGTGAGTTCAATTAGTGTTGCCTGTTGGAATGTTGACTCTTGTTAGTTTGACCTTGTACATGCAAGTCTAATGATGATAACTATTGCTGATGTGAGTACATGAGTGCAAGGACCATGACATGCCCTGGAGACAGCAAGGCTCTTATATTCTTTCTGACTCCTTTTCCAATATATTCCCAGAGCCTTGTGTGGAATTGAGATAGATGTTCCATTTAAGGATGAGCATTCAACAGTCACTCATTCTCAATATTTTGACCTGTTATGAGTCTCTTCACTATCTGCTGGCCACTGCATAGAGAAACTTCTCTAACCAAGGTTGAGGGCAGCACTAATCTATGTACATATAAATATAAATATTTAAAAGTCAATTTGACAGCATATTCTCTGCTAGGGATTATGACCTCCCTACCTGTATCTTTTGATCAGATCTATATAGTAGGTAAGAATTATCCTCCTGCGGATCAGACCTCAAATGAAGTCAGAAAGTGGTTGGTTATCCCTGAAACACTGGTGCCACTGTTACACGATCAGGTACATCTTGCCTGGCAGGTCAGTCTTATAGCACGCAAGGTTCACTGGAGGATAAGAGCATTGATGGTTTCTCTCTCTCAGTAGCATCCATAGCACTCCCCTGGCACTATAAAAGCTAGCCAGAAGGGAAGAAGTTTTCAGATCAGTTCCAGTAGTTGGTTTCTCTACATCCTGCAACCAAAATATGTTGTGTCATCAGCAATAGGATCTTACCACCTAGTCCTGGTAGATAATCAAAAGCAAAGATAATAGTCTGTTTTATTTTGGGGGTCTCTGAAAGCTCTTTGCCAATAACTCATAGGACAGTATCGCTCTAGCACTGAGATGTTCATTCAATAACCCATGTCTTCCAAGGGAACATTGTCCATCCATGCAGGGAACCTTTGTTAAAACTTTCTTTTAAATTATATATATATTTAAATTAGCTTAGAAAGTAGTGGGTTTCCACAAGAGCTTTTCATACATCCTGTCATCCCATCTTCTTCCTGTCCTATCATCCCATCTTTGCTTAAATGTTCATCCCCTGAATGATTTCACAAGATCACCGTCACAGAAATTTAGATGCGTGAACACCAAAAGAAACATTTTCTTGGTGGACAATAGTAGCTGGTTATGTTTTTGTTGTTTTGTTTTAACATGGAGAAAATGAAGTTAGTTAAAAACAATAACAACAATGAGAACCTTTAAACCCCAGTATTCCTACCCGCCCCCATCATATGTGATCTATTATCTTCTCATCCCTCAAGGGCTCTTCCCCTTCCCCTCTCAAGAACCTTGCCAGCTTTCTGAGCTCTGCAGATGCTCCATATGAAACACAGAAATCTAAACATTCAAAGCCAGGACCCACATAGGAGAGAAAACAGGTGGCATCTGTCTTTCTAGGCCTGGATTGCCTCCTGCTGTTTGATCCAATCTACTAGTCTGCCTTTTGGTTTGGGGAAACAAGACCATTAATAGGGTTTTATTGAAAATTATGTATTGATTCCTGTCATTTGGTTGATTTTGTGAAATTTGGTATTGATCTTTTCCTCTTTGGGTTGGTATTTTAGCATTTTTTTTTTTTTCCCTGAGGACTCACGGATGTCTTGTTTTTCTCTTTATTCTGTAGTATTCCTTCATGTGTCTTCTGCTGGGCTTGCTTGGTGGTCATAAATTCCTTTAGTCTGTTTTGATCATGGAAAGATTTTATTTCCCCTTCAGTTATGATAGGTACATTTGCTGGGTATGGCAATTAGTATCTCTCAGAGCCTGAAATACATAACCCCAGTCTCTCCTTGCTTTCAAAGTTTCAGTTGGGTCATCTGATAGGATTCTAATGTGCCTGCCTTTGTAGGTGACTTGGTGCTTTCCTACGCCAACTTACAACCTGCTTTCTTTGTTCTGTATATTTAGTGTTTTAATTGAAATACAAGGAGGGAAGGATCTTTCTGGTCTTGTTTGTTTGGTTCCTAAAGGCCTCCTGTATCTGCACTGGCATATCTCCTTTCTAAACTCTGGGAAGTTTCCTGTTGTGGTTCTTTCACAATTATTTTCTTTGCCTTTAGAATGACATTCCTCTCCTTCTATGCATATACCCTATAAGTTTGGTCTTTTCAGAATGTTTGGATATCCTGAAATTCCCCCTGCTTCCTTCTTCTTATTCTAGCTTTGACCTTGTTGGATCATTTCAGCTCTTTTTCCCTGTCATCAAGCTTGGGTGTACCATCTTCTTGACAGCTCTGTTGCTGAGAACTTCCACAGAGTTTTAAATTTTGACTTACTACATTTTTTTTTTTTTTTTACAGCATCTCAGAAGGGTGTAGTCTGGTATTTCTATCTCTTTCTTGAATTACTCTTTCATACCATCTGCCACCTTCCTTATTTTATAGTTCATCTGGTTGTTTGGGTTTTTTAGTTGTTGTTGGGGGGGTTGTGACTTTGAACATAGTTATGATCATTATCTGAGTTCTCAGTCTGGGATTTCCTCTCACTCACTCTCACTGGATGCCATTACTTTAGGGTTAATAATTTTTGGAGTAATCTTTGTTTTTCTTGTTTCTTATGTTACTGCATTGGGATTTATGCATCTGTTGTTATTTTTTATCAGCTATATTCTTTCAGATGATGTATTTGTAATGTTCAAGTGGGATTTGAATGTGATAGAATTGAGTGTTTAGTTCAAAAAATAATTCTTCAGACCAGGAGCTCAAGGTGCCTGGTGTAAGCTGTATAATATTCCCCAAGTAGGGTATTAACTAGGAGAGCAACCACAGCTGTTTGATATCACACTATGCAATTGTTGTACAGCAAATTAATAACAATGTCCCCTTTGACTTCAATAACTGCTGGGAATAAACAACTGAGGATAGTATAAAGTCTGTTCAAATTTTCGTTAATAGGATTAGAAGTGAGAAAGAAGTAGGTGGGCAGGGATACGGGTTAAGTATTAGATCTACTTTGGAAAAAAAAGGAAATTGAGGCAGTGTTTTGCTTTTGTTTTGTTTTATCAACTTTACAAAAACTAGAGTTATCTGAGGGAGGGAACCTTAGTTGAGAAAATGCCTCCGTCAGTTGGCATGCCCCTGGGAAAGCCTTTGAGACATTTTCTTGACTGACAGCTAAAATGGAAGGTCCCGCCCACTGCCATCCCTGGAGGTTGTATTAGAAAGCAAACAGCGCAAGGCAGGAGGAGCAAGCCGGTGAGCAGCACGCCTCTATGGCCTTCAGTTCTAGCCCTCAGGCTCACGCCTTGGCTTCCTGCCTTGACTTGCCTTCATGATGGACTACAAACTGTAAGGTGAAATAAGCGCTTCCCCTCCCCCAGCTGCTTTTGTGACAGTGTTTATCACTGTGGGATCCCCAGGTTCTAGAGAGTTCCAACTAAGAAGTGAAAAACTAAGAAGGGATAAAGATGAGAGGAAGGAGAAAAGGGAGAAAAAGGAGGGGAGCATCCAAGACGTGGCAGAGGAGCATAGTCTGAATGCTTTATAGTAAACAGGGTGGCAAAACAGAAGAGTCTCAAACCTAACTGAGCGGACATCTGCAAAAGTGGCTGTTAAATAACAGATAAAAAAGAATGCTTAGGGATGAATTCCTGCCTCAGCAGTGCCGAGGTGAAGGGTGAAGTTCTCAGATCCCTCTGGCTCCAGCAGGCTCTACATGGTGGTGGTGGTGGTGGGGTAGCTGGTCTTGTTACAGTTCCTTGTGAGAGATTGATGGTTAGCTCTCATTGTGAACCTGACACAACTTAGAATCACCTCAGAAGGGACTCTCAACTGAAATATTGTTTAGATCAGGTTGGCCTGTGGACATGGCGGGGGGAGCCCAGCCCATTGTGGGTGGTGCCATTCTAGGCCTGGCCCTGTATTATGTCTGAGTAAAGAAGGCTAGCCAGCAAAGGTGCATCTGTTTCACCCTCTGCTCTTGATTGTGGATATAGTGTGACCAGTTATCTCAAGCTCTTGCCTCTGACTTTCCCACCATAGTAGACTGTAACCTGGAATTGTAAACAAAAACAAAAACAAAAACAAAAAAAAGACGAAGAAGAAAAATCATTTGAAAAGGGAAGACCCATTTTGAGGGGGGAAGAGCCACCTCTAGTCTGGGCCACACCTTCTGCTGGCAGCCTATAAAAAGGAGATGGAAGAAGGAAGCTTGCTCTCAATCTTGCTGGCAAGTGGCATTCCTTCACTGGCGTCACAGTCTGCCTGTTGGGGATTCCCACGTGTACTGAAGACCAGTTGAGACATCCAGCCTCATGGACTGAACAACTACTGGATTCTGGGACCTTCTGTTGGTAGACAGCCATTGCTGGACTAACTGGACCACAGTCTGTAAGCCATCCTAATAAATACCCTTTGTGTATGTGTGTGTGTGTGTGTGTGTGTGTGTGTGTGTGTGTGTGTGTGTGCATGCACGTGCATGCTCTAAAGAGCCCTGACTACTACATTCCCCTAAGTTGCTTTTGGTCAGGGGTGTTTGATCACAGTAACAAAAATGAAACCAGACAGCAAGTGTGTTGTCTTTGTGCGCAGGTGTGCACCCCAGCATGTGAGGGGTGTGCTCCAGGGGCTGTCAGGTGACTTCCCCTCACCTTTTGCCTCTTAGTTCCTTGAAACAGGGTCTGCTTGTGAATCTGGAGCTGGGTGGGGCCCAGCAGGCCCCTGTGAGCTTCCTCTTCCCTGCGCAGTGCTGGGGTTGCGCCACAGGCGGGCATTCACAGGGCTTTTAGGTTCTGTTTGGCTGTTGGTTTGTGGATTCTGGGATCTGAGCTCATATCTCATTCTCATACAGCAAGCTCTCTCAGCCGGTGGGCCAATTCCTCAACCCCTGCTCGAACCTTTTAAAACTCTACTCCTAAAACGGCGATTTCTTTCTCTGTCATCCTCCATAACAAACTGATCTATAAAAGGGGTTAAAAGTGTTACAAATAGCTCTTCTGGTCTTTCAAAGTCAAACTTCCTTCAAAGGAAAAGTGGTTTGCTTTCTTTTTCCTCACACACTCATAGCCTGGGATGAACGGTACCTCCAGGAAAGGGTGAGAACCAGGTTCAAGCTCTTTGGGAACTGCCAAGGTTGACCTCTGCCCCCAAGCTTCCTCTACTTTTATCTTCTTCCTCTCTGGGGGTGGGACGCAGACACCAGATTTTCACCTGAGGACTTGTACCACCACCTCAGTGTCTGCACCCGGGGTGCAAACTTAGCTGGGTTTTGTTTGGTATTTGGTTTTGGCTTTTGTTTTTTCTTTCCTGCTCTGACAAAAATGCCTGGGCAAAATCAACTTAGACAAGTTTATTTGGCTCATGGTTTGAAGTACAGTTCATCATGGTGGGGAAGGCATGGTAATGAGAGAGGCCTTACTGTGACAGTGTGAATGTGAACGTGAGGATGCAGAGAGAGGGGGGGAGGCATGCCACGCCCAAAAACGTGTCTCCTCGGTGATTCTAGATCATGTCAAGTTTGCAATCAAGATTAACCATCATGACTCAACCTGATACATGGAGATCACCTTTAAGCCATACAGTTCTACTCCTGGCTCCTCATGGTCATTTAATAATTACTATCTCGTAGTGCAAAATGCTCCTGATCTAACTCCCTAAGTCTCAATAGGCTTTAACAGTCTTGACACAGTTTACTTTTTTGTTTGTTTGTTTGTTTGATTGATTGTTTTCGAGACGGGGTTTCTCTGTGTAGTTTTGGTGCCTTTCCTTGATCTCACTCTGTGGACTAGGCTGGCCTTGAACTCACAGAGATCCTCCTGGCTCTGCCTCCCAAGTGCTGGGTTTAATGGCATGCGCCACCACTGCCCGGCCCTTGACACGGTTTAAAAGTCCAAAATTTCCTCTGAGAATCAAGGCAATCTCTTACCCATAAGTCCCTGTAAAATCAATAAACAAGTGACATTGTAGACTTCCAGTATGCAATGGTATTCAATAACGTCTCATTCTAAAGTAGAGGTATGGAGGATAGCAAGGAGATATAGGACCAATGCAAACTGAAAGCCATCTGGGCAACACCAAAGCCTGCAGAGCAGGCCCAGCACCTGAGCTGTGTGGTGGCATTATCTGAGCTCTCAGAGCCTTGGGTAGTCCTGACCCTCCAGCTCTGCTATTGGCAGCATGTGTAGCCTTTCTCTTGGGTCATCTCCACTCTGTCTGAAGCTTTCCTCGGTGGACACCCCACAGTCCAGAGCGTAAAGAGCACATGGTAAGGCCCCGCCCAGCCCTCAGTGCCTCTGTGCTGTATTACTTACTGTGCGCATCTTATCGTAGTGACAAAATACCAAACAAAAGCAAACCGAGCAAGGAGCGTTTGTTTTGGCTCACAGTTTGAGAGTACAGCTCGTGGGAGGGAAGACACAGCAGCCAGTGTGGCTTTAGTTGTGGTGGCAGGAATGTCAGCCAAATGTCCACACTGTGCCTGCAATCCAGAAGAACAGAGAGATGAATGCTTATATTCATGTGTTGTGTGGTTTTTCCCTGGAGAGACGTGAACAAATGTCTCTTCACCCCACATAGGGCACTGATGACAGGCCAAAGAATGGGTCCATTCAAGTCCAACTTGGTGAGCCAGTGAGTTTAATGACATTAATTACAGGGTGTGAATGAGGGTCCCTTAGAAGAACATGAATGAGTCAAAGGCAGCTGCATCACCAGCATGCTCATCCCACCACGAGCAATGACCTAGGAAAGCTGCATCCCTGGAGCTCCTTGCTCAATTGACAGGCAGCTCCACAAGAAAGTCTCCTCTCCCCAGCACATTTTTACTAATTTATAACTTTGGGAAGATGTCTTATGAACATTAGAACTTACATGAGTTTCCTAAGCCTTGTAAATTTCATTTATTTCCTGAGTTTTGGGAGCCTCTCCTCTCGTTCCAGGAAGGAGTATTTCAGTTCAGAGGGAACAGCTTTAGAACATCTTGCTCCCTCCTTTTTATGAATGAAAGAGAGAGAGGACTTTTCCCAGTGGAAAAGTGCCACTCACATTCAGCCCCAGGCAGCTATCTTTCTACCTCAGACAGACCTCTCTGGAAACTTCTTTATAGACACATCAAAAGCTTATCTCCTAGGTGACTCTAAACCCAAGCTAACTACCACTGGTTATCTCATCCTGGCACAGAAGGATGGAGCATGGCCCTTTACTTTCCTTCTCTGTAAAACAGGATCATGGATCCCCTTCTTGGTAGCCACAGTCTGCCAGTCCACATGGCAGCAGGTACATGTGGGTTGGCCCTTATAGAGCAAGCCACCCTGGAGAGGTAGAATGTGCTGCCCACGATTGCCCAATTGCCCGGTAAGTAGGCTAGCTTCATTGTCTTCAGAGGCCAGCAGGGAAGCTGTGCCCGCACAGCCCCCACTGTCTGCAGCTCAGCGGTGACTCATCCAGGCTCCGGCTTGAACGCCCTCTGCACATTAATGAGGCTTTAGTGCGACAGAGGAACTGGAGAGTGGAAAGCAGGCTTGGAAACTCTGCAAAAATCACCTGCTCGCTCAAACCTGAGCATTCCACACACTCTCTGTCTACATTTACCTACGCGCACACACACTGGCACACTGTATGTGTTGTGCACATACCGCACTGTATACCTCTCACCTATGTGCTCACACGCACATAGGCATGCTGCTTCCTGTACACACTCCTGCACAAAGCCACACTGTACACTCACCATATACTCTCATGCACACATATGCACACGAGCACACCATATTTGCTGTGCATTTTCATGCACACACATTGCACTGCATATTCACACATGCACACAAGCATATGTCCTTCCTGTGCACATGCATGCACATACACAATACACTATACATACACTGCATACTTTCATGTACACACACGCACACAAGTACATCGTACTTGATTGCACTCTCATGTGCGCGCGCGCGCACACACACACACTCTACACAATGCACTTGCCTCAGTCTCCACACAGCCAAACCAGTCTCCAGATTCCCAAACCTAAGTCTGATAAGAATGGCAACCTGTCCTTGTCATGTCTTCATACACAGCTCTCCAGGCACACCATGAAGAGGACATATTTTGAAATTCTCATCTGAAAACTCACTTGAATTCATGCTTCTCTAGGTTAAAAAGTCCTCTGGTTTTGCTCTAAATGCCACTTAGTTCATATCCAATAAAACTTCCATTCCAGTTCCAGCAAGGAGAGAGGGGAAGGTCTGTCTCAAAACTGTCCCTAACTCAACTAGATCTGAACCCTGAAGTCATATTACCCTTGGTCAGAGCCCAGCTGGAAACTCTAATTCCCAATACAACCGCCCAGCTTTTGGCTACATCTCTGGTGCAGGCTTAAAGAATATTAAACCCCAACCTCATGTATCATGTTTGGATTGTAAAGTGAGCGATACTGGGAACATTAAGACTCTCTGATATTCAGAAGTGGGACCCTGAGAGGTGGCTGGATCACTTGACAGTTAATTTTGATTGTCACCTTTATTGGACTGAGAAGTGTCCAGAAGCTAATAAAGCACATGCCTGGGTGGGTCTTCAGGGATGATTCCAGGGTTAGATCATGGGAATTCAGATCCAGTGAATGGTTTATTTCACTGGTGGATCTGAAATACAAATAGACTTTTAGGAGAGGGCCTGCTCTGAGGAAATAGGTCACTGGAAGTGTGTCTGTCCTGTCTCTATTTTGCCATAGCCCCTCCCTGTTCTGATTCTGCTCTGCTCTGCTCTCTGTTGCTGTGGTGTGAACCCTCTGTTTCTCTACGCATCTTGTTGCCACGGTGCTTACTTCACAATGGACCAAAGCACAGCGCTACCTCAGGACAGTCAAGCATTTAGAAAACAGGAGCAAAGTAAATCCTTACTGTCCTTCTGCTGTTTTGGTCAGGTATAGGTTAGGCATGCTGTCACTAATGAGGAAACTAACACAGAAAGTTGGTACCACATCACTGCCTTGAATGGACAAGAAGACTATGGCTTCTTAAACCTTTGGAGTACCTGTTAAAAATGGAGTTTTGGAGTTTAGAAATTTGGACTGGTCATGTGGTGTGGGACTTACTTCTACCCCCTGACAAAGTTCCATATAAGACAGAGAAACTCCATTTGTTCTGGTGTCCTGGAGGGAACTAAGGGACCTAGGAAATCCCATATGTCACTGTGTGGTTGCTCATGGCTGTCTTGTCTATGATCTCTTCCTCAATGCTCTCCCACTCTGAAGGCCTTGCCATGACTAGCCATGACCACGAACCCATGAAAGTCAAGCTCATTCTGAAGGGTAATGCCATGTCAGCCACTTTCTGTGACCCTCCAGCAAGCTACAACAATGAGGACTCCAACTTCATGCATAGATTGGCCTATGCATGCGTTCCTGGCTGAATGACTCAGGAGACTAGGCTTAGCTGGAAGATATAACTCAATGGATGATGTGTCCTTCCAGGGTCCATCAGGTTCCCATTCCTCTCTGCTTCCTGGCTATCGTGAGGTGATCAACTTTATGCCACCACCCTCCTTCTGCCATGATGATGCCTCACCAGGGGCCTAAAAACAATGGTGTCAGTTGACTCTGAACTGACACCTGAGAAGCCATGAGCCAAATATCCTTTCTCCTTTACATCATTTTCCTTGGGCATTTTGCTATCACAAAGGAAAGCCAAATAACACAAAATCCTACCTAAACCAACCCAACCTTGACTCCAACAGAACACAACCTCACCAACCCTACTGCTAACCCTAACCCTAACCCTAACTCTCCTGATCAGTGCAAGGAAACAGAGGTTGTGCTTCTCAAGCCCCTGGCGTTTTTATCACTGCCCAGGAGCAGCTGGAGCTGCAGGCAGGGCTCCAGAAAGGCAGGGCAAGGTAGAGAGCAAGCTCCTGTGTGCCCGGGTTGCCACTGGCCTCATCTTCCTGTGCCTTTTCTTGGAAAACCTTCCCAGCCAGGGTGATTAGCAGAATGTGTGACCCAGGCTAGTTAGGAAGGGGGTGGTCTTGGTCTGTCTACATTTCTTCAAATGGAAAGGGCAGCCTGGAGCCTGAGAGGAGGCTCTGAGAAGGAGGGGGCTGAGACTCAGAGCTAATGTGAGGCTCTTCCACAAGAAATGAAAATTGGGCTGTCACCAAGATGCTATTAGCCTGCCTCCTTCAATCTGTTCTCTCTTTTGAGTGGGGAGCGGGGGAGAGGAAACATCCAATAAGCAGACCCCCAAGCCCAACATACTTCTCCACTGAGAGCGTGGGTGATGGGGCTCCAGATGCAGCAGCAGCTGGCAGGGGAGCTCTCTCCCAGCCCCCTGCGCTTGTCTAATCTCTACAAGTGCATATTGTACCTGCGCCCGACTTGCCCCTGGGAGGCTAGTGTGGGCCAGGCAGGGACTCATGTGCACCAGCTCAGCTTGGGAACAGTTTCTGTTGGGGATCCAGGCAGGGATATGGCTCTCTTAGCTCTGAGAATCAAGCTGTTTTCCTTTGTTTATGGATTTCACTGTCCTCTGGCAAAAGGACACCTGTACAGAGGCCACAGGGCTCCTACAGTTTTCCAAAGTGGCCTGAGAGGACAGCTGTCCTCAGTAGTACCTGCAAGTATCTATGCTTTGAAATAGAGCTGGAAGGATGCTGGTGTAGCCAGCCCTGCCTGTCCATTGCCAGGATGGTTCTTGGATGACATCACTGGATTGGGGATCTAGGGCCTCACTAGGGCCTCGCCTGGGAGGCTCTGGCCTCATTCTGGCAGATAGAAAGGATAAAAACAGAACCACAGAGGCTCTCAGGAGCATCTTGGGCCTTCATGCCACCAGTAGAGAGCCATCAAGGCACAGCTGGAACTGTCACCACTACTTCCTGTCCAGCAAGGAGATCATGGAAGTCACTGAGACTCCCCCTTGTCTCAGTTTCTTTTTCTGCAAAGTGGAAATGACTTCAGTACACACTCAGGCAATGGCCAGAGTCCCTATCAACCCTTACAAAGTCCAACCATATACAGTGCTCCTGTAAGTATAAAGAAACTGTGGACTGTGAACTGGCATGATGAGGCACACTGTTGAGTGAGATGAGGGAGGGGGATCTTGAGTTTGAAGTCAGTCTAGAGAGTTTTTTTTTTTTTTTTTTTTTTTTTTTTTTTTTTTTTTTGTTTTTTTAAATGGAAACAAAAGGGAAAGATTGCAATTCATCTTGAGTCTCAGTGAAAATCTAGCCTCTTCCAAGTGCCTTGTCCTGCAGGATAGTCAACATCCGCGCTCACCGAACCATCCTATTTCCTTCATGGCTCAGCTCACATCTGTAATTATATGTTTACGTGTGCACACCTTTAATTGTGTGTGCTTCCTTTCCCTTATGGTCCGCCCCCGGGGGTGGAGCTGGGATTGGTTCCCTGTGGTGCATTAGGGGCCCAATGCAGCAACTTAGGAGAAACTGGTAAACATTGGTTGAAAATTAACATGAGGTGATTAAAGTTGTTTTTGTTTCTTTTTCCTGTAGTTAGTCAGTTAATGAGGGGGCAGGACACCGAGGCAGCTCTGCTCTGCTCTGAGTCTGCATCAGGCCACCTGCCAGGGGTCTGGGTCTGACCCCTGAGTAAGATAGGCTTGTGTGTTCTGGCTGTGGGGATCACCATCCGGGGTGAACAGAGATCAGCAGGAAGACTTTGCTGGGAAGCAAAGAGGCTAAGACTACTGGCATCTTGGAGGCCAGGAGGCCAGGAGGCCAGGAGGCCAGGAGGTCAGGAGGTCAGGAGGCCAGGAGGCTCTGACCCACAGCTAATCACATGTGCTCCTGATCTTTAAGTGTGAGGACAAGCTTTGGCCATTGAGCATAACTGCTTTGCCTCCAAGGGAGAAAATGGGGCAGTTTGAGCCAGTCTGGACACCAGGGATTGGAGCAAGTTCTATCTGAAGCTGCCCCTGCCTTGGCCTGCATTGGCCTGGGACTCTGCCCTGGAATTCATTTCCTGCTCAGGAGTGGGGGAGCTCCTTGCCATATTTCCCTATGTACACCTCTTCCAGAGACATCTTGAGTTTGGACAGGTGGGCTTTGTACTCACACTTAACATTCTCTCCAACGCTCATAGGCCCCAAACTTTGGGGAGCATATCTGACAGCTGGGGTGAATACTCTAATGCTGCCCATGGAGAGCATATTGTTCAGGCCTCTCTACCTCCAGTGGTCCAGGCCAGGGAAGACATGTCTCAACTTGGGAACATCAGCCAGGCCTCATCTCAAGTTCCAGCCCACATGCTGGGACTAGACAGATCCCGAAATACAATTAGTGAGTCGTGCCACCTTAGGCCTAGCTCCTACCAGGCCTTCAGCTCCGCGGCTAGAGACTCCCTATGGTGGCCTTCATTTTCGTACATCCCAATAGGCAGAGCTGTTTGCTTCGCTGACTTGTTCAAGGTACCACTTTTCAAAACACAGCAGTTGTAGTTTAATGAAACATGAAAAAGAAAAGCCTCCTCATACCCCCACCCCTGGCCCGTACAAAATAAATAAACTCATGGCACAGAGGAGCTGTAACTGAAGAAGGTATGCCAGCCAGCCAGAAAAGTCTAAGTCATTAGTGGGAAGTAGAGGGGACAGAGGAGACCTTTGTACATGACTGCAACCATAGAACTTGGTCTGGGTGGGGACTGTGGCTGGGGTGACATATACTACCCAAACTGAATCTCCCAGAAGTGGCATGTGTCCCATACACTCAGCATTCCAGCCCCTGATGGGAACAAACGCAAGATTGAGGCCTTGAATTAAACATTTGCCACACATTACTGGGTTTTTGTAAGGAAACCAGAAGTCCATTGAGTGAAAATGGCTCAGTCACAGGATGAGGGAAC
Source organism: Peromyscus leucopus (assembly GCF_004664715.2). NCBI lineage: Eukaryota > Metazoa > Chordata > Mammalia > Rodentia > Cricetidae > Peromyscus > Peromyscus leucopus. Next base: position 141,772,556 of record NC_051066.1, on the reverse strand, counting down.
ATACAAAACTGCTCTCTCAACAGTGGGCAAACTTATGTTACCCAGATGGAAATGTCCCTGAGTTAACATCTGCAGAGGGTAATGCCACCTGGACAGACCTGGCTGGGCCCAGGAGGGGGTTTTCCATACAGATTAGCTGCAGCAATTAGAAGTGTGCCACACGGACCATTATGTTTAATGAGTACAGAGGTGCTACTTGCGTCTGTGTGTGCCCAGTCAGTCACAAATGTCCACTGTCCTCATCCCCGAAGTGTATGGCTTCACTGGTGCCTGGTGATTTAGGGACTGCTCACAACAGCTGGAGGAATCCCACCAGACTCAGAAACAAGCTTTGCCAGGTTCCCCTGGCCAGAGAGAGGACAGACAGTGTGACAAGCCCACCTGTGTGTCTTTGGCTATGAGGCATGGCACCCAGCACACAACTAGAGTTCAGCATACAGTCAGTAAGTACAGCGGGGGAATGCCAAGTCTCTGGCCTCACCTTTTCTTTCTACAAAAGTTTTCTGGTCCTTCAAGGCCCCTTCAAAGGACACTGACCACATGGTGTGTTCCTGTCCTTTCACATGCCCCATGTCATCCCCGAATCAGTATGCGTTCCGGAGTGTTCTGTGAGGTGAAGTGCACTCTTAGCTCTCTCGAGCTGTGGAACACTAGCCTCAGGGTACGACATGGCTGTTAGCATCCTGAATCGGAGCAGCTGTGGTTACCATGCAAGATCCACACAAGACTAGGCCTATTGACATAGCGAGGCAAATCCATGAAAGCCCCAAACCTGACCTTTAAATTTTTATTCTCTTCCAATTAAAATCACCCCTCTTATCTTTCTGCAGGGACAGACAGGCCCAGAACAACACGCAGAGGGTGAATCATTGCTCCCCAACTCACTGGGCACACAAGTAATAAATTACAGTTCTAGTAATAAATAGCAGTAATGGTCCATACTTACTGAACTCACCAAATACACACACCATACCATCAGCTCTTCTCATCTGCACAAACATGTCCAAGGTCTTGCAGCTAGGAAGAGGGAACTCTGTCCTCCAGTGTGCAACCCCAAAGGCCAAGGTCTTAACCATCCTTCTACACCATTTGCTGTTGGAAATAATAACAGCAAAGCAGCTGAGGGTCACCAGACTGTCACTCACAGCTCTATGTATCTTGACCTTATATACATCATATATATGCATATACATATACATCATATATATACCATATATCATCTATATATACCATATATCTGTCCCTGGCAAGAAAACTTCATAGACTATTCTTTCCAACATATACCTCCATGAGGCTTGAACCACCAGACATGCTGTGCCCTTGTTTAGGAGAGTCCCAGACTGATTATACACAGAAAAACTGTGTCCCTCTTCAGAAACAGATTCTACCCCACGGAGATGTCATGACCCCACTCAGAATGCAGGCTCTTCCAGGTAAACTGTGTCTTCTCATTGATAGGCTTGGAGTTGATACTGTGATTTGATTGGAAGAGGCCACATGACTAGCAATGGGTCCATCTCCAATAAGCCTATCATGGTGACAAGGCCCCATTCAATCTTACAATATACATGGGTCACATGCACTACAGTGCGTATCTCTGGGCACCAGGCCATTCCAAGTCCAATATCTATGTATGTATGTGTGCACTGGCCTTGGGAAAGTGAACTCCAGGAGCCAGGTAGAGAGTTGCCTGTGACCAACTGTGTTTCAAGAGCCATGTCAAGCCCACAGTTTCTAATCTGGTGCTTCTGAGTTCTAGAGATCAGTAGTGAGGTCCCCCAAAGTTGCAAGGATTTCTTGGAAGAGGTTTTCCCAGAATAACCTTGAAATCCTGGAGCCTAGCAGTGACCTGTGTTCCTGACCGAACCTGACTGGCATTGTGCAGACAGGAAGTGGGATACATAGTAAAGACAGGGCCACCAAGGACCCATGCACCCACCCTGAAAGGCCCACTGCTTTTCCTCCTAAGAACATACCTATGCCCAGCATCCAAGACGGCAGCTCTTCCACTGGGCCTCTGCTCTCCAAGGAAGTTTTCAGAAACAACAAACAAGAGGAACTCCAGACAGGAAGTCAGGTCACACAGTGCCCACTCCACTTGCAACCCTGCCTCTCTGACGACCCCGTGTGGATGTGTCCTGGTCCTGTCCACTGGATCCAAGCAGGCAGGGAGGCCAGCCACGCCAGGCAGAGGTCCCCACTGCAAAGGAAGGCTAGGTGGAAGCTGAGAGGGTCTCGTGCCTCCTGGCCCCTCTGTGAGCGGTCTCCAGCGCCCACATGTTGCTTTGTTAGGTTACTGGAGCTATATGCATTGCTTCCTCTACATCCCATTTTAAAGACCGGCAAGCTCTTCCATCACGGAAGCAGTCGAGTGTGGAGGGCACTGTGCCGAAGCAGGCCTGTAGACAGGGCTCTGGGGCCACACTCAGGCCTCAGGCTGGAGTGGGGGTGCAGAGGAACCAGGATGAGCTGGGAAACTAGGTATGAACAGAAGATGAAAGGCAGGAGCAGAGACCAGAGCAGGAGGGGCTCCTTAGAGTGGGTGACACTGATCCTCTGAGAGGCTGTGGGTGACCCTGAGTGAGACTTTTAACCTCTCCGACACTGGTGGGGCCGGGGCTGGCCATAGTGCTGGTTGGTACTGGCTGGGCTATGTTTCTGCCATTACTGCTGGCTGTAGCTGGTTGAATCGTTCATGTGGTTCACCTATCAAGTCCACAACTGGCAATTTGTTATGGCTTAAACTGGCATATTTTCTATACAAGCTGTGATTTAAAGCAAGACACATTTTAATACAAAAGTGCCACTGGGGTCCCCAGGAGGACACTGCAGAGCCATGTGGGGAAGTACCTAGCAAACCCAGTGAGATACAGATATTATCCGGAGTGGAATTTTCTTTGAAATGAAGTCCTTGGGGTCATAGGTATTTGTCTAGCCAGATAGACCCCCTCAAAGAGGGACTGCACCTTTACGAGTACAAAAATTAGGCTCTTAAATGTTCCCCGTTTTTTTTTTTTTTTTTTTTTTTACTGTTTTTTTTCCAGAGTGGACTTCCGTAAAGCAAATGCATGGGAGGCAGCTGTCCAGACCTTGTTTCTGCTTATCCATTTGAAGAACAAGGTGACTCCAGGCCAGATTGGGATCTTTGGATTTGTTCCCCGTGGCTTGCATTCATGGTTGTGAAGGGCTCTAGGGCATCAAACAGGCCTTCAAAAGACAGATGGGTCTGTTCCCTGTGGCTCATCCTCATGCTTGTAAAGGACTCTGGGGTGTCAAGCAGGCCTTCAAAAGACTGACAGAGGAATATCACCTAGGAGACAGAAGTGCCTGGTAGCAATCCACAGGGTCCTAGAGGAAGTTGGTGGATAGTTTGATTCACAACAGAATGTATCAGAAATCACAGGCTGACTTACAAGCGCTCTTAGATGGAAGTAGATAAATACAGAAGTGGTAGAAGGCTGCCAGAATGTTCTTGATATGTCCTTCTATGTCTCAGGGAAGGTGTGTGTGTGTGTGTGTGGGGTCATTTGTACTGCTTGTTGCAAAGGAGCTATGACTGTCACAGAGGGAGTGGGTCTGGTTAGTTCCCTCTGGTCAATAATAATCATTTTTGTTTCCACATGCCATCTAAATTTATCCTTGCAGAGACAGGAGGCAGAGACAGCCCCATTACATGGCTGCTTCTTCCCAAGTCTCGTCTGGGTGGGAGGTGTCTAAGCCCAAGAAAGCAGAGGAAACAAGGAATCTTGAGACGTCCCTGAAGCTTACAGGATTCACACACACACACACACACACACACACACACACACACACACACACACACACACACACACAGGCACGCATGTTCTATAAACAGTAACAATTGCTTGGGAGAGGAGACTGTAAGTTGAACACAGCTGCCTTTGAGTCTCCCCGAGCACCAATAAACGCATTGGTTCGCCACGTTAGGCAGGAGTAGAATCGGTTGATTTGCTCTACCTGAGGTGGATAGACATTTATTCACATCTCCCCAGAAAACATCATACAACATCCTCTCATCTCCACCTCTGTAGGAAACCTGAAGCTGGCCAGAGTGGAGAAGACAGGCTTTGAAGCCAGCGGTGTTTTACCTCCACTTAGGGCTGAAGGGGAACCCAGAGCTGTGGGGAAAAGCCACCCATACTAAGTATCTCAGCCCAGACTCCGAGTGTAGCTCTCTGGGGTCACACTGTGCAAACAGTGAGAACGCCCTGATCCTCCATTCTCTCTGTCTGACCTTGGCCTCACAGGCTCCCGATGTGTTTCTCTCAAGTGTGGATGAAGCTTCCTGTGGATCTAGCTATCCAGGGAAGGGGGTCACAACACACCCTTCTGGGCCCCGACCGAACCCTTTGCTGACTCCTAACTTGAGAGGCAGCTGCCTTCCCAGGTAGAGATTTAGCAAATGAAAATGCAGAATGTTGTTACATTTAAATTCTAGACGAACAACTGTGGTATAAGTATATCCCAAGGGTTTGATGGGATATACTCACACCAGGGCTCTTGGTGTTTATCAGAAGTTGGGATACACCTGATATTTTGCATTTACTCTGTTCTTTCTGCAGGTGATGTGGATCCCCAGAGAACAAAAACCTCTCCCAGTGACTTGTGGGTACCCATAGGAACTCTCACTGGGCAAATCCTTATTGCCACCAGCTGGGCAGACCCCACTATGAGGTCCTTTGCTCTGCATGAAGATACATGTGAGATCTTCCTCACAGGAAATTCATACTAGCTGTATGCCCAGGCTCACCACCAGCTCACACAGTTGGAGAACTGAAGCTCAGAGAGGCATGTTTGAGAAGCTCCCTCTGAGAGTCTGGTGGAGCAGACCCAGGGGGCAGCAGAATCCTGGGTAGAGTTTGTGCCCCAGGCAGGCCTTCCCGGTAGGCTCAGGCCATCTGGGTTGAGATGTAAACACCTGGCATCTGTGGAGCGAGAAAGGGCCCTCCCTGGGGGAGAGGGGGATGCTTCCCGCCCTCACCCTCGGTGGCCATATGGCCAGCAGAGCAGGGAGCTGCGGCTGTGGGGAGCCAAGCCAGATGCCTTCTCCAGGGCGGTAGGCAGCTATGGGTTGTGTTCACTCTATCCTGGAGCCTGGTTCATTTCTGGGAAGGTGAATGCATGCATGTAAGTGGGCGTGCACACATAATACTCCGCAGCCCTCTGGCTGTTTCATCTCAGAGAACCCTGCGGTTCTGAAGGAATCTAATTAAGCATCCTTCACCTCCATTCCCACCCCACCCCATCCCAGATGTATCTTGTATGAAATTTAATTGCCCATGAAGCCCAGCCTGTCCCTGACCAGGTGCCCATCCAAGTGGCAGAGGCTTCACTGGGTCTGATGCATGCAAGATGCTGGTGTGGTGGGATCTCTCTTGGGGGGATACTGGAGCACCAAGGGGTGTCTCTCCATTAACATGAAGTGTGGGAACCTGCTCAGGGCTGAGGGGAGAGGAACCATCTCTCTCCTGGCATTGAGGGGGCTCTGTGAGGCTAGACTGCCCCTTTGAGCAGCTCTGAGACTTCAGCAAGCCTTACAGTGCTGCTTCAGATACCTAATGTGGGTAGACAGGCTAATCATTGTCGCCCTCCAGGATTGCCATGAATCCAGTGACTATGGACTATAAGTCCATGCATGGTGGGCCATCCCCTAGGGTCCCAATACTGCTCTGATCACTGCTGGGGACTTGAGAAATGTCTCAATGAATGAACTAAGGAGAAGCTAAAGGGCCTGAGGAGTGGAGCCAGTGTGATAGAGCTGAACAGACACCTGAGGAGAGCCAGACTTGGAGACCTGAAGCAAATGTCTACTGTGCTTTCAGAGGTCATCTCCTGAACAGGTGTAAACATCCCTTTCCAGATAAGGGATCAGGCTCAAAAGAGGGTTCAAATGACCAGAGGCAGCTCCTTCAAGGGCACAATAAGAAAACGAAAATACAAATGGAGTTGCCAGACTCCAAGATGGCCCCCTGAGGTTCCTGCCCTTGTTCAGGCACAGCCTCTACTTTCTCCTCCTGTGCCCCAGAGGGCTGACCTGAGGAGGCGCTTATAGAATAACTGTGAGATTTGAACGGAGGACACAAAGATACTTCAGTTTCTACCTAGCTTTAGTGAACAAACAAACAACAAAAATCCCTCTCTCAGGCAGAGCCAGCAGCCATGCTCAGGTAATTCCCTGCAGGATCCCCCACAGGAAGACCAGAAGCCCCCTGCCAACAGCCAGCAGGGGCAGGGGGTGCAGATTCGTGAAAGGGGCGTGGCTCTTTAAGCAACAGCAACCCTACCTGCCAACTCCCAAGAGACCCCAGCCCAAGACTCCCCACCCCCACCTGGGCAGAGCTGCATTGGGTGCACAGTCCACACAAACTGGGTGTGATAATAAATGTGTATCACTTTAATTGCTAGGTTTGGGAGCAATTTGTTTTGTGGCGGTAGACAATTAATACTTCTACCCAGGATTGGGAGGAAATGACATCCAGGCACACACCTAATGGTACGGATGTCCAGAATGTATGAGGAGTCTTCCCAGCCCAGTAATCAAAACAAACAACTGGAGGAAATGGGCTGGAGATTTGAACCAGCATTTCACAAAAGATATATGAATAGACAATAAACATATGCTCAGTATCGTTAGTCATTTGAGAAATCCAAATTAAAACTATATTGAGATATATCTGGCTATTAGAATTGGACAAAATAATTTAAATCTGACAACACTGGGCTGACAAAGAGGATAGAACCATCCAGAACTCTCATTTGCTGCAGGTGCGAATATAAACCAGCGAAGTCACTTTGGAGGACAGTTTGGCAGCTTCCTGTAAATGCAAGCATCTCACAATCCAGCAAACTCACCTACAGGTACTTGCCTGAGATAAATGAAAACCGATGTTCACACCTAAGAGCTACACATTTTATTACTAACGTTCCTCGGTCACTGTGAAAACCATCTGACAGCAGCAGTCCCGGGAAGGAGTGTTTGATGGTGCAGTCCCTCATGGTGGGGAAGGCATGGTGGCTGTGTACATTGTATCTGCAATCAGGAAACAGAGAGAGCTGGCCTCCATGTTTCCTCTGCATTCAGTCCCAAACTCCTGCCCATGGAGTGCTGGGTCTCCTTTCCCAGTTAAAGCTCTCTAGAAATCCCCTCTCATGCCCAGAGGTGTGTCTCCTGGGTGAAGCTAAATCCCATCAAGCTGACATTAACCAACACACAGGTGAAGGCTTTTAAAAACCTCTTTGTAATTGCCCAATCTGGAAATTAACTGAACGTTCCTTAACTAATCATGTCATGTCCTTACAGCAGATACCTCTATTATTAAAACTGCATGAGTTCTAAGACACAAATGTGAGTAGACATCTGATGCCTTCTGTTCAGAAGAACCTATGCTCCACCGTCACTCCTATGTCATGCCAGAGAGGGCAAAATTACAAGGACAGAAGACAGATTGGACGTTGGGAGTTAAGAGCTGGGCACCAGGGATAGCTTGGGTGCAAAGGGCTGGAAGAGGACTTGCAGCTAGGACACTGTTCTTTTTTATTTGTTTTTATTTTTATATGTGCATTGGTGTTCTGCCACGGGTGTCAGGTCCCCTAGAACTGCAGTTATAGACAGTTGTGAGCTGCCACGTGGGTGCTGGGAGTTGAATCTGGGTCCTCTGGAAGAGCAGTCGGTGCTCTTAACTGCTGAGCCATCTCTCCAGCCCCACTGCTGATTGTAGCAGGTGGTCAAAATTCATGGAACTCTCTGTCTACACAGGGTCAGTTTTAAATGACTTAGAACTTAGTAAACCTGGTTTTAGATCAACCTTTTAGGAAGAGTTCTCAGACCATCGATAAGGAAAGGACTGCTATCCAACAGGAGATGGGTGCAGGGACCACCCCCTGCTTCACACCATCTACAAGGTCAGTTCAAAACCAAGGACTAGATGTCAAGCTTCTTCATTTAGAGGCAAATCTTCAGAGACTCGGTTTGGCAGAGGGCTGCCCAAGGAAATGCCACAGTATGCGGTGAAAAAGAGAAGACAAATTAGCTCTCTTCAAAGTTAAAAACCTCTGACCAAGTCAAGTATGGAGGCCCACTCCTAAGATCTCATCACTGGGAAGGTTGAGGCAGGAGAATTGCAAGTTTGAGGCCAGCCTAGTTTACATAGTAAGATCATTTGTAATGAAGAAAACAAAAGGTTGAAAGTATCCTTGAAAGAGTATCCATCAAGAAACTAAAGAGGGTAGACAGAGTGGGAGGAAGTATTCGCAGACATGTTTAGTCATTTGAGAACTCCAGATTAACTGTATTGAGGTATCTCCATGCAGAATCCATAAAGAGGCCTCACAAGTTGAAAAGAACCCAATTCAAAAATGGGCCAAGAGTCTAAATGACATATCTCTGTGGAAGACAGATGCCTGGCCTGTGTGCACATGAAGAAATGGTCTCCATTGTCCCTGGAAATGCCAGTCAGGGGTAAAATGAGATAGCCTATGACAACCACTGGGACAGCACTAGTCCTAGCATGGCCAACAGCACCAAGTGGTGGCTCCTGGAGCCCTTGGGAGCTGCTGTAAGAGCACTCAGGACTGCTTTGGCTGTCAGTCAGCCAGATTCCGCACCATTAAATGGTCATCCCACGGCCCAGCCATCCCAGCTCAGGTACATACCAGGAGAAATGAAAGCACAGGTCCAGACAGATCCTTGTACACAAAAGCTCGCAGCAATGTTATTCCAACAGCTGAAAACAACCCGAGTTCTAGACAGCAGGCAAGAGAACAAACAAGTAGGGTTCCTCCAAGCTCCAGCACAGCCCTTCCTCAACCATGGAAAGGAACAGAGTGCTGGCTACCTGCCTCAACATCCTGAGTCTTCCAAACACTACACCGAGTGAAAGAAACCAGAAACAGCTGGCCGTGGACTGTGTGATCCTGAGCCAACAGAAGTACAGAGGAGAGAAGCATGGAGACCATGGGTAGATTTGGGGTTGGTTAGGGCTGAGGCTGGGGGATGGGAGATAGCTGAAGATGATAGGATTTTTTGTTGTTGTTGAAGGCGATGAAAATGTATTAAAGCCGACTGTGGTGATGGCTGCACAGATCTGCAAATATATTAAAAACCATTGACTCATGCAAGTTCAAATGGGTAAGCTGTATAGTATGTAAATTATGGTGTCAGTGGAGCTGTTCCATAAAGGAAGAGAGGGAGGGAGGAGGGAGGGGGGAAGGAGAATGGGGGTGCTGAGGACGGATTGCCAGAGCAGTACCCCCAGCATGGCAAGACTGCTGTGCTCATGGGTAATTGCTGAGGTCCCTAACAAGCCCCATGTATGGGCTAAAAATGCCGTTTTTCTTTTTAAAGTTTATTTTATTATACAGGGCTAAGTAAGGCCATCTTCAAGCAAGTGTATAATGTACTTGGAGCATATTCCCCCATGCCCTCCGCCCTCTCATTCCTCCCTCTCCCCTCCCCCCAGCCGCTTCCCTCTCCCTAGCTGGCTTCCCCGGTACTTGCATGACATATAAATGTACGCGATTTTATCTATAAACTCTAGGACTCACAAATGAGAGAAAACATATGAGATTTGTCTTTCTGGGACTGGCTTAATTTGCTTGATATGATCATCTCCCATTGCATCTATTTTCCTGCAAATGACAGAACTTCATTCTTCTGTCATGTCTCCTGGCTGGGAACAAAACCTCGAGTGTGTGCACAGAACACATTTTCTGTATCCATCCTTCTGTCACTGAGTACCTACTTTGGTTCCATAATTTAGCTGTCATGAATTGCATTACAGTAAACAAGTTACTTTTGAGACAGGGGCTGGCCATTTCCTAGGCCAAGCTGACCTCAAACTAGTCACTCTCCTTCATCAGCTCCCATTGGATTTGCACCTCCTCGTGGTGATATCTTCAAGGTCTTTGCTTCCTACACCTGGAAGATGCCCCCCAAACCAGACCTTTTTTTTTTAGACTGAATCTGGACCAGCCATAGACATAACAGTCCCCAGGTGGCCTGAGAGTTAGGATTGGAGAGAATAGAGACACTCCCAGCCCTTCCTGCACCCAGCTGGGCCCCATTGACTGTTGAAGCTTTGGCCTGGTGTTCTGCCTAGGCGGCTCCTGCCTGCTGGCTTCCTAGGGGGTATAGCAGGCCCTGAGTTCTCAGGGCGAGAACTAGGTCAGTTGCTTGCTTTTCCTGCTTGACAAAGAAGAACCAGAGCCAGCTGTGAGAGATGGAGGCCAGGAGCTAGGGCAGGAGAAAAGACATCTTCATCATCACTCATCTCCTGCTGGGGCTGAATAGAGGACTAGATTGCCTAGGGCTAGGGTGCTCAGAATAGTCCCCAGTAGGTCACCCCAAAAACCTCTTGATCAGGGTGAGTTCTCAGGCCTCATCCCAAACCCTAGGGTCAGAGGAAGGAAGGAAAGAGGAGACCCTTGAGGGGCCTCGGCCTGTTGACACACACCAGCTCCTTGCCATGTGGAACTCTCAGCTTCATCAGAGTGAGCAGGTGAGGGAAGCCATACAAAGAACAAAACAGAGGTCCCAGGTTCAGAAACAGCCTCTATGGGTTTGGAGGAATCAGCAGGTTTAACACACTTAGGAAGAGGGTCCTGCACAGAGGTGGGATGTAAGGGTGGCCAGGGGTCTATGGGGAAGCTACCTGACATCTGGGTTGGGGCACAAACTTTGATTTTGAACATGGTAAGTTAGATGGTTCTAAGAAATCAATTCAGATGGTAGGGCTGCTGGGAGATTTTTGTTGCTTGAATGAATGGACAAATGGGTAGGTAGGTTGCCAAAGGCTGGGTGGCGCATTGGGACTGGGAAGACGGCTCAGTTTATAAAGTGGTTGCCATATAAACCTGAAGACGAGCTTCATCCCAGCACTAACATTAAAAAAGGGGGAAAAAAAAAAAGCCAGACATGATAGTGTTATTGTAATGTCAGTACTGAGGAGAAGGGAAGGAGGTGGAAACAGGAGTGGGTCTGGGGCTCATGGGTCAGCCAGTCTAACATAGTTGGTGAGCTCCAGGCCTGGAGACCCTGTTTCTAAAGAGAGGGGGGGAGAGGGAGGGAGGGAAAGAGAGAGGGAGAGGGAGGGAGGGAAAGAGAGAGGGGAGAGGGAAGGAGGGAAAGAGAGAGGGGAGGGAGGGAAGGAGAGAAAGAGAGAGAGAGAGAGGGAGGGAGAGAAAGAGAGACATAGAAAGAAGAAGACCTTTGTCTTGTCCCCTTGAAAAGCAAGCTCTTTCTGAAGGAATGGCCTTCATGTGCTTGCCATGGAACAGAGCCTCTCCCCCTTCCCTTGCCTGGGAGATGAAGCTCCTGGGAAGGTGATCTCAGACATGGTTCTCTGCCCAGCCAAATGGAAACACCGGCTTCCACCCCCAGTGTGTCAGGGTGCTGGCTCCTGAGCAGGGCCCTGGCTGCCTGGGAGAGCTGGGGACACATCATAGAATTCCAGCTGCCTCTTCAAGCCAACAAGTTTGAGTTATGAGAGCAGTGAGGGGCCCGGGAAAGCTTGGAGGTCACCCACGAAGACATTTCAGCGTTTGTTTTCCAGCTCCAGCCTCAGTGTTCAACTGTACAGTACAGTTAATCCAACATGAAATACTGCATATTGAATCCCCTTCCTGGTGGCAGCCTTTCTGGCTCACTGTGGCTCTCAGGACCCTGTAGACACCATCTTCCACCGCTTCGGGTGCATGTGGTTGTGTGTGGTACCCAGCCTTTCCAGTGTCTGCATTCTGGTCTGTGCTGGGATTCTGGTGGGAGTGGGAACCTGAAGCATGCCCCATGCTGCCAGTGAAGCAGAGAGGCAGGCTGCAGACATGTCCCTGAGAGAGGGAGCTAATTGGCTTGGGGAGGGCAGGATGAGGAGGGAGGCTCTCAGATTAGGCAGGCCGCTGAGGGCGAAGGCTCTGGGCGGCAGAAGGAGCCCCCAACTTTAGCCTATTAAGTTATTACGGCTGATTGCGTTCAAGGGGCCTCGCCTGCAGGCCCCTCGCTGGCCGCGCTCCTATGATTTTCTGGGAAAGGCTGGGAGGGAGGCTGAGATCATCGAGCAGGAACCCCACCCTGCGCCCTCTCCAGGGGCCAGAGGAGCAGGGTGAATTATTCTGCTGACATCCTGGTATGCCCATCTGCAGTCTTTTCCAGGCTCTTATTTTCAGTGGCCCCTCGCACGGGGCTGACCTGGAGTTCCTTAAATATTGGCCAAGTCTGTGGGGGAGAAGGAGGCCGAGGTGAAGGCTGGGGGATGCAGAGGGTTGGGAATCTCCATTGGTCTCTAAATGAGCACTGCTGCTTTCCCAACAGTTGGTCCCTCCTCTGTCCCAGATAGGAGCAAGAGTCTGGTACAGTGGGAAAGGAATTCTTCAAAGGGGCTCTTCATGTGTGGGTGGGTGGGTGGGTGGGGTGCTGCCTGCATGCTGGGAGAAGAAGGCCCCAGAATTTCCAACTGGTGTTTCATACATAGCAACAGTCTTTATTTAGGTTGTATGTTTATATCCAGGGCTTTGTGGGTATCTCATATTACAGGTTTGGCTGCTACAACTGACCCAACGTAATCAAGGATTTAATAATGCAGAAATCCATGACCCTCGCTTCACAGGCAGGTGAGACATCTCCACAGTCTTCAGAGATCCTATTGGCCTCCACTTCGTTCTTCTGTAGGCATGCAGGCAGCTTCTATTTCAATATACAAAATGGCTGCTCTGATCTCTGCCATTATTACATCTGTATTCCAGCAGAGAGAAAGAATAAAGGAACAATGAATGCTCTTGTCACTTCTCTTTGAAAGAGTAATTTAGAAATGGTTCACATCATGTTTATCACCTCATGTAGCTGCAAGGGAAGCTGAGTCTTTATTTTGGGTGACCATGTGTCTAGGTCTATCCTGTTAGTATAGAAGGGGAAATTAGAAGATGAGGTAAAAAGTCAAGCTTCTAGCCTCTGCCTCTCCTAGAAGGTGTGAGCTTAGGCTTTCCTTTTCTCAGCATTCAAGGCTGTATGCAAGTCTTCCTCTTCCAAGCAGACGTTGTTAATCAGTGGCAGCCATTGGCCAACCGGTCCATACTGCCTCTCCAGCTCACCTCCTGGTTCTTGGCTGCATGGGTATTGTGGGGTTCCCACAGCATATTGTCTTGGACCCAGGGGCCCCATTCCCTCTTTAGTGTGTACTAGACCCTCCCAGCCATGTCCTAGAATTCTCACTATGGACTGCACCTCACCTTCCTTGTTGCTGCTCTAACTCTGGGCGCTCATAGCCCTGAGACATTGAGTAAGAGAAGGCAATAAGTGAAGCGGCAGTGGACCACTTGTTCTGTCAAGAGTCAGGTAGTAAACCCCTTCTGGCTGCAGCCAGGAAGACTGGTGAAAACTACTCAACTGTCATTGTAGCATAAAGCAACCTCCAAACATGTAAATGAGCAGACATGCTGGCAGGGGATGGGGAGGCTGTGCCAGTAAAACTTTATTCAAAAAAGCAGATGCAAGTCTGATGGAGGCACCAAGGTAGTATTAACCAAGCCTTTACGTAGTAATACAAGAGTGTCCTGTGCTGGGGTTGGAGAAGATCAAAACCTGAGGGTGGCCACATTGTGGACAGAGCAGAGAGAAGGTGGCAGGGTGCTGAACATGCAGGCCTCAAGTAGCCTTGCTTTGGGACGAGCTTGATATAGACCTCCTATGGATGGGAAAGGGGCATAGATGGCTGTGGTTGAGTCACACATGGCCACCTTCTGTCAACAGCTGAGGGGACCAGGGTAGACATCAACCTGAGTTGACAATTGGAATTGGGGTTCAACTTTATCTTTTGCATTGTCTCAAACTGAGGGCCTATTGGATGAGAGCTGACAAGCAGAAGAGGCTGACAGTATGAAGTCCTGTATGACTAGCAAGCAGGGAACGGAGGCGGGTGGTGGGGCAGCTTCCCAAGACCTACAGGGACCGAGCAGCGACACCCTCTAGGGACCTGGCCAACCTGCTGTCTTCTTTCCACTGAGGATTCCCATGCTTGGGTCCCAAAGGCTTGTTTTCCAGGAGGGCCTTCACTAGGCTCATGGAGAATGTAGAATAGTTGAGATTTCCACTCACACACTGCGGCAAATGCATTAACCTTTAAGCAGAGATAATGGCTTCGTCTTCAAACGACCTTATGGATTAACCCTTGATGGACTCTTTCAGAAGGACAGAGACCTACAGTGTAGATCTTGTGGGTACAAAAGGCAGGAGCAAGTGTGCAAACTGACAGGGCCCTCTCACTTGTCTGGCAGAGATTCATGGGTAGGTAACAACCAGGACACCTACTCTCACTCAGTAAATACCCAGACTGCCCCAAAAGGAGAAGCCCCTGCAGGACGAGTCAGGCCTGTCTTCTCTGCACCTGTGGTAGTACAGTGAGGGCTGAGTTGGTGGCCAAGCTGCATCAGCACAGCTCTTTCCTCTGGGGCAACTGGATCTTCTTTGAGACTGGAGGAAGGACTCCTACCTCCCTAAGACTGCTGTGTATATTGCTGTTCCCAAAACAGACCCTATGTTGGAGAGAATGGCATCAACCACACTCCTCCATGGAATGAACACAGCTTCTTAGAATAGTTTTTCTCTTGCAGTGATGGATATGGAACCTGGAATCTCAGGCATGCCAGGCAAGCTCTCTACCACTAAGCTACGCCACCAGCTCACAGATTGGCATAGTAAAGGTGCTGAGAAGTCTTGTTCAAAAGAAGACTGTTTCACTTTACTGAGCAACACACACACACACACACACACACACACACACACACACACACACACACTCCTCTAACAATGTTTTGGGAACAACCATGAATCTCTAGCAGAATGTCTGGCCCATGGAGTTTAGGGTAGAAAATGTGGACCATACCTTCTCCAAGATCATCTGAGCCACAGAAAAGACCAGCACTCATGCTCTGTTCTCCAACTCATCCACACATTTATCACACACACACCACACACACACACACACACACACACACACACACACACACACCACACAACACACACACACACACACACACACACACACACACACACACACACACCTTCCTCCATCCATCTATCACTCATTCATCAGCATGGATTTCTGAGGCCACGTGTCACAGGAGATGGGCAAGAGGTGACCCTCCTGCTTTTGCCTGACTTTCTGGATGGTGGGAAAGATAGCAGTACCAGTGGGTTATAGAATATAAAAGACACCTGCATGATGTTCCTAGATACCAAACGCCCAATTTCCAAAGACACTCTGAAAATAATTACAGGGCAATTTAAAAAACCTTCCAAAAAATGTCAACATTTAAGCATCAGGGAGCAGCTTGAAAGAGAGGGCTGTGAGGAGGGGGATGGCAATGATGGACAGCAGGTGGATGGGTCTGCTGCCTTTCCTTCGGTAACCAAGCTGGGCCAGGAGCTGTGCATCCCATAATGCCTTCTTCACTCAGTTGACATCTGGAAGGAACATCCTGGGGAGAATTGGGGACTAGGATGAACATGACCTGGCCAACTCCCAGACAGCTGGGGGACAGGATGTCCCCCAACAACCCATAAGGAGGATTACAGCTGCCCAAAGCCACGCTCAGAGGCTGGCCCAAAGCCACAGAGTGTACAGATGCAACAGGGGATCTCTGCACATCGTCCCCATCCACACCCAAGCCCTCCCCACTCAACCAGTGTGCAGACAAGGTTTAGACACAGCGGATCCCATTAGGAAACTCATGACATGCCCGGGAGCTAATGGCGTGGCAGAGGGCAAGCTAAATGCTTGCAGTGGCTGCTAAGATGGAGAAAAGGTCCAGCAAGGAGGACAGAGGGGACAGTGGAAATGTGGTAACGTGGGTGGTCTTGTCTGTGGCTGTAGCATCCTTCCCCAACCTCTCACCCCAGGGCTGGCTGATCTCATCGGGGCAGACAGTTCACTGCTAATGAGCACAAGGCTGGTGGCCAGAGTCTGTATTCCTAACTCTCCAAGGCTGGACTCTTAGCTGTTCTAGGTAAAGCCCCTTCTCCCCTAACACCCCCCCCAACTTTTAGAAAGCATTGGGGCCTTGATCTATCTGACACCCTAGGGAGCTGGAGGCCTGCTGGGACAGAGTACTTGACCCAGTAAGCTACCAGTCCCAGACCTGCTGGCTTGGACAGGGAGACCAGCAGGCGGCTGATGAGAATGGCCCAGATGTGGCTCTGTGCAGCCCCAAAGCTTGTCCCTCTGCCACTCTCCCGGCTCTTTCCCACTTACAGACCCCCCACCCCCCAGGGAACCCATGTGGGGCACTTCAGTGTGGTGGGGTTTGCAGATTGAGTTTGCATGAGTTTCCTCCATCTGCTGTAACAAATTCCCAGACATAGCATCTCAGAACAGTCTTGTCCATTCACACTTGGTCTTTGCTAAAAGGCTGAGAATCGACTGTCATACGCCTCGAGAAGCCACAAGTCCTAAGATGTGGGTGCTGGGATCGAGAGAAGAGCTGCCACAGGCCTCGGCTCACAGCCTCACTCCTAGCTGTACAGTTAGCAGAGCAGTAGTTCCCAGTCTCTCTGTGTCTCTCCCTGTCTCTCTCTGTCTCTTTCTGTCTCCCCCTGTCTCTCTGTCTCAATCTCTCTGTGTTTCTCCGTCTCTGTCTTTCTCTGTCTCTATCTCTCTGTGTCTCTTCCTGTCTCTGTCTCTGTCTCTATCTTTCTGTGTCTCCCCGTCTCTCTCTGTTTCTATCTCTCTGTGTCTCTCCCTGTCTCTATCTCTCTGTGTCTCTCCCTGTCTCTATCTCTCTGTGTCTCTCCCAGTCTCTATCTCTCTGTGTCTCTCCCTGTCTCTCTCTGAATCTGTCGCCATCCCTCTGTCCACCCTCACCCCTCTCTCTCATGCTTCCTCCTTTAAGAGTCTGTGACAACAGATCCATATACATAATCCAGGCTCTTTTCTCCCACTTCGATGGAACCTGGATTCTTGATTATTATTATTATTATTATTTGTGTGTATGAGTGTTTTGCCTGCATGTGTGTCTGTGCACCACCTGTATGTCTACAGAAGCCAGAAAAAGAACTTTGGATCTTCTAGAACTAGAGTTATAGACAGTTGTGAACTGCCATATGAGTGCTGGGAATTGAACCTGGTTGCTCTGGAAGCAGCCAGTGCTCTTAACCACTGAGCCATCTCTCCAGCCCCAAGTCTTTGTTTTAATGCACACATAATACTCCCAGCAGGACAATGGCCAACAGCTGTCTGGCTTTCGTATCATTCATTCATCCCACATGCATTTTTTGAAAGCCTGCTGTTACTACTCAGGGCTGAGGGTGCATATCAAGTGATGCCTTTTGGAAGGGACAGGAGAAGGTGTGACAATGGCCTTCCAAGAGGAACCTCCTGAGTGCCATACTTGGTGACCCCTATATGGGGCACCCAGACTGTGGCCACCTTCACAGCTTGGCATCATTGTCCTTAGGCACCCTGATGGACTGCAGACATGGAGGCTCTGTGGACTGTCTTTCCACTGCCCATCCACATAGATGCTGCAGTCCCGCCCTTGACTAGCAATCTGGATGAAGTGGATACTACCCAGTGGCCTGTAGTGACTACCACCAGACACACACATTCCCATGTCCACTGTCTTGACTGGCACCTTTATGTAATGAAAAAGGGTCACCTTTTTCTCTCCTAGGGTTGGACCCCCCCCTTCTCCTAGGACTGCTGAAGACCTCACCCCACCCCCAATCTTTCTGGGGGATGCCTGTCAGAAAGAAATACTTGACCCGGGTCTCTGACCATTTTACGTTCATCCGTTCATGTAGCACGTACTTCCTGGCTTTGTCTGACACCGCTAGGAGGTGACTATGTAGAGAAAGAAGATGCAGTGCCTGGCTCTGGGATTTCTGCAGCAAAGGAAGGCACCAGATGTCCATTTCTCAAAGTAGCTCTTGGTTTCAGGGTGAGCACACATGAACCAAAGTGCCCGAACTGAGCTGCATGATTGGCTGAAACATGTTCTGCCAACCAGCCAGCCTCCATGTTGCTTGAAGCACATGACATGGCTGGGCATGGAGGCAACTGTACCCTGAAGGCTGGAGCATTTTAGCCCCTTGCCATAGACTCCATAGCAAGCAAGGAGGTTGAAACTCCAACTTGGATTGTTTGATTTAAAAGTTCATGGTTTGGGGCACCTGGTAGTTAGTCTCTGACCTACAGCAGACCCAGACCCCAGAGGCCAAACACACAGAGATCTGGAACTACAGTGTCATGTCAGTAAAGAGACTCCCGAAAGTTCAAATGATATGGTGGGTGAGATTCTCCAGGGAGCTACAGAGATGCTGGGTGGCTGTCACCCCACAGGAAACAGCACCAGAAGGATGCCACCTGCAAGAGATATCAATCACTCTGCAGGCCAAACCCGGGGACACAAGGATGGTCACCCAGCCAGTTGGACCCTCTCCATCATCCTCATCACAGCCCCCATTTTAACACCAGTTCTTCAAGACAAATTCAAGGTACAGATAACCCCAGGATGTCACTATTGCCTCTCGGAAATTAACAACCAGCATTTAGGTCCATCAAAATGTTTGCTTTAAGGCAGGCATTGTGGCTCACACCTTTAATTCAGTGCTTGAAAAGCAGAAGCAGGTTGATCTCTGTGAGTTTGAGGCCAGCTTGATCTACAGAGTGAGTCCCAGAACAGCCAGAGCTTCATAGTGAGACCCTGTCTCAAAACAACAAACACAAAAAATGGTTGCTTTAAATATTAAAACAAACCCTTTAAGGTGCACACTCTTTGACCCAGCACCCTCACCGTCAAGAGTTCTGAAGAAATAATGACAGATTTTTCTCAAAGATGAGAAACAAGGAGCCCCATTGCTGTGTCCTTCATAAATCTTGGAAAATGGAAGAAAAAAAAAAAACCCTAAGCATCCTGGGGATAATTGGCTGAACAAATGACCACACATGCCACAGACTGCAAAGGCGGCGAAAAGATGGAGTGGGAGGGCGGTTTGGGATGGGCTGTCAGGGGAAAGCAAAAAGTGACAAGACGGACTGCTCAGAGGGAACCTCATTTTCATTGCAAATGGATAGAGAGAATGACAGGCAGAGAGAAAGATGATGCCTAGGTAAATGATGGGAGATGACAGATACAAGATAATAGATGATAAGCAGGCGAACCGTATTGATAGAAAATGGATAGCAAATAGTTAATAGGAGTAGATGATAGGTGATTGATATATAGAGATATGACAGATAGGTTAAAGGGAGAGAAGATAGGTAATGATAAGTAGGTAGGTAGATAAAGATGATAGATATATGGATGAGAGAGATGATAGATAAATAGGTCGATGATAGATAATAATAAGTAAGTAGATAGATGATAGACCACTATCTTCCCCTGCTTTCTAGTGCTGTGATAAACACCATGAAATCAACTGAAGGAGGAAAGGTTTATTTCACCTCTCAGGTACAGTCCCCATCGGGAGGCGTCAAGGCAGGGACTGAAGCTGACTGTGGAGGACACAGCTTACTAGCCTGCTCACGTGGTTTGCTCAGCTCGCTTTCTTTTTAATTAGATGCTATTTTAAGTTTTGAACTCTAACCATATCATCTACCCACTTCTCTTTCCTTTGTCCAAGCCCTCCCATGCATCGCCCCCTTTGCTCTCTTGCCCTCTTCCAAATCCAAATCCATAGCCTCCGGCTCAGCCTGTATAATGTTACTTGTGTGTATATACCAGTTGGTAGGCACTTCCCTGGGAAGGACTACTTCTCTTAGTCTCAGCATTTCTTAGTTGCCTGTAGCTCTTTGTCTAGGGTGAAGGCCTCAAGAGCTTTCCCCTTCACACATTAGCATTTCTGTCTAAGTTACTTTTTCTACAGCTGTGATAAAACACTATGACCAAGGCAACTTACAGAGGAAGGGTTATTTGAAGTTTATAGTTAAAAGGTTAGGAGTCCATCAACATCATCATGGGAAACATGGCAGCAAGCGGGTGCTAGGGTAGCAGCTGAGTGCTCACATCTCAATCCGCAAACAGGAAGCAGAGAGACTGCACCAGGGATTATGGGAGGTTTCTGAAATCTTAAGCCCACCCCAGTGCACACCTCCTCCAACAAGGCCACACCTCCTAATCCTTCCCAAAATAGCCACCAACTAGGGACCAAACATTCAAATTCCTGAGACTTATGTAGGACATCTCGTTCAAGCCACATCATTCTACCCTCTGGTACCCATATTATCATGGCCACATCATAGTGCAAAATGCAGTCATTACAACTTCAAAGGTCCCATAGTCTTTCACAGTCTCTCTACTGTTTTAAAGGTCCAAAGTCTCTTCTGAGATTTCAGGCAATCTCTTAACTGTAACTCTCTATAAAATAAAAAAGAAATTACAAACTCAAAACATACAATAGCACAGAGTATGCATTACTGTTCTATCGGGATAAATGGGGGCACAATGAAGAAATCCTAGACTGAAGCAAGACCAAAACCCAGAAGGGCAAATTTCAAATCCTTTAACTCCATGTCCTCTGTTAAAGACATTATTGGGATTCTCCCTTCCAGCTTTGCTAACATCTTTATCTTGGCTGGTTCCACTTCCTGTGTACACATCACCTCAGCAGATAACCCACAGCTCTTGCATTTCAAATACCTTGGGGTCTCCAATGCAACCCAGGTTTCACTCTCATAGCTTCATGAAATGGCTTCTTAAGGTGTCTTCCTTCTCAGGCCTTCATGTGGAGACTGCCTAGCTGTTGGGCCCTGACCCCCATTCCTTGGGTAGCTGCGCAGGCACTGCACCCAGCCACTTATAGCCTGGCCTCATTGGCTTTTCTAACTGTGGAGAAAAATTACACAACACCCTTATTCGAGTATTCTTCATAACTCTAAAGCTGAAACTACATGAATAACACTGCCAAGTTCATCTGCCTGCTTGGGGTAGGTTCTGGCCCCTTGAATTACACTGCAGTAACTTATTAATTCCTTAAGGCTTTTCCTCTTGAGAGTTGGAGGCTTAGCTGGGTGGGGTCTTGCCATGGGAGCACCCTTCCCTTTATCCCAATGCAGATTTGGCCTTTTCCTAATCTTATTTGTCTTTCAACATATGCCTTGACCCCAGCATTCAATTTCTTAGCGCCCTTTTCCTCTTCAAACTGTACTTCTTTTAGCTCTACTTGCTCTTTTCACTGTAGACTTGTATGGGAGTGATCACTAACAACCATGAAACAGAGTCAATATTGATCTGTCTTGAAATCTCCTCTGCCAAAGAAATTAATCTATTACTTTTCAATTTAATCTCAGGCAAATTCTTAGGACAAGGGCAAAAGGCAGCTACATTTAAAAAAAATCACAAGACTATCTCTGACCCAGTGCAGGAGCCATGCTGTAGATGGATCATTTGGAACTGGGCTCTATAGCTCTGCATTTTGATCAGCTGTGATTTTCTGGAATGGTCTCCATTTGTTGCAAAGAGAAGTTTCTCCAATTAAAGGTGAGAACTATACTTATCTGTGAGTACGAAGACAAATATTTAGAATGTAGTTAGGGATTGTGCTGATTTAGTAAAGTGGTGGTTGTAGGTTCCCTCCAAGATCCATGACTTCACTAGTCCTGGGTAGTTAACTAGGTTTCCAGGCATGACTTCCCTCTTGTTGAGTGGACTTAAGTGCAGTTGGAGAGCTATTGGTTGATAATCAAGGTGTGCAGGTCACTATTGAACCCTTGGGGTTATTGTGCCATGCTAGTCACTCTTTTGGCTCACACTCTTTTGGCTAGTCACTCTTTTGGTAGGACTACTGGTTGCTTCTTTCATTTGGAAGTTTATATGGTGCCTTCTAGTATTGATAAAGCTTGTTGTCAGAGAGGAAGCTTTGAGGTCAGATCCAGCTCAGGTCCTTTCGGTCCTGTATCTAAAGTGCTTAGTGTCTCTAGTAATAGGACTTACTTTCAACCTTGGGGCAACCAAGGGTAATATTAATAGCCTATAATGTTTTGGGAGACTCTTGAGAAGTCTGACCAACTCAAATGAAGTCACCCCACTTTCTTATTATAACCCAGGTCCACCAGCCTGGAGGTAGTACTACCCACAGTAGATTGGACTCACCCACATCAATAATTAATCAAGAAAATGCCCCCAAGACTTTTACACAGGCTGTGGTGGTTTGAAAGAAAATGGCCCCCATAAGAGTGGTGTATTAGGAGGTGTGGTTTTGTTGGAGTGGGTGTGGCCTTTTTGGAGGAAGTGTATCACTGTAGGGGTGGGCTTTGAGGTCTCATATATGGCCAAGCCACACCCCGGGTCTCAGACCACTTCTTGTTGCCTTGGGCTCAAGATGTAGAATATTCAGCTTCTTTTCCAGCACCATGTCTGCCTGCATGCTGCCATGTCCCACCACGAAAATAATGAACTGAATCTCTGAGCTGTAAGCTAACCAATTAAATGGTTTCCAGAGTTGCTGTGGTCATGGTGTCTCTTCACAGCAATAGGAACTCAAAGATAAGGCCAATCTAATGGAGACATTTTCTCAGTTGGGGTTCCTTCTCTCCAGGTGACCCTAGGTTGTGTCAGTCAATGGAAACACACACACACACACACACACACACACACCACACACACACACACAACAGAACTACAAACCCAGCTACCATAATGGACCCTTATCAACCACAGACTCTTACTTCAGAGGAACCAATGGAGTCTGAGGGACTCTCACACTTCCCTCTGAACAGCAAAGGCCCGGCCTCCATCATCTGCACTGCCCTCAGCACTATCTGTTCAAACAATAGCTCATCCTTTCTGAAAGTTCCAGACTCCACAGTCTTCCCAAGAACAACATGGTCAGGTCTGTCACGGTGATACTTCATAATCCTCGGACCAATTTCTGCCTTAATTTGCTTTCTATTGCTATGATTAAGACTGTGAACAATAGCAATTTGGGAAGGAAACAGTTTATTTCACCTTTCAGGTTACAGTCCATCACAAATGGAAGTCAGGGCAAGAATTCAAGGCAGTAACTAAAGAACAGACCATGGAGAAATGTTGCCTACTGGCTTGCTCCATGTGGGTTGCTCAGCTGGCTTTCTTTATACAACTCAGAATCACTTGCCTACGTAGGCCCCACCCACAGTGGTCTGGGCCCTCTCACCTCAATTATAAATCAAGAAAATGCTCTCACAGACTTGCCTACAAGTAGGCCAATATGATGATGCATTTTCTCAACTGAGGTTTCCTCTTCCCATTATGACCTTAGCTTGTGTAAAGGAGGCAAAAAACAAAAACAAACAAACAAACAAACAAAACCCACCACCACCACCAACAACAACAAAACCAACCTGCACAATGAGAGAGAGAGAAGATAGATAGATAGATAGATAGATAGATAGATAGATAGATAGATAATGATAGGTGATATATAACAATGATAGAGATAGATAACAGGTAGGTGTAACATGAATTGCTAAATGCTCTTATTAATAAAATACCTGGTGCCAGCTATTGGGTTAAATTCTGAAATATCAGAGAGACAGAACAAGCCACAGCCAACCTCACCTAGCCAACTTCTCAGCTGATCTTGTTTCCACAAACTGGAAGCCTCTGAGTCCTCACCCAAAACTGTCCCCACTGAACTGCTGCTAAAAAGCTAAAAGTTAAAAGCCTCTAGTTCCTGGACCTCAGGTCTTATATACCTTTCTGCTTTCTGCCATCATTTCCTGGGATTAAAGGCATGTGTCTTTCCCAAGAAAGACATGAGATCTCAAGTGCTGAGATTAAAGGTGAGTGCCACCACGCCTGGTTCTGTTCTAGTGTGGCTTTGAACTCACAGAGATGTTCTCTGTGTCCTGAGTGATAGGATTAAGGGTGTGTGCTACCACTGTCTGGCCCTATGTCTAACTAGTGGCTAGCTCTGTGCTTTGACCCCAGATAAGTTTATTAGAGTACACAATATATTGGGGGACACAATATATCACTATATTTCCCCTTTTTTGTCTAAAATAATAAAAAGGTTATAACTAATATAAGAAAAACTATATACAATATGTACAATAACTATATATAATATATACAGTCAAGAATTACATTAACAATGCCCAGTCCATTAACATTTGACAAATTCAGACCAAAAAAATTTCATTATTTATCCTATTTTGGTGAGTCCAATACAAAATTTGTATACAATATACGAAAATAAAGTCTAATGTAAAATATTTAAAAAACAAATCGTTCCTTTTTAAAAGTAGATTCAAGAATCTACCTTTATATCTTATCCTATCCATATTCTCTCTTTTTTCTTTTCTGAGTAGATTTAAAAAAAAATCTACCTTTTATCTTATCATTTCTATATCTTCCCTTTTTTCTTTTCAGAGTAGATTCAATAATCTACCCTTTTATCCTATTATTTCTATATCTCCTTTTTCTGAGTAGATTCAATAATCTATCTCTTATTGGTAGGTAGATTGATGATAGATGTATGGGTGATAGGTTGGTAGATAGATGAAAGATAATGATAGGTAGGCAGATGATAGATGTATAGATGAAAGATGATTCCTAGCTAGTTATCTAGATGATAGATGATAAACTATTGATAGGTAGCTAAGATAGATTATGAATAGATAAGTGACAGATGATAAATAGCTATGGCAGGTGGGTGACAGATTAATAGATAAATGATACATAAATGGATAGATCTGACATATTGGAGACACAATGAGAGCTAATGAAAGCATCTGCTCTTACACAACTCACATCCTAGTAGGAAGACTTCAAAGAGAGGAGAGGACAGAGGAGTCCAGGGCCTAGGCTGACACATGCTGAACGCCTGTCTAGAGAAATGGTGTGAGTTCTGAGATAGGCTTTGACTTGTGTGGAAGAGAAGCCAACATAAGATGGTGGCTATGGAGTTGTTATCAATGGTCCATGGGTATGGGGCTTGTTAAGAGAAGTTCATTGCCTTTTTATTTTTAATTTTTAAATTATCGTACTTATAAAATCATTATTATTATGTGTGTGCAATGATGTGTATATATGTGAACAAATGCCATAGGCCACATGCAGAGGCCAGAGGACAATTTTGTGAAGTCAGTTCTCTTTAACTATGAACCTTTACCTGCTGTCTTTCCTGCCAGCGTGTCAATCATCTTTTGGACAGTATGATAGTTACTAAGGACTGTCATCTTTACAGGAATCACCTAGGAGACAAGGCCTTGTCTGTGAAGGGGTCTCTAGGTTGGGTTAATTGAAATGGGAAGACCATTCCTAACTCCTTGGCAGATAAAAAGAAGAAATTGAGCTGAACTAACATTCATCTCTCTCTGTGTCCTGACAGTGTGTCAGTATGACCAGCTGTCCTATATTCCAGCTGCCATGCCTACACCACCATGATGGACAATGCCCTCAAACTGTTAGTCCAAGTAAACTCTCCCTCCCTTCGGGTACTTTGGTCAAGTGTTTATATCACAGCAACAGGAAGTACAGCCAATAAAGACAATAGGAAGAACAATCAATGCAGACAACAGGAAGTACAGCCAATACAGACAACAGGAAGTACAGCCACTGCAGACAACAGGAAGTGCAGCCAATACAGACAACAAGAAGAACAGCCAATGCAGACAACAGGAAGCACAACCAATGCAGACAACAGGAAACACAGCCAATGCAGACAACAGGAAATACAACCAATGCAGACAACAGGAAGTACAACCAATGCAGACAACAGGAAGTACAACCAGTGCAGACAACAGGAAATACAACCAATGCTGACAACAGGAAGTACAGCCAATGCAGACAACAGGAAGTACAACCAATGCAGACAACAGGAAGTGCAGCCAATACAGACAACAAGAAGAAACAGCCAATGCAGACAAACAGGAAGCACAACCAATGCAGACAACAGGAAACACAGCCAATGCAGACAAAGGAAATACAACCAATGCAGACAACAGGAAGCGCAGCCAATGCAGACAACAGGAAGTGTAGCCAATGCAGACAACAGGAAGTGTAGCCAATGCAGACAACAGGAAGTGTAGCCAATGCAGACAACAGGAAGTGTAGCCAATGCAGACAACAGAAGTGCAGCCAATGCAGACAACAGGAAGTGCAGCCAATGCAGACAACAGGAAGTGCAGCCAATGCAGACAACAGAAAGCACAGCCAATGCAGACAATAGGAAGTGCAGCCAATGCAGACAGGTTTCCATTTTGCTGAGGGGAAAGACAGCTTCGAGGACAGGCCTGCCTGGTCTCTACTTGCTTCTGTTGCTCAGGCCCACCATCCACTCACAGGGTTAAGTGGGACCCAGGGACCAGTGAGTGGCAGCTAGGGTAACATATTCAAGTATATAGTGAAGCTGAGAACTTAGTGTATTCTCTGTGTTGGAACCAAGGTGCCTTGGATTCACACTTTTTGGATAGCCAATGCTTTATCAGTGATGCTTGAAAGCCCGGAAGAGGTTTGTCTCTGTTTCTGCTCCTGTCTCCATCTACATTGGATATACAGTAGGCTGTCCAGGAAGGCCCAGGGCTAGAAGAAAGGGGCATTTTTATGAGGTCTCAACTGCACTGAAGACCTGGGGATGGACTGGGATATTTCTGGAGGCCATCCCTCACTCATCAAGTCCTTGCCTAGCTGGTGCTGTGACAGAGACACAGGATGCCCTGAGCACTGCTGGGAGGGGGTGACACAGACTGTGGCGGCGTGGCCATCCTAGAGAAGGAGTTTGAGTGCATAGGTCCATGTGAATTTTGATTACCTCCTCACTTCCTCCCTGTGTGACCTGGAGATGTGGGCTTCTCCTGCTTCCCATCCCTGCCCATCATCTGAAATGTGCTCTGTGTGTTAGAGTTGGATGGGAGTGTTTCTCCAGGTGAGGCAGGATAATAGCAATCTCTAGGTCAATGGATGGGGGCACATACTGTCTCCCACTTTCTGTCTTTTAGAACTCCACTGTGTACACATAAAGTCCAGGCTCTGACAAATCTTGAAAAACAGTGATTTCCAGTGTGGCTTAACCCAGCATGTCTAGACACCAGCTCCCTTTTACAGAACCTCTACCTATTTCTAGAAGGAATACTCCAGGCCACAGTAAGCCGGCCCTCTGTTCCTGCTCACATTGGCTTATGCTAATGCTGTCTGCTCATTTGCAAGTTCTTTAAGGTCAGAACCAAAGATGACCTCCCCTTCTCCCTCCTCAGCAAGTTCTCCAGGCCTGGGCATCCTCAAGCTGCAGAAGAGAAGCAGGTCTCTTGAGCAGGGAGTGAATCGATTCTTCTTTCTGACTGTGAGGTTCTACAGCTGGCCTAGGGCAGGTCGGGAAAGAACTAATCTCCCTTTGGACAATGTGAGACGCATGTATATTTAATAAAGTACAAACTTTCTGCACAGATGGGAACACAAACCAATGACGTCAATACATCCACTAGCCATTCATTAGGACTGAAGACAGACCAGCAACAGCAACCACAGCTGAGCACTGAGCAGGCTGGGAGACTCGGCCCTAGCACTCCCACAAGCCCAGATCAACTGATGGCTCACAGAGGTGAGGCCACAGAGGACCTCAGGCCACTGAGGTCCCACCCATGTTTCACCCCATGCACCTGTCCTTATGATTAACAGTTCCATTTCCAGGAGCTCAGTCACTGGACAGACTGAAAAGGATCCTAGAGTCTTCTTCCTCTGCCTTACCTGTGTATTCTACCTGTGTAGACTACTACCCAAACTTCTTCATTAGACCCCAAGGGCTCAGGGAGTCAGCTCTGCTTATATGTCTCATACCGTCCCATCTACCCTACCTCTGACCTAATCCATTCTACAGGCCTGAGTCTGTGAGACTACCAAGTGCCTTCCTGCCCCCAGGGCCTTTGCACCTACCATCCTTTGGTAATGTCCTGCAATGTCCCATCACACAATTTTACTTCATAGCATTCAGACCCCCCATATTCATTGGTCATCTAAGGATGACCCTCTAAACCAGCAACTCCTCAATGTTCTTTCTTGTTCTCTCTCTCCTCTCTCTCTCTCTCTCTCTCTCTCTCTCTCTCTCTCTCATTAAATTGTATATATGCATGTGTCTCAGCATGTTAATGCAGGTGCCCAAGGAAGCCAAAAACGACAAATCCCCCTGGAGCTGGAGTTACAGATGGTAGTGAGCCATCCATTGTGGGTGCTGGGAACTGAACTCAGGTCCCCTGCAAGATTTGTATATGCCCTTAACCACTGAGCCATTTCTCCGGCCCCCTACCATCTTTCATTTTCTTCCTATACTTTCATTTTCTTAATTTTTTTTTATTCACTTCTTTACTCAGGTCTGACCTGGAATGGGTCTCAGTTAGCACTGGCATTATGTCATTTTGTACCAAGATCGAAGATTAACGCAGGGAGCATTCATTAGGAAGCATGGAAAGACAGAGGGACTGGCAGCCAGAACAGTCTATGGCTTTGCTTCCCCTGGTGCAGGATGAGGCCAGGAAAGATGAAGTAAAAACTGCCCGGATGACCTGCCTTATGGGAAGGATGTACTCAGAGTCCTGGCAGAGACAGGGTTAACTGCTTACAATAATGTGGGCACCAGGACGAGCACTTGGGGTCTGTTCAATGATTCAAATAGTCACTGGGGATGTCACTCAGCTGGTAGAGTAAGTGCCTGGAATGTAGGATGCATGCATAAATATGGTATGATGGAACATAGCTGGGATCCCAGCAGGGAGGTGGAGGCAGAAAGATCAGCGTTCACGGTCATTCCCATCTACATAACATGTTGAGGTCAGACCGGGATAAAAGAAGAAAAAGGAAATATCTCACATAGTCGCCTCACTTCTGAAATTGGCTGAACTGTTGTTAGGTCTGCCTTACAGACAGGCAGGCTGAAGCCCACGGGGTCAGCCATCTTCCTTGAAGTTATACAGCCCAGGGCAGTTGGCTGTGTTGGAACCTGCAGTCTACAAGGTGGCCATTCACCCTGCCTCTCCTCAGCCCAGCCTGACCACAGCCCTCCCTCCTCAGGGGCACCTTGTGACCCCCAGCCAACACAGCCTACATTTACAGTCCAGCGACTGGGAGTGAACCGTTACACAGCTCCAGAGACCCGTGAAAGCAGGCAGGCTCCTGAGCTGACCTGCACACGGGCTGCAGCTGCGGCCATCACTGCCGTCACCACTGCAGGGTTTTATGACCCGATCCGCTGCCCTGTGGAGGTGTAAGGAGGCCCAAATGGTTTTAAAGGAAGAAAATGAGCCTTGAGCCAATCATCTACAGTTTAGAGGGGTGACAGTGAGAAGGAATGGTTCCCGGGAGGGCCACAGAACCAGACACAAGCAAGACAACTGGCATTCTGCGCCACGACGTCCAAGGTCTTCAGCCCCTGCCAAGGTTTGGCACCCCAAGAGTTAAGCCCTACCCAGCAGCTCCCCCTCCCCTTTCACTGAGGTAATGAGGGAAATGTCAGCCCAAGCGATCGCTAGGAGCCCTACAGAGAAACTGCCCTATTGAGTTTTTTAAATTAAATCTATTTATAATTTATGCCCTGCCTGCTTCCAAAAAGGATTTGAGGTAGTTTACGATAAACGACACATGAAACGGAGAGGCTGTGAAGTAGAAAGAGAAAAATCAAGAACTCCGAGCAGTAGGGGAGGGGGAGAGCCCCAAGTCCCAAGGCTTAGAGTCTATACTCTGGCTGCTTGGGTGAAAAAGGATGTCATTGCAAGGCACCTCAGGAGACCAAGCGGTTCCAGAAATCACAGGTGGTCACCTGGCTGGCATGGAGAGAGACAAGACACTGGCTATGGGACTAGACTGTCCTTGTCAATCTGTCCTCCTTGCTTCTCCATGATGGACCATTCCATGACCTCTCCACACTGACCACTCCTCTCAGCCCCATAGGGGACACTGTGACCAGAACTCAGGCCCCATTCCTCTGGAGAACACCCCATTTTTATATCTTTATCTGTTCTTAGAGCACATAGTCAAGGTCACACTGACTCCTGACCCTGACTCCAGATGTGAGCTCATGACCCACTTGCCTTACCAAAGGCAAGTGTGGAACTCTATGGGAACCTTTAGGAACAAGATGGCTGAGACAGGAGCTCTACTGGTCGCTGTTATTACCGTCACAAACAGTTAGGCACAGAGACCAGAAGAGTGGGCGGCAGGATGACATCAATGGAGCCCGTGGACCTAGCCACGGCTGAGTGAATCACTGCTCACACATCCTAGTTAAAGAGCTAATCACCGCCCTCCTTGTAGCCTGTGCCTACGGAGGTGGCTTCTCCTGCCGTGAGGACAGAAGCAGTCTGGCTGAGTCATCCCGCCCATCTCTCTGCATCACCCTTCTGCTCTTTCCTAAGCTCCTGTAGGCCACCGTCGTCCACCCAGGCCTCCTGGGGGCATTCCTCTTTCCTTTGTCCCCCACTGGCCTACCCCATACCTCCTTCTTCCCAAAGAGGACCAGCTAGAAATCGCATGACCAATAATAGTATTGTGGGAAACGTGGCCACAGTCCCCTCCTGGAGCACAGGTGCCAAGCCTATTAGCAGGAGCTCCCCTCAGTTTACAGGGGAGAGGGCTAGAGAGTGTCACATCAGTGAGACCTGGCTCTTGAGGTGACATCCCTTTTCTGTCTTGTCTTCTACTCTCCTACAGGCACATAGCTGTTATCCCAGCACTTGGGTGGAAGCAGGAGGATCAGGTGTTCAAGGCCAGCCTCTGCTACTTAAGGCCCTATCTCAAAAAGAAAGAAAAGAAAGGAAAAAAACCCAAACATAAACAAAAGAAAATTAAAAAGATATAACGTTTTTACATCTGAAGATGTAACTCATTTGGTAGATGCTTGCCTAGTCAACACCAGCACTGCACAAGCCCAGGGGGTTGGTGCATATCTGTAATCCTAGAACTGCAAAAGCAGAGGCAGGAAGGTCAGGAGTTCTA
This sequence comes from Peromyscus leucopus, assembly GCF_004664715.2. Classification (NCBI taxonomy): domain Eukaryota; kingdom Metazoa; phylum Chordata; class Mammalia; order Rodentia; family Cricetidae; genus Peromyscus; species Peromyscus leucopus. Next base: position 141,741,650 of record NC_051066.1, on the reverse strand, counting down.
GGTCAACCTCAGGAATACAGTAAGCTCAATGCCTTTCTGGGCTACGTGAAACCCTGTTTTTAAAATTAAAAAAAAAAAAAAAACCAGAGCTCCTCCCCAACCCAAAAAAATCAGAGCATCTTGCATTTTAAAACAGTACATGGCCTCTAGGGACAGACTCATGGTCCTTTGGTTCCATGGCAGGGTCATCGCAGTGAAGAGTGCACATGGATAAGCAGAGGTCAAAGGCTGCTTTTAGGGTAGGGGTGTGGGGATGCAGAATAGGGGAAGGGTCTCTGGGTCCTTTTACTTCCATCTCCTGAAGTTGTTAACATATTATTGGATTCTTTCTAGAAGCTTCTCTTCTTTCCATTTTCCTTCTGTTGTGTCTTTAGCCAGTTTATTCTGAGCCTGTCAGGTTGTACCAGGCTAGCCCCTGCACCAGGCTAACCCCTGCAGAGATGGCAAGCAGCCACATAGCCTTTCAGTGTATGAGCTCAGTGAAATTCTCTGCATAGTTGAGGCACCTCCAGGAGCCCACAGTGGAGCCCACTCCGAGTTTCCTGGAAATCTGACAGGACCCCAGGATTCTGAGTCTGCCCTAAAATGTGTGAAGCTGACCTTTAGTGGAGAGTCCTGATGTCAGTCCTGGCTTGTGTCCCGTGTGCCCAAACTGATCGCTGGTCACAGTCCTCCCAGTGTCCCACCCAGGCCATGGTGTTGCAGTAACTCAGGTTGCACTTGAAAAATAGCAGTACCCCAAGTTGGAAGTCTCCAAAATCAGACCATACTGTTCAAGTGGAATCGATGGCCAGTTGAGCTGGGGATGATTTTGCTTCAGGAAATGATCATGACATGGATCTGAGTCGCCCATTAGCCCAGTATGTCCCATTGGCTGGCCTGCTTGCCCAAGGTGAAGCCAGCTCACCAAGTTCTTGCTTGTGCAGCTTGCACCCTCCCGGCCTCTTCACTGGGCCATTTAGCTGTCTAAATCAAGACATCTCAGTCAGCAGCGGCCAGCAGGTATTCATGCATTGGGCTGCCTTGCTTCCCTTGTAATCTAAATCTAATTTATTGGCCCAGGGACACAGGGAGAAGTCTGTGCACGTAGCTGATGTGCGGTGGAGAATATAATATACCGCGTTCCATGTAATAAGGCTCTTTATAGAAGGCATTAACTAGGCTCTGACTTGTAGCGCCAATGAAGCACCAAGGAGTTCCTGCCTGTGAAATTCTACATGGCCGACCTAGGTAGTATCTGTGGGGACCGGAGGCACCTGGTGCCTCTGAGTTCTTGAACCAGATTTACATCTGGGTGGGTTTAGAAGATGTTGTGAAGTTTCCTGAAGGCAATAGCCAGGCTTTCAAGGTACCCGTTCCCTGGTTAGCTGTGATGGAACTGAAGTAAAGAGCTGTCCTCTGTGCACATGGAGACTAGCCTTCCACGTCAGTCCTGTGGGAAGGTACTCATGAAGCTCATTGGGGGTGTCCATCTTGTCCCTAAACTCTCCCTTATGACTCAAGTCTGTCATTTACCCACTCATTCATCCACTCAACAAATATCAAATCTCAATGATTTAAGATGTGGCTTCTCACATTTCAGGACATCTTGAAATGTGGTATCTTTTGTTCAACAGCAGACAGAGGCCATAAACAAAGGCCCACACACCAAATCCCACTGCCACTAGAGTTTATAAATGAACTGTCCTTGGAACACAACCATGTGGCTGCTTCAGGCCCTCAGCAGCAGCAGAGTTATGAAGCTATGAGAAGCATCACAGCGCACAAAGCTCTGAGTGGTTACTGTCACTCCGTGTGTGTTCTGCCTGCCGTGGGGTCCATGGGGAGAGTTAGAACTAGGGGCAGCAGCTTCCGAAACAGGCAGAGCCAGACTGGAACCTCTTCACCCATTTAACCAGCTCCCTGCCCTCTGGCAAGCTCCTCAAGAGTAAATGGAGACAGGGTGATAATTAGATAAACACGCGTGGGGAGTATTCAGTACTGTGCCTGCAAACACAGACAACACGCAGAAGTAAAGACATGCACTCTGTGGTCAATCGCAGGGGCACACTGGGCACTGGGCTGTATAGGCTGGAGGTAGAATTGTGGGCAAACAGGCTCCCACGTTTAGTTCAAGGTGGACTGCACCACCCATGTGCAAGGGAGGCCAGGAGAAGGAAGTTAAGAGGAACGCAGAAGATTCTGGTGTCTGCAACACCTAGAGGTACCACCCACTCAACCCTACTGCCTGAAAGTCAGGGAGGTCTTTCCAGATGTGACGGGTGGTTTTAACCTTCTTCAACTTGACATAATCTAGAACCACATAAGAATGAGGACTATCCAGATAAAGCTGACTTATGAGGATGTCTGTGAGGTACTATCTTTGTTACATTAATTCTTGTGGGAGGATCTGCCCACTGTGGATGTCACCATTCCCTAAGAAGGGTGTCCTGGACAATAGAAGGGCTGAGAAATCAAGCCGAGCACTAGCATGTATGCATGAACTCATTGCTGTCTGTGATGTGGCAGCGGCTTCGCACTGCTGTTGCCTTGACTTCCCTGCAATCGTGAACTGTAAGCTGGAGCTGTGAGCCAAATAAGCCCTTTCTCCCTCACATTGCTTTTGCCGGGTATTTTATTACAGCAACAGGGAACAAAACTAAGACACCGCAGGCCAGGTCTACCTTCACTGCCTAGGGAGGACCAGGCTTCCAGCTGGAAGAAGAGGTCTTGAGGATCTGTTCATGTAGACATGACATCCCACAGCAAGGACCCCTGGCCGTGCCCTGGGAAGATGCCACATTTTGCTTTCCTCATTTGTAAAGTATAGATGACGAGTCTGCAAAGGTGGCCACCATGAGAACTTGCTTGAGTCATGGCACCAGCCCCACCTTCTGAGGGCCTCACAGCAGTTCTAACCTATAGCTTCTGTCATGTTCTTTGCCCTGCTCTGGGGGGGACGAGGGAACAGTGTGAGTCTGGACCCAGGGAAGGAAAGTGGACCCACAGATTGCAGCAGTGGACACAGGGCAATTTGAAGGTGCACTGGACACAAAGTCCACGGAGGCAAGCTCCTTCATCCTCAGCTCTGGCAGACCAGGACCTCCACCCCTGACCCAGGAGCCATGTCCAGCCCTCAGACAAAGGCCCTGATCTTGCCTTCAGATAGTTTTCTTTTGACTCCACTAATAAAAATGTAAAATTAAGAGGTAACTTGTGGAAACTCTGACTTCTAGCTTTTGTTAAAGCCCAAGCATATCTGCTACTTGTCTCTTTGCTATGACAGGACCCTGACAACAAATTAGCAAAGGGAGGGTTTGTTTTGGCTCGAGGTCTATCATGGCGGGAAAGGCACAGCAGCAGGATCTTAAGGCAACTAGTCAATTTGCACCTGCAGTGAAGAACGGACCCCGGTGCTCTGTTTCTCCCTTTCATTCAGCCCCCGGAATGATGCCGTCTACATCAGAGTGGGTCTTTCCTCTCCAGTTAAACATATCTGGAAACATCCACTCTCTTAGATTCATCTGAAGGTGTGTTTCCATGGTGATTTTAATGTAGTCAAGTTGACAATGAAGATTAACCATCACAGCCA